>NC_057738.1:20456849-20556347 GCF_004010195.1 Chiloscyllium plagiosum
GGGCCCCTTAGGAGAAGAATCCCACACGAATACGGGTTTTATTGCATCTGATGTTAATACATTCCGAGCATGTAAGAGACTTAAATATACACTCTGGTTAGTTGTAGGTTAGATTAGTAGATAGTTGAGTTTTTTTTTCTTTTTCGGTATTTCTTTTTTTCTTTTGTTAAATTTTGATTATTCTATATTTGATTTAATTGTATATCAATGTTTATATTTGAGAGTTTTGTTTATTTTTGTAAACTTGTAAAAATGTTAAATTTCTAATAAAAATATCTATATAAAAAAATAGTGTTACCATCACCAAATCCTCCCCTATCAACATCCTGGAAGCTATCATTGATCAGAAACTCAACCGGACTCACTACATATATGCAGTGACTACATAAGGAGGACAGAGGCTAGAAATATTGCAGCAAGTAACTCACCTCCTGACTCCTGAAAGCCCACCTACCATCGACAAGGCACAAGTCAGGAGTGTGATGGAATACTCCCCACTTGCTTGGATGAGTGAAGCCCCAACAACGCTCAAGTAGCTTGACACCACTGAGGACCAGGCAGCCCGTTTGATTGGCACTGCATCCCCAAGCATCCCCTCTCTCCATCACCAACGCTCAATAGCAGGAGTATGTACTATCTACAAGATGCACTGCAGAAATTCACTAAAGATCCTCAGACAGCACCTTCCCAATCCACAACCACGTCCATCAAGAAGGACAAGGGCAGCAGATATATGGGACCCTCCAAGCCACTCACCATCCTGACTTGGAAACATATTGGTGTACCTTCACTGTCAAAGTCAAAAGTCTGGAATTCTCTCCCTAATGGACTGCAGTGGTTGAAGAAGGCAGTTCACCACCTTCTTCTCAAAGGCAACTAGGCATGGGCAATAAATGCTGGTCAGCCAGTGATGCTCACAACCCACAAAATGACTTTTTTTCAAAATTAGGGTGCAAAGGTTTGAAATGAGAGGCAAAACGTTTAAGGGAGGTTTGCGAGGAAAGCTCTTTTTACACAGAGGGTGGTAGGTGCCAGGAATGCATAACCTGAAGAGGTGATAGAAGCAGATACAATATCAAAATTTAACAGGCGTTTAGACAAACACATGAACAGGTAGATTGGATTAGTTGGTCAGGACAAACATGCTGGGCCAAAGGGCCTGTTCCTGTGCTGTACTGTTCAACATTTTAGTCCACAGTCCAAAACATAGATGATGGAAGGAAAGCAAGGTACAAGGACTAGGATTGCTGTTCATGCAGAGGGTTTCTGTTTCTGTTTTGTAACTTCTATTAAATCTATATTCCATGAAACGGATGATGTAAAGTTGTTGTGATGTACTGTAATTACCTTCTCCTGGCAGTCACTTGGAGATGTTCCAACTACAGTGCAGCAGGTTTACATAAGCAATTTCTAAAGAAATTATAAAAATAAAAGCAAAACACTGCAGGTGCTGAAAATCTAAAGTAAAAGCAGAAAGTGTCTGGCATTACCTGTGGAAAGAGAAGCAGAGATAATATTTCAAGTCCAACCGCTCTGCTTTGGAATTGAGATTGGTATTTGAGATATTATGAAAGGTGACTGAAAGTTTGGTTAAAGAGGTGCATCTTAAAAGTCGACGTGATGAGAATGATGAGTTTAGAGAGGGAATTCCAGAGTTCAGGGCTGCCAACATAGAGAAATCAGTCACTAATTTCATAGTTACTACTGTTCGTAGAGAAAGTTATTCCATAGGATTGATCATTGGCGTTTATAAAGCAATTCGATTGTGATTATAAATGTTGCAGAATTAGTGAGTGTGAGCCCTGTGATGAGCTGGTTCATCTATAACTGTGCATGTGAACAGGATAATTGACAATTATAGTGGAAGGATAGTATCCTGGTTATCTGAAGGTCAGGGAATTGATTCCAAAAATCATGCAGTATAGAAGATGGCCATTTGTTCAAAGATATCTGTGCTAACACTTTGAATTAACTATTCAAGTAGACTCAATTCCACCATATTCTCTCCAAAGTCCTATAAATATTTCCTTCCAATTAAATGAAATCAAATATCATCTTATCATTGTGACACAATGGAACTGCAACCCAAAGATGTGGGTGAAGGGAAATCAGATGAGATCAGCTGCTGTACTTGTTTTGATGGCTGAATAAATCAAGATGGTTCAGACTCAATTTTATTGAATATAATGCACACAACATCATGAGGAGCCTAGACAGGATTGATGGGGAGAAACTATTCCAATTGGCAGAAGGATCGAGGACCGGGGCACCAGTTTTAAGGGACTTGTCACTTGCCTGCATGAGTACAACTCCAACAACACTCAAGACGCTTGACACCATCCAGGACAAAGTAACCTGCTTGATTGTTTGTGGAAGTGTTGCCATCCTGTCCCTCCAACATGGTATTCAGTAACAGCAGTGTGTATCATTTACAAGGCGAAGTGCAGAAATTCACCAGGTTGGCACCTGACAAACCCACAACCACTATGAACCTAGTAGGTCAAGAATAGCACATACATGGGAACACCACCATTTGCAAGTTGTCCTTCAAGCTATTTACCATCCTGACTTCAAAATATATTGCCACCCTTTCTGTGTCAGTGGGTCAAATTCCTGAAATGTACTCTGTAACAGCATTATGGTTCTGCCAAATTGACTGAAGTGACTCAAGTAGGAAACTCACTGCCACCTTCTCATTGGCAACTAGAGATAGGCAATAAATACTGGGTATGCCAATATTCTATGAATGAATGAATCAAAAAAGGGAAATACACAGGAGCAACATGATGAAAAATTATTTTTAGACGTAGAAACAGTTAAACTTAGAGTGCAGTGCCTGTGTTTATGGTGGACAGCTTCAGTAATCACCTTGATAAAAGTGAAACCTCAAGTCAAAAAAAACTACAGGGCTGATGGGGAACGAGAAGAGTGAAGTTGCAGAGTGGTCTTCTTCTGTGCTGCAATAGGGTTCTCCACAACCATTAATCCCTAACTCTGATAATTTTCTCTCAGTATACTTTTGAAAGTATTATTTAAAATTCTGATATTAGGTATTTCAGAATGTGCTTTACATTTGGGTAATTTTTACCCTATCCATTCTCGAGTACCTATAAGAGGGGCACTTTTAGCTCTAAATCCAAATCTCTCAAAGAAAGCGCCTCCCTATTCAAAAGACGTGCCCGCCCTCTCTCTTCTGATTGGTTCTCAGAATTCCAGCGACTTCTATGAGTGGCTGGCCTGCGAATGATATCACAATGTTGTTTTGCATATGTGTTCCTCGCCCTCCTACCACGTACGTCATGGGTCCGCATTGCGACTGCGCAGTGACGGCATACCCGTTCCCAGACCCTTTCTTTCCCGGGCCGTGATGACACATCGGGGTGGATAGGAAGGAGGAATTAGGATGTGCGCATGCTCGGCTGCTGTTTATCAGTAGCCACGTTGCCACTTTGTAGCAAAGGGTGAGTGAAAAGTATCCAAGGGGTAAGGATGTCCTCACCTCCCAAGGAGAAAGTGGAAACCAAAGCTGGGCACCTTCCTGCCGGTACGTATTTAAACCATGGCTGTCAGGGAGGACGGTTTATGGCATCATGTAATTAGTTTATTTTCCCTTTCTCTGGAACATTGGCTGCAAAGTTCACCTAAGTAGGGAAGAGAAAGTCGAAGTGATGCAATTGTACAGATTAGTGGGTCTCAGTCCAGCTTAATCTGCTGAGTGTTTGGTGACTGAATTTCAATTTCGAAAAAAGATTTAAAGTTGTAGTTTTGCAATGAGAGAGAGGTTTTTCTTCCGTTGCCATCCAGGGCTCTAGAAATGACTGCTTCAGAGTGACAGCTTTAAAGGCCAATAGTAAGAAACAAAATGATCAAAGAGTGCACTATTAATCTGATAACTTGCTCTCATTTACTTTTGAGGGTGTTAAATAAAATTCTGATTTTAGGTATTTCAGAATGTGTTTTGTTAGTAGGTAACTTTAAAACCATATGTCCGTAAAAGGATATCTCCTAAATCGTCAGAAGTCACATGACAACAGGTTATATTCCAACAGGTTCATTTGAAATCGCCAGCTCTTGGAGCGTATCCCCTGATTTTATCTGACAAAAGGGCTACGCTCCGTAAGTTTGTGATTTCAAGTAAACCTGTTGGAATATAACCTGGTGTCGTGTGACTTCTGACATTTTCCGCCCCAGTCTAACTCTAGCACCTCCACGTCATATTCCCTATATGTTTAAAAACAGGAATGAGTAATAAACGCTGACCTAAATACTGCAAGAATAAATACAAAAAGTCACTGGGTAACAACCTGCAAAGTTGAAGTTACAGGCAGAAGGCAGACTAATGCAGTTGAGAAATGTATCAGCCATTATCGAGTGACAGAGCAGATTTGATGGGCCAAATGGCCTAACTCTGCTCCTATATCTTGTGATGTTATGAAAGTATAAGCTGGCACACTGCTGGAACCTTTGGTGCTTGTGGATCTGTTGGGCGTTTAAGAATTTGAAAATACCTGGTACAAAATTTAATATTTCATAAGTGATTTTAAGTGTGCCTGGTTTTAAAAAAATAACTATCCAATAAACACAGTACAGTAGATATGAAAAGCAAAGCAATGTAAATGCTGGACATAATTTGCTAGACTGGTAGCATTTTTTTGAGAGGGAAATAGAGTTAGTAATTAGAGTTGATTGTCCTATAGCAGAAGTTTTCACTTCATGGTCTTTGCCCTGTCCACCCTTTTTAACGTTTCTCCAATTTTGGCATCCCCTGAGATGGAACATAGAACAGTACAGCACAGTATAGGCCCTTCAGCCCATGATGTCGGGCCGAGCATTTATCCTAATCTAAGATTAACCTTTTACTGCTGTCCATGTGCTTGTCCAGCAGTCGCTTAAATGTCTCTAATGCCTCTGACTCTACTACCACCGCTGGCAGTGCATGCTATGCATTCACCACTCTGTGTAAAGAACCTATCTCTGACATCTCCCCTATACCTTCCTCCAATCACCTTAAAATTATGACCCCTTCTGCCTTGGAGAAAGGTGTCTGGTTATCTACTCTATCTATGCCCCTCATTACCTTGTACACCTCTATCATCTTAGCAGTTCTCTCACTTCTGAAAGTTTTGCAATTGGTACATCCCTGATTTTAATTGTTCTTTGAATTGTTAGCTTAAAATGCTTGGGCTTTAAGTTCCTAAATCTCTGCCCTCAATATCTGCCTACTTTCCTTCTGAAGTGCTCCATAAAACATTTGATTTGGCACACTTGTATTTTCATCTCAAGTTTGTTTGATAACACTCCTAAGAAGTTCTGAGCTTGCTTGGCTACATTAAAGCCAGATAATTGGAACCAGATAATTGCCTGAATGTAACCACCTGACACCAAACTGAGAGCAAATGCTGTAGGCAGGGTTGGAGACCCTTTTGGCCAGCTTGGGTGTGGCCAGCTGCCATAGGTCACCCTCTTGAGAATCTCCCCTCATCACTGTACTGAGCATCATAAAATTTTTTAACATTTAAGTTGGAGAGAGACCACCTCTGTTTTGTAGAACCTACTTCATGCTACTGGTTGAAGGTTTGAAAACTTTTGATCCATGTTAATGAGTTAGACTAGGTTTGCACATGACACGATACTTCAAAATATTGTGTTCTGTGCTGAGGTGTGAGACACCTCAAAAGGACACATATAGCAGATGAATTTTAATGCAGAGAATGGTGAAGTGTTTACGTCACAATGTGCAGAACAAGAGAGATCAATATAATATAAAGGCTATAATTCTAATGAGTGAACCTGGAATATAGATGCATAAATCAAGGAAATCAAAAAACAGTTAATAAGACCTACACGATCTGGGGTTTTTATACATCAAGGTGACCGGTTCTTTTGATGCAAGTTGTTTCTCTACCAATGGGCAAGAGATCCAGATTCAAGTTCTGCCTGCCCTAGTTGTCACATCATGATGAAACAGGTTGACTAAAATTAATTTATAAATCAAGAAGAATATATAAGCCAGAAAGTTATGGTGAACCATTTTGAAATACTAATTTAGAATTACCTGAAATATTGTGTTCAATTCTGGCAAGAAGAACTTTAGCAAGAATGTAAAGGCATTGGAGAGGGTGCAGAAAACTTTTGTTTCGAGGGCAAAAAAAGTATCTTCTACCTAATTAATTAGAGGATAGACTAGTGTGTCTGGGTACCTGGAGAAGTGATGGTTTGGAAAATATTTGGTAGAACTTTTCAAAATTGTGAAAGGTCCAAATAAAATAGATATTGGAGTTTTTTTTTCCCATTGTTTAAAGAATTTGAGAACCAGAGGACACCAATTTAGTGATTGGCTAAAGAACCAGAGGAGCTGTAAATAAAAACCTTTTTAACACAATAAATGCCTAATGTCAGGAGTCCACTGCCAGGATATGTTGTGGAAGCTTAGTCAATTCTATTCACCTGGAGTGAGGAAAGGAAACATCAGCTAGGACTATGGCTCCTGCTCCAGACTACTGTCAGTAAACTCTTGCTCTAAGTAATGCATGTGCATTGGATGATGGGGTTTAGATCAGTTGTATTTCAGTAGAGTGTGTTGTGCTTGAAGGGTGTCTTAGTTGGAGTTGGAGGGCCATTACTACCTATAGAATCTCATACCATTATGAATGCACTGTCAAGAAAAGCAGTATTGAGCTTGGTGAAGAACAGTGCAGTAGGAGGTGAAATGAGTTTAACTTTCTTTCTCTTTGAGAAATGTGACTTCACAATATGCAATGTTGATGAGTGGACTATGCGAAGATATGTAATCCTTGAATTGGTGTTAGTTCTAAATCATTTCCTGGGGCTTAGATTTTCTACCAGGCAACCCAGTGATTTGATAATGTAGCTTAAATCTTTTGCCCAGGTTTTTCAGTTTTACGTTTGTGCTCTAAGCGGTGGTCTGGAAGTTACTTTTTGTGACTAGTGAGCATTTTAACCTATTAGAGGATTCTGTTATTTTTCACATTTCTGCAACACGATAACAGCACCCATCCCTCCTGATTTAGAACAATTGCGTCTAAACCTTTAACCTCTGCTTCTCATTTTCATACAGGCTGGCACTTCAAAAAGTTTCCACCGTAATCCTGTTTGCAATGAATAATTATTATTGTGACAGTCAGACAAGAGACCTTGAAGGAAGCCATTATATTTAAAATCAACTCCCAAGAGATGTTTGGAGTTGGTTGACCTGCAGGTGCACACTTGCGCAAGTTAACTTTTCCCCAGTAGCAGAGAGAAGCATTACGTTTGTAGCTTTTATTGATCTTCTACCACACTTTCATTTCTGATATGCCCAAACAGTAAATGTATACTTGATGGAATATGACTTTTTAATGCAGAAAGAAACTAATAGTGGGAAATATGGTATGAGTTAATATGGTGTCACTTGAATGAAAGATTTGCATGGTGATTAGTGTCATTCATGTTCATAAATTTGTGACCTATTATCTAACTGTGTAAATGGCAGTCATTTGGCTCAGTATGTCTGCCAGGTATTCCCTCATGCCAACTGAGACTCTGCACTGGATCTGACAATTGGTCAAATGTACCTTTTTTGCAATTTAGCACCAACCTAATTGGATAAATACTTAAAGGAGATAAATTTTCAGGGGAGTGGAACAAATTGAACAGCTCTTTCAAAAAGCTGGCATAGACCCAGTGGACAGAATGTCGTTCAGTGCTAAGAGCTTGAGCCTATTTCAGTTTTTGGACATGCTGTGGTATTTTTTTCTTTTTTTCTTTTTGTTAAACCATGGGCTTTTAATCTTTCTGGCTGTAAATTGTAGATTGATTTTGCCCAAGCACTTAAGAGTCATAAATGATACAAGTCAGCGTGGTAGCTATTTTATTCATGTGTTTGCAGAAGTCATGCAACGAAGTACCACATAGGCTTATGAAGAAGATGGAAACCCATGGAATTAAAGGAAATATGATGTGAATATAATACTGGCTGAGTGACGAGAAGGCTAGTGGTGGATAGACATATTTAAGACTGGAAGCTAATTCAAAATTGTTCTCAAGCAAAAAGCTTTTGGATTGCATACACATTACAATCTATATGAATTATCTGATCTCTGACCAGATAAGTGGCATCCTGGAGCCTACAGGTGAACTAAGTTGGGCAGTGTTATAGCTGTAAAGTTCAGGATAACATAATGCTGAGATGTCCAGAAATATGATAGAATTTTATATGAAGAATTATGAAGTGTGGTACTTTCAGAGGAGCAATGTGGAAAGAAAGTTTGTGATAGCTTGCAAACATACGACATGCGAAGTACAGTTTGCAAAGTGCAAATGAACAGAGGAACCTTGTATCCATACATAGAAATGCTGAAAAATAATTAAACAAACATTGCATTATTTGTTTTATATTCTGTTTCTACTTAAAACTCAATTTATCATGGTAGAACTTCACAATTTGCTGGTTTGACCTCAACTGGAGTCTGGTAAACTATTTTGAGCACCTTGAAAAGATACGGAGTCAGCTTACCAGGGTGGAGGGACTTCACTTTTGAGGAGAGATTGAAGACTTCTCCTTGGAACAGAGGTTTTAATTAGTGTTCTGTTGACTTTTCCAAGATGCTGAGGAGTTTAGAAAAGTGTTCTCTCTGGTGAGTAGCTCAGTAACCAGAGGTCAGAGATTTGAATTCATTAGCAAAAGATCTAGCAAGAAGATGAGAATTTTATTTTTTAGTTTTGAATTATGATCTGGAAGGTATTGGAATCTGGTTCCATAAATATTCTAAGAAAGGAGTCAGACAGATACTTGGCAAAAAACTTGCAAGGCTGTGGGCGATAAGCAGGGATGTTCTCTTTTAAAGAGCCAGCACATGTATATCAAAAAAAGTTGGAAAATGACCAAGTTAATTGGTATCTGAAAGAGAAGAATGGCATTGAATTTCTTTTGGAGACAAAAACTGTAGATGCTGGAATCCAAAGTAGACAGGCAGGAAGCTGGAAGAACACAGCAGGCCAAGCAGCATCAGGAAGTGGAGAAGTTGGAGTTTTGGCTGTAATCCTTCTTCAGGACTGGGGATGGGTATGAGGGGGGGAGGTGATGCAGATAAAGGGGGTGGTGGGGACAAGGTGGTGAAGTGGGGATAGGTGAAGATGGGTAGAGGTACAACCTCTTTGGTCAGTGGGAGGAATGAATCTGGTTGGTGGCAGGGAGGAGGAAGGAAATCGGGGGATGGGGAGGGAAGTTACTTGAAATTGGAGAGCTCAATGTTGAGTCCTCCAGGCTGTAGGCTGCCCAGGCCGAAGATGAGGTGTTGTTCCTCCACTTTGCGCTGTGGTTAATTTTGGCAATGGAACAGGATAAGGATGGTCATGTTGGGGGAATTGAAATGGATGCTGACTGCGAGGTATGGTCGGCCCCTGCGGACCCGGCTGCGATGCTCCATGAATCTTTCCCTAAGTTTACATTGCAGACTGTCGACGTGACATCGGCCGCCTCAACTTCTCTACCTCCCCCCTCACCCATTTCAACTTTACCCTCTTGGAATGTGCAGCACTCCACTCACTCCACAACGACCCCCAATTCACCATCAAACCTGCTGACAAAGGTGGGGCAGTTGTAGTCTAGAGTAATCTGTGTTGCAGAGGCCGAACGCCAGCTCTCCCAACACCACGTCCTACTTCCCCCTTGCCTGTGACCCCACTGCAACCCATCAGGCCAAAATCGAAAGCACTATCTGTGCCCTCATTGCCTCTGGTGATCTCCCCTCCACTGCCTCCAAACTCGTAGACCCGCAGCCCCATACTGCCTGGTTTTATCTGTTCCCTAAGATACACAAGCCCAACTACTCTTACTGACCTTTCATCTCGGCACGCTCCTGCCCCACTGAGCTCATCTCGTCCTACCTCAACTCCATCCTCTGCCCTTCAGTCAGGCATTTACCACCTACATCTACAATGCCAACCACACCCTCCATCTCTTCAGCAACTTCCTGTTCCCTTGGTCCCCAGCACTTTACCTTTACAATGAACGTGCAGTTCTTATACATGCCCATACCCCACAAGGATAGCCTCCAGTCCATCTGCTTCTTCCTATCCAATAGACCCATCCAGTCTCCCTCCACCAATACCCCCCTCTGCCTTGCTGAACTGGTCCTCACCCTCATAACTTTTCTTTTAACTCCTCCCATTTCCTCCAAATCAAGGGAATGGCCATGGGCATCCAGATGGACCCCAGCTGCGCCTGCCTCTTTGTTAGCTACATTTAACTGTCCCTCTTCAGTACCTACATAGGTACTGTGCCCCAACTCTTCCTCAGTTATATCGATGACTGTGCAGCGTCCTGCACCCAGGCTGAACTGGAGCAGTTCATTGACTTGGCCCACAACTTCCACCCCACCCTCAAATTCACTTGGTTCATCTCAGATTAAATGATTAGATTCCCGACAGTGTGGAAACAGGCCCTTCAACCCAACAAGTCCACGCCGACCCTGTGAAGAGTAACCCACCCAGTTCCATTTCCCTCTGACTAATGCACCTAACACAACAGGCAATTTAGAATGGCCAATTCACCTGGCCTGCACATCTTTGGACTGTGAACATCTTCCCCTCCCCACCTCTCTCTGCCTTCCACAAGGACCATTCCCTTTGACGGTCCTTGGTTTGTGCCACTCTCCCCACCAACTCCCCAAAATCCCCAGGTACCGTCTCCTGCAATCGGAAAAGATGCAAAACCTGCCAGTACACCACCTCCCTTGCCTCCATCCAGGATGCCAAACAGTCCTTCCAGGTGCGACAGAGGTTCACCTGCCTCTCTTCCAACCTAGTTTACTGCATCAGGTATTCCCGGTGTGGTCTTCTCTACATCGGGGAGACCAAACGTAAACTTGGGGAACAGTTCACCGAGCATCGCAACCAGGTCCACAAGGGCTGATCAGACCACCCAGTCACCGCCCATTTCAATTCCCCCAACCACTGCCTTCTGACAGGAGGGAACTAGAGGTTTATCTAACTCAATCCAAATTGGAAACTCACGTTACACTAGTTAATGGGAAACCAGAAACATTAAAAATGTAAAATACTTAAATGAGAGTGCTTCTGCAAAAGACACTATGAACATTTCTGCTTCAGTATTATAATTGACTTGGCCTCCTCCATTGCCAAAATGAACCACAGCGCAAATTGGAGAAACAACGCCTCATCTTCCGCCTAGGCAGCCTACAGCCCGGAGGACTCCACATTCAGTTCACCAATTTCAAATAACCTCCCTCCCTTCCCCTGCTCCCTGCCATCAATCGGATTCATTCCTCCCACTGACCAACCAGGTTGTACCCTCTATCTGTCTTCACCTATCCCCACTTCACCACCCTGCCCCCATCCCCCCCCCCCCCCCCCTTTATCTGCAGCTGCCCCCAAACCTACCCTAAGGAGGGTTACAGCTGAAACATTGACTTCTCTACCTTCTGATGCTGCCTGGCTTGCTGTGTTCTTCCAGCCTCCTGCCAGTTGTATTTCTTTTAGTCATATTTAAGTTGATTTTCAGTTTTTTTTTGGCTGTTTGGTAGCAGTTTTATTGTAACTTTTTTAAAAGCCCAAGAAAGTTATCATTTTGACCTTCGTATAATGTAATCTATAAAATTTCCAGTTCAATGTTAACTAATTAACTAACTGACCTTGGTTGTATGTTGATGTTCTTCGGTTTCCTATTTTAATCTGCACATAGACGGTATAGATACACTTCTGTCTTCAAAATCTCCACGGATGATGTGAGGAATGATTACATAATTGACTTCTTGAAAGGAGTTTAATATTCCACACACAAGTGACATTCATCTGGGAGGCAGGATTAGAATATGATTTGCTTTTTTAAAAGGCAACTGACTATAAAATTGGGGCACTTGCACTTTTTCAATTAATATTCTATCAGCAGACAACACAATCTTTCATTTCCATGATAGAAGGCCTTGAAGACTTTGTGGTTATATGGTCATATTTTTATTTTTTAATTTCTCAAGTTCTACATTTATTTTTTAACTCTAATGTTTTCAAAAGAAACACATTGACTTCTTTTTTTAACTTAACAACCTGAATCGCCACTTGATAGATTACCTGAAGTATAATTCTGGTTCCTGCTGAATAGCAGAAATGTACACTGGTACAACCTGTTGTGACCCTAAAGTTTATTGTATAGTGTCACAGTTGGAGGTTAGTGTGTACTAGTACTGCTAAACTTAATTTAACTAATTTATCTCTTATCAAAACACCATTGTAACTTGTTCTTTTTAAAGTTGAAAAATAAACTTTGAGTAGGCAGATTAAAACCACCTCTAATAAATCAGAGGGCACCATTGCTATTTTAGTGTTCCCACTCCCTTCTCCCTTGGTCTGTCTCTATGCCAAATTCCATTCCACGGGACCTGTATGCCTGTGTTGCTTTCCATCTCATTACAAGGAATTGAGGTATACCCTGAGTGCATTCTTATGGGAAGAGTTCAGATGATGGGAAATTTAGAAATCCATGTAGAAAGTCAAGACACTGAACAATAGAGCTGAGAATAAAGACGGTGCGATACTAAAGGGCAGAATTCACCAACAATTGTCCTTCAATTGATCAGTTTCTTGCAGGGAATAGTTTTTAAAAGCAAAAGTCCTTTTATCTGTGCAGAGAAGCTAAAAATGATCAATTAAAGTCGTGGACACACTGACTATAATTTTCCGAAATTCCCAGATTCTGTAATTGTCAGAGTGGATTCAAATGAGGGAGAGGTAGTGGGCAACTGCTGCTGAGTTGGTTTGACATCAGTCATTGTAAAAATGCTGAAATCTGTTAATAAATCTTGCCCTGATTTTCCAAATACATTGCAACAGTGATTGGAATTCAAAGTTACTTTAAAAGGCTGTAACGAACTTTGGGGTGCCCTGCAGTCATCAGCAGTGCTGTGTAAATTCAAGTTTTTTTTTTCTTCTTCAAACGCTGTTTTCTTCCACTTCATTCTACAGTTTGACTACCCTCCCATCCACTACTTCTATGAACTCCAGGCTCATTCAATCATCTCCAACTCTAATTCAATTTTCTGAGTGTGTGCCTTCATACAGTAACAGTTAACTCTGCCAGTTCAGGAAGATGTTAAATTTCATGTCTTGAGGAGAGCCAATATACTGAGAGATGTGGGTGATTAGGTAAATGCAGAATTGATACATCTGGGAAAGCTCATACCTCAAAGGAATGTTTTGTTACTAAACTGTACCTTGTGCATCCAGCCACACACAACAAGGAGTTAATGATATTGTTCAGTAGTACTGTAAATGATTTCATTTATGATTTTAAGATACAATCTAACTACTAAGGAGGATTAAGATTTACAGTGATTTGTAAAACTTTATTATGCATTTTCTTCTGTGTCTCACTCTTGTGCTCGGTGTCCCCCACTTGCCCATCCCAACCTTTTTCTACTTGCTCTCCTCTCTCTCTTTTTCTGCTGCCCTTTATTTACTTTTTTATTTGTCTGCTGTGTCTTCAGTCAAAGCAGGTGGTATGCGAATTGTGAAGAAACATCCAGGCTCTGTGCCCCATGTTTCTGCAGCAGAGAAAGACAAGGAGAGTGAAGACTGGGAAAGCAACAGGTGAGATTGACTTATCTCCAAGTGGAGCAATTGATAAATGTGCTTTAAAAAGTAGGGCGGGAGCTGATGCAATGTTTTAGTTTGCTGTAGTTACAGGTATGTTTTAGCATGAGATTAGTGTATCAATGATAATGGCATAATGAAGAAAAATTGGCAACATGAACAGTCTTTTTGCACTGTCTAGCTTGCTCTAATCTCATTTGTGGTTGTGCACCAAACATGGAGACTGCAATTTTTTTCTGTTCATAAAGGAGTAACAAGGTTATAATTCATTTCAAAGATATTCTAAACCCTATTTGTGGAACTGTGTGAATAAAGGGAATTGACTGGGTGGTAAAGTGAGCATGTGAATCTAGCTTCTCCAAAGCGAGAGCATCATAACGAACCATCCAGTCCCTTTCTAGCCCCTTGCATCTGGTAACGTCTTTAGAGACAAAAGGGAAAACCCCAAACTACTAAAGAAACAATTGTGGACAATTCCTCAACTCCTTCAGGTGAGTTTTAAAAGCAGCTGAGAAAAACATGGTCATCATACCCTTTGTATGATGTGATCTCTGCCCTAATCAAAAATCAATCTCTGCTTCAGTTTTGAAGGGTACAATAAATCAGTACTCAATGCACTGACCAGCTTTTTTTTTTCTTTAGTTCATCTTTGCCTTCCTTCAATTGTGTTGCCAAGGTAAAGTGAGACATGGGAAATGTATTTAATCTTATCAGATGAAATTAACAGTTCCTCAGCTTACTAAATTCATTTCATGAACCTCTTTTGGGCTATGGATTGATTTAATTGTTTTAAAAATAAACGTGAATGCCGAGAGTCTCGTGGGATTGACCGAAGTCTTGTTGGTACTGAGATCACTAAGCAAAATTAATTATTTCCCATTCTAAAAGATGCTGAGCCAGGAAATACATGAACAAGAGTGGGCGTCTCAGTCTTTTTGAGCTTTTCCACCATTTAATAACGTTATGGCTGGCCTGATTTTAATGTCAATTGTATGGTCCTGCATATCCCTAATTTATTTTTCATCTACTTGGTAACCAAGAAACTATCTACCACTCTGGATGTAGGTTTGCTTGCTGAGCTGGAAGGTTAATTTTCAGACATTTCGTCATCATACGAGGAAACCTCTTCAGTGAGCCTCCGGACGAAGCACTGCCCGTGTTTCCTGCTTTCTATTTATATGTTTGGTTTTCCTTGTGTTGGTGATGTAATTTCCTGTCCTTTTTCTCAGGGGGTGGTAAATGGAATCCAAGTCAATGTATTTGTTGATAGAGTTCCACTTGGAATGCCATGCTTCTAGGAATTCTTGTGCATATCTCAGTTTGGCTTGTCCTAGGATGGATGTGTTGTCCCGGTCCAAAAGGTGTCCTTCCTGATCTGTATGTAAGGTTACTAGTGAAAGAGGACCATGTCGTTTGCATAGGAAATGATGTCACAACAGTAAATGACATCACCAACCCAAGGAAACCCAAACATAATTAGAAAGCAGGAAACACCAGCAGTGCTTCCTTCGGAGGCTCACTGAAGGTGATGAAACGTCTGAAAATGAACCTTCCAAACCTATATCCAGAATCTCCACCTGAGCTACAAATCTTCTCAAAACTCATTAACTATCTACCACTGCATTAAAATAATTAAAGGTTCTGCATCCACTGCCTTTTGAAGAAAGGAATTCCAAAGGCATTCAAACTTCAGAGGAAAAGAAATGTTTCCTCATCTCTGTTTAAATAGGTGCACCATTGTTTTTAAACTGATCCCTTACTTTAGACTCTTCCACAAGAGGGAACATGCTTTCCACATCCATCCATCAAGCACCCTCAGAATTTTTTATGTTTCAATTAAGTTGCCTCTGACTCTTCTAAACTTCAGAGGGTACAGGCCTTGCTTGTCTAGCCTTTCGTTATCACGCAGTCTGCTCGTTTCAGGTGTTAACCCAGTAAATCTTCTCGGAACAGCTACTAACAGATTAACATCCTTCTGTAAGGATGATCCCTGGAATGGTAGGTTTAACATATGATGAATGGCTGAGGATCCTGGGATTGTATCCATTAGAGTTTAGAAGGTTGAGGGGAAATCTAATAGAAACTTACAAGATAATGCATGGCTTAGAAAGGGTGGATGCTGGGAAGTTGCTTCCTTCAGGCAGGGATACTAGGACCCATGGGCACAGACTTGGAATTAGAGGGGGTTAACTTAAAATGGAAATGAAGTGACATTTCTTCAGCCAGAGAGTGTTGGGCTTGTGGAATTCATTGCCACGGAGTGCAGTGGAGGCAGGGACGTTAAATGTCTTCAAGACAGAGATTGATAAATTCTTAATCTTGCAAGGAATTAAGGGCTACGGGGAGAGTGCGGTTAAGTGGTGTTGAAATGCCCAACAGCCATGATTGAATGGCAGAGTCAACTCGATGGGCTGAATGGCCTTCCTTCCACTCCCCTGTCTTATGGTCGGATAGTAACTGGTACTGTACACATTGCTCCAGATGTGGGCTCACCAATGCCCTGTATACAGGTAGTTCTGGGATAGCGCGTGTTTTGGTGGCACGATTTGGTATAATGTGAAAAATTAGGGAACAGTATTTTCAAGAATGCTTGCCTCCGTTAGCAATGGTGCGATTCCAGTGGGATCGGTTCACGTGCTTCGTTCTGTGCATGCGCCAAAATCTTTGTGCCATTCTGCACGTGCGCCACTGTGCACGCCATTCTGCATATGCACAACGTTGGTGCCTGTCTTTGTGCTGCTCTGCCCATGCACTGATGTCAGCACTGAAGTCTCCGCATCATCCTGCGCATGCGCAATGTCAGCTTCCAAGAGAACAGCTTTCTGTGAGAGGTACAGTATGGAGAGCAACTTTCTTACGTTTTTTTTAATGTACTGTATTAAGTTTACTTTTGTTTCATTAATAAATATGACTTCAACCTTCGTTCAGGCTGCGCTATACTTTGCGTTAGACTTTTGGGTAATTTTTGAGCGATGGTGAGTGATATTCTTTGCTAGTCTGCCCCTAACTCCACTTAGGCCCCATTATTTATATTGAGCATTTTTCTATTAAGCGAAAATTTGCTGGAATGCAACTCCAGCGTCACAGGCGAGCTACCTGTAACTGAAACATAACCTTCCTACTCTTTTTTTTTTATTCGATTCCCATCACAATAAATCATAACACCTTCAAAGGCATATCAATAGGTTTTGGAACACCCTTGATAGATAATATATTCGCTAATTGTATTTTCTTGAGTTCCTCCCATTCTTTCAATTCCTATTTTAAGCTATTTCTGGGATGGTACATGTATCTCCTCGTGAAGACCAACACAAAATATCTGTTCAATTTGTCTGCCATGTCTTTAGCCTCCATTATTAATTACCCAAATGCAGTAAGCTGTTGTAGAATCATAGAATGATACAACCCTTCAGCCCATACTACTGGTACTAGGTACTGAAAAAACTATCAGTAAGTCCTGCTTAGTTGCCTTTTCCTCATAGCCCTGCAAATTTTTCTCCTTAAAGTATTTATTGAGTTCCCCTCTGAACGCTGATGCGTTACTTCCAGCAGTCTTTCAAGTGATGCTTTACAGATTATCATTACTTTGCAAGAAGTATTCTGCCCATTCAAAATGGCTCAATTTTCAAATAAAATGTAAATATTGTTTAAAAATTTATACCTCCGTCACCTCTAAATGGACCCCACCACCAGGAATATATTTCCCTCCCCACCCACTTCCACTTTCCCCAAAGACCATTCCCTCCATGACTACCAGGTCAGGTTCGCGCCCCCCAACAACCCACCCTCCCTTCCTGGCACCCTCCCCTGCCACCACAGGAATTGCAAAACCTGCACCCACACCTCCTCCCTCACCTCCATTCAAGACCCCAAAGGAGCCTTCCACATCCATTAAAGTTTTACCTGCACATCCACCAATGTCATTTATTGCATCCATTGCTCTCGATGCGGTCTCCTCTACATTGGGGAGACTGGATGCCTCCTAACAGACCGCTTTAGGGAACATCTCCAGGACATCATCACTAATCAACCCCACTGCCCTGTGGCCCAACATTTCAACTCCTCCCTCCCGCTCTGCCGAGGACATGCAGGTCCTGGGCCGCCTCCACCGCTGCTCTCTCACCACCCGACGCCTGCAGGAAGAACTCCTTATCTTCTGCCTCAGAACACTTCAACCCCATGGCATCAATGTGGATTTCACCAGTTACCTCATTTTCCCCTTCCCCACCTCACCCCAGCTCCAGCTTCCAGCTCAGCACCGCCCTCATGATTTGTCCTGTCTGCCTATCTTCCTTGCCCTAAACGTCGATTTCGAAGCTCCTTGGATGCTGCCTGAACTGCTGTGCTCTTCCAGCACCACTAATCCAGAATCTGGTTTCCAGCATCTGCAGTCATTGTTTTTACCTAGTTGATTTTAACCCTACTGCGAATCCTCTTGCAAGGATGCCTGCCTTGAAGAAGTTTTCCTCCTCTCTCTACAAGAATCTCAGGGAGTCCCTCTCCCACATCCAGAATCTGGTTTCCAGCATCTGCAGTCATTGTTTTTACCTATCTTCCTTCCCATCTATCCACTCCATCCTCCTCTCTGACCTATCATCTCCATCTCCACCCCCACTCACCTATTGTACTCTATGCTACTTTCTCCCCCCCCCCACCCCCTCTCATTTATCTCTCCACTCTGCAGGCACCCTGCCTCTATTCCTGATGAAGGACTTTTGCCCGAAACATCGATTTTCCTGCCTCCTTGGATGTTGCCTGACCTGCTGTGCTTTTCCAGCACCACTCTAATCTAGACTTTAAAAATTATAGTCTATCTCCAGGGTCTATTAGCAAGATGGAGCCAGCTCTAGTGAGTAAAGTAGAAATATTATTATTCTGGTTGGGTACCTTGAGGTTTCTTCATATGACTTATTGCCTTACATTAAGCCACCCTACTCCGTCATCATCCTTCTTTCTCATCTGTAAAAATTATATAACTAATCATTGGGCATTCAAACAAACTGAGAACAGTACTCCATTTTTATTTAAATTCCTCTCTTTTTTTAATCTCCTGCACTGATTGCAAACAGTAGTCTGGAGCTTAATCTTCAAGTCTCTAGGATTACAAATCCTTAAGCAGAGTGTGGTGGTTAATAACAGGGAGAGGAGTTTGGAGTCTTCAGGTGGGTTTGAGAAAGGTGTGTAAAGGAGGAGGTGGTATCACAATGACCGAGGAGTCACCTCCTAAGTGAAGGAGGGATGATATTGGGGCAACATGGATAAACTTAAAAAGTGGATATTCATTGTTGGGACTGCACTACAGACAGCAAATAGGGAGAGATATTGCCAAATTTGAGGTGTAAAAATAATAAGGGATTAGGGAATTTGAACATTCCCAAAATTAACTGAGATAGAAATTATGAAAGACTAGGAGGGTACAGAATTCTTAAAATATCCAGCAGAGCCTTTTAGGCAAGGCTATAGGAAAACCGACTAGAGACAGGGTGGTGCTGAACCTAATTTTTAGTTGTTAGCGAGGGAAAATTTTGGTGACAGTGACGGTAATCCTGTTAAATTCTGCTGAGTTATGGAAAAGACAAAGATGGACATGAAGCAAACTTTCTGAATTTGCGGAATGATTTTTTTTCTGTGATGGGAGCACATGGCCAAAGAAGACTAGAAACAGTTACTTGTAGGAAGGCCTACATGAGAACGGGGGAGTTCTTCAAAAAGAAATTGTGTTTATGGAGCTGATAGGAATGGGCATATGTGGGAATGAGTCAACTAGCCAGGGAATCTTAGATGTCAAGGAATGTACAGGATTAGATGAGGGATGGGGTAAAAGAGAGATTACTATAATAGATGTCAATGCAATGGAAACTGCAAAGGATTACTTAAAATAGGAGACCAAAAACAGAGCATGTTTTTTCTTTAAAAATGGGTAAAATAAAGGGAAATCCAAAGTTGTTTTATAAGTATATTTGGAAGCTAATCATGGTAAAATAAAGGCCTACTAGGGATGAAAGTGACAATCTGTGTGGAGCCAGAATTTGAACGAGATTTTGAATGAGTACTTTGCATCACTATAGAGAAGTCTGATGTAGATATAGAAATCAAAGAGGGCGTCTTTGCTATATGTGAACGAGTTAGCATTGAGAGGGAGGAGGCATTAATGGGGGTTTCAGCTATCCTAAAGGTGGATAAGCCCATAGGCCCAGATAAGATGCATTTCAGCCTGCTGTGAGAGGTGAGGGAGGAGAGTGGAACAATCCTGACATTAATTTTTAAGTCCTGCCTGAACACAGGATAGGTGGAGGCAAAAGCAGGGGGCAGCTAATGTGGTACTTGGCACCTTATTCAAGAAGGGTGGTACGGATAAACCAGGGAACTGTAGGCTGAGTGTGAGTCTATTATCACATATATGGAAACTTTTGGAAAATATTCTGAGGGGCAGAATTAATCACTAATTGGAGAGGCGATGATTAATCAAGAATACCATGGCTTTGTTGGTGAAATCATGTCTGCAAATTTGATTTCCCTTTTTCATGGAAATGATTAGCTATGTAGATGAGGGTAATGTAATTCATGTAGTCCACATAGACTTCATTCAGATTCCTGACATAGTGTCACATGGGAAAAGCTAAGAGCCCATGGGGTCCAGGATAGTTTGGCTTAGTGGCAGGAGACCGTGCTGGTTCAAGTTTGTTTTTGTGACTGGAACCTTGTGTCCAATCGTGTTTGCAGGGTTCGGTATGGAGTATCTTGCTGTTTGTAATGTAGATTAACAATCTCATCACAGATGTAGGAGGCTTGATTAGTTGGCTCACAGATGACACACAAAGATGTGGTCTTAGTAAATAGTGAGGAGGAAAACTATATATAGATGAGCTGGTTGAATGGGCAGAATATTGGCAGATGGAGTTTAATCCTAAAAAATGGGATTCAAAGTTTGTTAGGAAGACATATAGGATACTAGCCTTTTATTAAATGAAGCATTGAAGCGAGAAGTGGGATAAGAGTACTTAATGACTGGCATGGGCTGGTTGAGCTGAAGGGCCTCTTTCTGTGATAGAATACTCAAACTGTATGAAAGTAAGGAATATGAAAGTGAGTGGAGCATGTTGACAAAAACATGTACGAAAGTATAACTGGCTGGAAAATAGCCTTTGAAAATGTGAAAACAAGAGTCCAGAGACAGTATGTCTTTGTTAGGGTGAAAGGCAAGGCTGGTAGGTGTAGGAAATGCTGGATGACTAGAGAACTTGAGGTTTGGTTAAGAAACGAAGAAACCATGTGTCAGGTATAGGCAACAAACATTGCGTGAATCCGTAGGGTATAAAGACAGTAAGAGTATACTAACAAGAAAAATCAGGAGAGCAAAAGGGGGACATGAGATAGATTTGGCAATAGGTTTGAGGAGAATCCAAAGGAATTTTATAAATACATTAAACACAAAAGGGTAACAAGGACCCCTCAGATCAGCAAGGCGGCCTTTGTGTGGAGCCGCAGGAGATCAGGGAGATACTAAATGAGTATTTTGCATCAGTGTTTATTGTGGAGAAAGACGTGGAAGATAGAATGTGGGGAAATAAATGGTGACATCTTCAAAAATCCTCATATTTCAGAGGAGGAGGTGCTGGATATCTTGAAACATATAATGGTGGATAAATCCCCATTACTTGATCAGGTGTACCCTAGAACTCTGTGGGAAGCTGGAGAAGTGATTGCTGAGCCCCTTGCTGAGATATTTTGATCATTGATAGTCGTAGGTAAGGTGCGAGAAGACTGGAGGTTGGCTAACGTGGTGCCACTATTTCAGAAAGGTGGTAAGGAAAAGCCAGGGAGCTATAGACCAGTGAGCGTGTCATTGGTAGTGGGCAAGTTATTGGAGGAAATCCTGAGGGATAGGATTTACATGTATTTGGAAAGGCAAGGACTGATTTAAGGATAGTCAACATGGCTTTGTGCGTGGGAAATAATATCTCATGAGCTTGAGTTCTTTTGAAGAAGTGACAAAGAGGATTGAAGAGGGCAGAGCAGTGGACATGATCCATATGGTCAGTAAGGCATTTGACAAGGTTCCTCATGGTATACTGATTAGCAAGGTTAAATCTCATGAAATACAGGGAGAACTAGCCATTTGGAGAACTGGCTCGAACAGAGGGTGGTGGTGGAGGGTTGTTTTTCAGACTGAAGGCCTGTGACCAGTGAAGTGCCACAGGCATCGGTGCTGGGTCCACTGCTTTTCATCATTAACAAATGATTTAGATGCGAACATAGTAGGTAGTAGTAGGTTAGTAAGTTTGCAGATGACACAAAAACTGGAGGTGCAATGGACAGGAAAGAAGGTTACCTCCGAGTACAACAGGATCTTGATCAGATGGGCTGAGGAGTGGCAGGTGAAGTTTAATTTAGATAAATGTGAAGTGTTGCATTTTGGAAAGGCAAATCTGGACAGGACTTATACATTTTAAAGGTAAGGTACTGGGGACTGTTTCTGAATAAATAGACCTTGGAATGCAGATTTGTAGTTAATTGACAGTGGAGTCGTAGATAGATAGGATAGTGAAGGCGGTGATCGGTATGCTCTCTTTTTATTAGTCAGAGCATTGAATATAGGAGTTGGGAGGTCAAGTTGCGGCTATACAGGACATTGGTGAGGCCAGTTTTGGAATATTGTGTGCAATTCTGGTCTCCCTCCTATAGGAAGGATGTTGTGAAACTTGAAAGGTTTCAGAAAAGATTTACAAGGATTTTTGCCAGGTTTGGAGGGTTTGAGCTCTAGGGAGAGGATGAACAGGCTGGGGCTGTTTTCCCTAGAGAGTCAGAGGCTGAGGGGGTGACCTCCTCGATGTTTTATATAAATCATGAGGGGCATGGATAAGGTGAATAGCCAAAGTCTTTTCCCTGGGTGGGGTCCTGAACTATAGGGCATGAGTTAGGGTGAGATGGGAAAAATATAGAAGAGACCTAAGGGGTGACTTTATTACACAAAGGGTAGTGTGTATATGGAATGAGCTGCCAGAGAAAATGGAGGCGATTGGGCCAGGTGCTGGCAAATGGGACTAGATTTATATAGGATATCTGGTCGGCACGGAGGAATTGAATCAAACGGTCTGTTTCTGCGCTGTATATCTCCAAGACTCTGACTCTGTTACCTCTGCATCCTGCTCCAATAGAGAAATAAAATTCTTAAAGGTAGAAGGAGCTATTATTGACAAGAAAAAAAACTGGCATAAATGATGAATCCAGATCTTTTTATATCAGTAAATATATGGATGTGGTTCACAGTGTTATTAGTTATTTTTTCAATATTTTGCCGAGATATAAATTGTAGAAAATTTTGTTGTACTGGAAGCACTTAAAATGATGTATGTAGGTTTCCAACAATGCGGAACTTAACACTGGGTGCTGCCACTTGGAGCGAGTGTATGCAATAGTTAGCCTAAAGCCCCTCAAATCCAGTTAAGACCTCATCAGATTTCCTTTAGTTTCCTTTTCTTGCTAATAAAAATTATGTTTTATATAGCTGAGAAAGGGCATGAATTAATCCAGCTACACATTCTGTACTGTTGATTCCCTTGGAGAAGGAAGGTTATTGTACCATTCAGGTTATCCTGAGAGCACCACATATACTATAGTGTGTTGCATCTTTGGGAACGTGCTTGTGAAATACAAACTATTCATTGAACAGAACCTATTGTTAACACCAGCATTGTGCCTTGAGATTTATTTTTCTTAAGACACTTTGCACTTTGTTGAAATTTGAAAGTGTTGCTAACAATAGCTAGATCTAGTGAATTTTGTTCAAAAGAAATATTTTTTTTAAGCAACAGAAAATCAATTGAATTTAACTGTCGGAAGAACAATGGAATAAAATGAACTGAATGTAAAAGGATGTCAAAATTAATTATGATTATGGATTTGGCAGTGGGTGAAGAATTGGAGATATAATTAATAATTCAGATATATATTTTGGCTAAATTTAATAGATTTTAAGCAGTGTAGCTAAGGCTTGGGGATTTGAGCTGTTATTGACGCATAGATAAATAATAGCTGTACAATGTTTAAATGGATAGATGCAGTGCATTACCATGTGGAGACATCCACAAGCACAATTAAAGTAGTTTTAGTTCTGCTTTGTGATTTGACAGTTGCACATCTCCGATTACATTGCTCTAAATGAGGCCCATTACACTGTAAAATAGTGATGGCAAAAGAGTGTTTTTTTACTAAAGGGATTTAAAGCAATGATGTGTATTATAATTTGGCTGAAGGTTTTGCAGATTGTAAATTCTTAGAGAAAGCTAATTAACTAACTACCGTGTATACATGAGTAAAAGTCAATCTCCTGTAAAAGTTGACCCCCTAGTTTTGGCCAAAAAATCTGGAATTTTCCATATCTCATGTAAAAGTCGACCCTAGTTCTTCACAGATAACAAAAGATCAACATTTGTGAGTCAAGGTATCCTATACACAAATGTTACTATGAGGAAATGAATTTTTTTTTTGTGCTATTGTGATTTGATGTACAATTCACACCAACTTGGCGAGTAAGTTTAAGAACATCAGGTCAGTCTGGTGACAACTAATCTCGTGGAATAGTCACATACCTATTTGAGGTTTTGAAATTTCGCCATTTTGTGTAGAAATGCCCCCAGAATAAACAAAATAAATACAGCAGCGTTTAAACTGAAAGTTTTTGAAGTTGCAGAGAAGACAAGTAACTATGTAGCAGCAAGAGAATTTTGTGTTTCGGAGAAACCGGAGACTAGAAAAAGATACCAAACCAACTTCAAACAATACTAAAACAAAGATGAGCCAACAGAGGTAAACCTAGCAAGTGTCCACAACTGGAGAAAAAAGTTTGAGTGGGTACTTAAATCGTCAAAATGGAAAACGTGTTAGCCATGAAGCCATCTGAATCTGTGCACAGAACTAAAGAAAAGGAATGGAATTTCTGATTTTAAGGGAAGTGCTGGATGGTGCACAAGGTTCCTGAGAAGGCATGACAGAGAACTATGATTGCACAAAGCTACCTGCTGACCTAGAAGACAAGATCTTACAGTTTCACCAGTTTGTAATCAGAAATCAGCAGAAGGTAGGCTACAAGTTAACGTGCATTAGAAACCTGGATGGAATGCCTATTACTCTCTGCATACTGCAGAATTGAATTGTCAACCAAAAAGGAGAAAAAACAGTATTTGTGAAAACCACTGGCCATGAGAAAAGTAGGTTTATTTTAGTTTGTTCTCGTATGGCAGATGGCACTAAGTTTAAAGCAGGTGGCTGCTTTTAAAAAAAAAACTTTGGCAAAGGACAAATTTCCAAAAGGAATTGTCATCTATATGCATCCACAAGGCTGGATGGATGAAGGTGGATGTAGAAAATTGATAAAGGAAGTTTGGAATTTATGACCTGATGGACTACACAAGGAAGAGTTTGCTCGCCAAGGACCAGTGTCGATCACATCCAGTGAAGAATGTTGTTGATAACATCCAATCACATAACACTGACGTAGCTGTAATTCCCGGCAGACTTAGCTGTCTTGCAACTAGTAGATGTTAGTATCAATAAGCCATTTAATGAGAATGAAGTGAAATAACTGGATGCGTGATGGAGAAAATAAAACATACACAAAAGGAGGCAGTATGTAAACTCCAATACTGCCACAGGTATGTGAATGGATTGTTGATTCATAGTAGGAAATAAAAGCTGACTCCATTTTCAAATATGGAATTTTGAATGCATTGGACAGTACAGAGGACTATTATCTATGAGATGACATAGATGAAGAAGAAGAAGAAGAAGCTGATGATGTACTACCGTTAACTATGGACAGCAAAGATGAAGAGGATCCGTGCGGTGATATCATTCATCCTGATGATCATGAAACTTTATTTGGTGCTGAAGATGTTGAACAATGTGATTTTGCAGGATTTGAATGATTTTTTTGTGTTTTACATATTTAAGATATCATGTAATTGTGATTTAAAGCTGCATTATATTTCTACTTCACTACTTGTATGTATAAATGAGAGCTTACAAATTCATTTTTGTTTCTGTTGGCTTTATCTGTAATTACCATAATTCATTTTGTTTTTGTTTTTCGTTTAGAGATCAATTGGGCTTTTGCTAATGGATATGGGGTTTTGGACTGTAGCCTGAATTTCAGTACCTCAATAGTAGTATCTGTGTAATAATCGATCCAATAAATTTAACCTTACAAGTCTAAAAAATTTGATTTTTACATGAGTATAAGCAGTACTCTAAATTAGAAGCACAAGATTTACAGAACATAAGGGCTTAACTGGGCAAAATAAATAGGAAAGACTAATTTATACGCACAAATAGCAGCATCACATTTTATTTGAAGCTACAATGACCTTTAGGAAAGTAAGAGGAAGGTATAGCAAGAAAGACTTAAATTTGCCAGATACACGTTGAATAAGAAGCTTGCTGCTTCATGGTAATAAAAGAATGGCTCTTTAAAGGGGAAACTTTCCCAGCTGTTGTTGCCAATTTAGGTATACAAGTGTTTTTTTTTAAGTCCAGTGCCATAGTATCCTTTTAATTCTCTGCAAAACTGCACACCCATGTCAAAAGGATGATGTGGTCAGGGGGAGCCATTGTCTCTCAAACCTCCAGCTCTTACTGATGCCTCCAAGTAGCCAGTTGTGCACATCAGGAGTAGAGTTATGGGATCTGAACTCAGCAGTCATGCAAAACTGAGACAATCAACCTTTTCAGTTGTATGGGGCTATCACTCATTCTAATGTGCATTAAGTCTGGCAGTAATGAAAAGAACTGAAGATCTTATCAAGCTCATTGGACAATGGCTTCGAAGGTGGAGGCCAGTTAGATTGTGACACACCCAAAGGCACAGTTAATAAGGCTAGTTTCCCATACACCCTGGGACCTCTCACTGTACAGACTCCACTATTAGTCATGAAAACTGCAAGCTGAAGAATAGGAGATGCAGAAGACTGATTTTTCCTGGTAAATATTGACAGAAAAGGAGAAGCCCTTGTTTAATGAATTAATCATGTCCATGATGGAGTTGACCTGAACTCATGAGTGGTCAGCTTCTGAGATGAAAAGAACTCTTTAAAGAAAGAAATGCAATTTGATAACTTTATCAAGTGGAAAGGTTTGATAACTATATACAGGAATTTCTAAAGCCCTCCAGACCTCCCAGGCTCTCTCATTTGGGCACTGTACTTAAAAAACACACTGACAGCAGTTCACTCCCTGCAACTCTAGAGCATCACTCACCCTCTACTCATCACCTCCACCCATCATTGGATATGTTATAGATCAGGTTTAAAAGGTAGGACCAAACTTGAGCATTGTCTCCCTTGAGGTTCTTATGAATGCTGTACAGGAGTGAAAGTAAGTTCTTTTTTCCCAAAAGTTGGTAACAAGAAGCCAGCTCTAGGCAAGCTAGGTGGTTGTTGAGGTCAGTGCCCAAAATTGGCTTGTGATCCTGGCTCCATATCCCAAGATGCATAATCTCATGTGCTTTGCCAGGTTACTACTGACTCCTCTCTGCTTCATGCTGCTATGAGTATGACTTAGCATTGTAAGGTAACCTCTGCACAGGACACTGAGAAATTGGGTACCAAGCATCTCTGTCAAATACTTCATTTAGTCATCGTCTGTCACTTCATTGCATCTTGTGACAATGCTGTCACTTTAAAAAGGTTATTTTTGAAGAGCAATCATAAAAGCAGAGGTGTGTAGAGCCGAAACAATGGAAGCGAAGTGGCTAGTTCTCCCAGTTCAAGTTTTATTCTAGATTTTTTTTTTAGCTGTAGCAGTCACAAGACATGGAGTCCAGAAATGTTGCAAGCTGCAGTGAAGGATTCCTTAACTTGGTGAAAAGGTTGTTCAAATTCCACTGTCTTTCGCTTGTGTTTCAATGAGAGTGTTCTGTTTTGCTTCATACTTTGAACACCCACTTCACATCTGCCTTTAAAGTAAAAAAAGGTTAGGGTCTAAGATACCTTAAATTATTTTGAGCGAGTTTGGCCTGGTTCACATCAGATGGGAGCCTCTTGTCGGAATAATTCTATGATTCCAGTCTGGGTTTAGGATTGTTGGACTCCGAGGTGGTGAGTGCTAGATGTTAATGTCTTTTGTTTTGGGTGTTGAATTCGGTTGGTTCAAATGGTGCTTCATGTAGTAATGGCTCTGTCAGTCGCTAAGAAATTTCTAGGGGTGGAGGAAGTGACTTTGGGAGTTTTGCAAAAAGTGAGTAATGCAAAGCTATAGGAATTGTTAGACAACCTGGAGTTGGGGTTGCCTTCGTCTGTGAGAAAAGAAGTAATTATGGCAATAGCTTGGTATTTAAATTTGTTGGAAACACCTTGGAATCTTTGGAAATGGCTAGAATTCAATTGCAGACGAAACAGTTTGAACATGAAAGGGGGCAAGCAGTTTGAATTACAGTTAAAAGCAGAAGAAAAAGAAAAGGGGAGAATCACTCTGGCAGAACAAAAAGAAAAGGAGAGAGGAGAAAGAGAAGAGAGTTTGAACTTCAGAAGTTGGCAATTAGACAAGAGAGTTGGCATAAAAGGATGGAGGTGAAGGTAGAAGTAGGCTTAGAGAGGGGGGTAGTGAGGATGAGCAAACCTATTGCAGTAAAAGGCCTAGTGGTGATCTGTTTAAATATAAGCAAGCATTGTCTAAATTTGATGAAGGATGTGTGAGGTCTTTTTCATCTCATTTGAGAGAAAGTGGCTAAACAAGTGAAGTGGCCAGTAACCATGTAAGTTTCATTGGTTCACACAAAGTTAGTAGGTAGAGTTAGTGAGGTATTTGCATCACTATCAGAGGAGGTATCTGGGGTGTATGAGGAGGTGAAGAAAGCCATCTTTTAAGTGCATAAAAGCTTGCGCCAGAAACCCACAGACAACATTTCAGGAATCCAAAGTGGGGGGGGTCTCTGGTCAAACATACATTGAGTTTGAAAGTAACTTTAGGTGGATAAGGATATTAAAAATTAATCAAACGTATGATGCTGTTAGAGTATTATTTCAGGAGTTCAAAAATTCACTTCCCAAGGTAGTGAAACGTATGTGGAAGAGCAGAGAGTTAAAACTGCAAGATTATCAGCTGAAATGGCTGATTGAGTTAGTTCATAAATAAAAGTTTAGCTTCTGACATCAATTTCAGTTCTTGAGGGATAGAAATTGTGGCAAAGGGAAATCCTGAGGTGGTAAGGGAAAAGTTGATCTCATTGAAGATAGCCTACCATAGGATAAAAAGGAAACCCATGAAGGGGAAAGAGATTAAAAGACTCTGGTGTTTTCACTGCAATCAAGTAGGCCACATGCAGTCAGTGATAGAGGTTTAGAAACACCATCTGGAAGATAAATGTAGGAAAACAGGGTAAGCCAGTGAATTTCGTTGGAGTGGTTGAAAAGTGGAAGCCAAGAAGTTAGCCCAGAGTGTATAACCTGTTCGGAGGTTGGTTGAGAAGGAAATGCAAGATCTTAAATCGTTTTATTTGCGAAGCTAAAGTTTACTCAATAGGCCAGGAGTGGCAGGAAGTGAACTGACAGTATTAAGAGATACAAGATCATGTAAATCTTTGTGAGATAAGGAGGTATGTAATTCAGAAGGAAAATTGCCAGAAAAAGTGCTGGTTTGTGGAATTCATGGTGAGACGAGAAGTGTTTCCTTACGTAGAGTGAGGTTGGTGTGTCCAGTGAAAAGTAGAGAAGTGGTGGTAGGCCTACTGAAAGAACACTCTGTTCCAGTAATACAATTTGTCCTTGGTAGCAATACAGCTGATCACAGATAGGAGTGCTGTCTACTGTGGTGAAAAGCCAGTGGAAAATCAAGCAACTGAGGTATTACAGAAGTATGGTTAGAGTGGTACTGGAAAAGCACAGCAGGTCAGGCAGCATCCGAGGAGCAGGAAAATCGATATTTTTCGGGCTTTTGCCTGAAACATCAATTTTCCTGTTGCTCGGCTGCTGCCTGATCTGCTGTGCTTTTTCCAGCACCATTTTAATCTTGATTCTGATCTCCAGCATCTGCAGTGCCCACTTCTGCCTGTTATAGAAGCATATCCTGGGATTTTTCATGACTGTGTCACAAAGCCAGTAGTTGAAACAAGTGGAGAAATCGAAGAATACAGATAAGGAAGTTGAAATTGAATTATCAGAAACCATGCATGATCAAATGGTGGAGACAAAACAAGAACAGGTGGAGGACAAAGAGGATATTTTTGGTTCAGAGAAATTAACTGAGTTACAACAAAAAGATGAAAAACTGAAGCAATTGTATCAAACATCATGAAGAAGAATGAGTTTATTCCCAAATGTTACTATCTTAAAAATTATCTCTTTGAGGAAATGGAGGCCACCACATGTTAGGCAGATGAGAAATGGGCAGAAATTTGAGTTCTGTTACCAGTGGGTTTTAAAAAGGTGGTGTTGCAGGTAGCACATAAATTACCAGTAGGAGGTCATTTGGGGGTCAGAAAATCTCAAACCCAAATACAAAAACACTTTTACCAGCCTGGACTGCATGAGGATATAGTTGAATTTTGCCAGACATGTTATATACATCTGGTAACTGGAAAACCTCACAGTAATAAAACTAGCATCTTTAATACTCATTCCTGCATTTGAGGAAGCTTTTACAAGGGTCTAAATTGATTGTTATAGGACCCATACTAAAACAAAAAGTGGGAATCAGTATTTGTTGACAGTAAGTCATGTGTTTAGTTTAGATTTCCAGAGGCCATTCCATTATGCAAAATCACAGCTAAAAGGATTTCACTGGATACAGACTACCCATGGAGATATACAATCAGATCAAGTGTCAAGTTTTACATCAAAATTATTCAAGGAAGTTATGAATAGCTTAGGAATAAAACAATTCAGATCCACTGCATACCATCCAGAACTGCAGTAAGCATTAGAAAGATGGCATCAAACATTAAAGACCATATTGAGGGCTTATAAGCAAGACTGTCCAGACGATTGGAATAAGGAATTCCGTTTATGCATTTCAACGTTAGGGATGCACCAAATGAATTGACCAAATTCAGTCCATTTGAATTAGTTTTTGGACATGAGGTGAGAGGATCACTGAAATTAATAAAGGAGAAATTAGGGAGTCAGAATTCAGAGACCACATACTTGGGCTGTGTGTCAAATTTTAGGGAATCATTAAATAGAGTGGGGAGGGGGGAGTTGGCTAGACAGTGTTTAAAAATATCACAGCATTTGCTGAAATAGGACACGGAGAAGAAATCAAAAACTCTCAATTTTGCTAACGAAGATAAAATGTTAATGTTACTTTCAGTGACAAATGAACCTATAAAAGCAAGTTTTAGTGGACCTTATCATGTCAAAGGAGATTGAGTGGGGTGAACTATTTGATAAGGACTCCAGCTGGAAAGAAGACTCGGTGTATCATGTGGATATGCTCAAAAGGTATTTTGATAGTGAAGGAAAACAAAAGGAGAATGTATTACTAGTTACAACACAGTCAGGCCTGGTCCACAATGACTACTGGTGTAACACTATTGGTACCACAGTGGTGCTAATCCTCCTCCTGTCTGGCAGGGTTCACGTGCAACATGAAAGGAGTTGTAGCTCATGCACCTTCAAGTTATTAATGTTTAATTGTAACAAGGAAAATGCAAAACAGTGGTTTCACCACGGGCTTGCATGGTCAAGGACACAACCACAAAAGTTGAAACGCCTCTTGAATTCAGCCCTGTTTACCTGCATTGGTCATATTTTATTCTGTATGACTTGAGAATTTGCTTGAGTTGATCAATGTGAAGAGGTTTCGCCAGTGCACTGTTTGTGCAAAGCAATTGCACTTATTAGAATAACTCCCAGGAATACCAACCCCAGAGAAAAACAAGTTGTACTGCATGAGAGAGCATGCTGATTAGTAGAGGTGTTGGCATGGGAAATGTACAAGTTAGTAATGATTGACAGTTAACTGTCAGACATTTTAAAGTTTTAAGTCAGGCAGGTTAACTCTCTGGTCAGGGAGTTGTCCTGAGGAGTGAGCCAGTAAATGACTGTTACCTGTTTTGAGTTGAAACAGACGTGGTATGTGTACATGTTTTTTCTGACCCCAAAGAACACAAAGGTACTATATGTAGTTTCCAGGACAGATAAATGAGCCATGCTGCAAATCCAACTAGCAGTCCTAAGCTGCAGATAAAGTCAAAGAGATGGGTTAACTCCAGGAAAGGTATGAGAGGCAGGCAGGTTATGCAGGAGTCTTCTGTTGCTATCCCCATTTCAAACAAATATGCTGATTTGGAAAATGTAGAGGATGTGGATTTCTCGGGGAATGTAGCGTGAACAGCCAAGTTTCTAGTATCGAGACTGGCTCTAATGTAATGAGGAATATGTCAGATTCCAAGAGATAGATAGATTGATTGATTGAGTTGGGGGACTCTCTAGTCCGAGGCACAGACAGATGTTTCTGTGGCCAGCAGCGAAAAATCAGAATGGTGGGTAGCTTCCCTGGTGCCAGGATCAATGAAGTCTCAGAGGGGGTGCACAATGTTCTCACAGGGGAGAGGGCCCAGCAGGAGGTCATTGTACGCATTGGAACCAACGACAGAAGAACGGAAAAGGTTGAGTTTCTGAAGGGAGAATACAGAGTTAGGCAGGAATTTAAAAAGGAGGTCCTCGAGCATAGTAATATCTGGATTACTCCCGGTGCTCCAAGCTAGTGAGGGTAAGAATAGGGGGATAAAGCAGATGAATGCATGGCTGAGGAGCAGGTGCATGGGAGAAGGGTTCACATTTTTGGATCAATGGAATCTCTTCTGGGGTAGAAGTGACCTGTACAAGAAGGATGGATTGCACCAAAATTGGAAGGGGACTAATAAACTGGCAGGGAAATTTGCTAGAGCTGCTCGGGAGGACTTAAACTAGTAAGGCGCAGGGCAGGGGTGTGGTGGTGGGACCCAGGGAGATAGTGAGGAAAGAGATCAATCTGAGACTGGTACAATTGAGAAAAGAAGCGAGTCAAACAGTCAGGGCAGGCAGGGACAAAGCAGAGAACAAGGTAAAATTGATAAATTAAACTGCATTTATTTCGATACAAGAGGCCAAATAGGGAAGCAGATGAACTCCAGGGCATGGTTAGGTGTGCTGGAGGGTTGTTTTTCAGGTTGGAGGCCTGTGACCATTGGAGTGCCACAAGGATTGGTACTGGGTCCACTACTTTTCGTCATTTTATATAAATTATTTGGATGTGAGATTAAGAGATATAGTTAGTAAGTTTGCAGATGACACCAAAATTGGAGGTGTAGTGGACAGCGAAGAAAGTTACCTCGGATTACAATGGGGTCTTGATCAGATGAGCCAATGGACTGAGGGGTGGCAGATGGAGATTAATTTATATAAATGCAAGATGCTGCATTTTGGGAAAACAAATCTTAGCAGGACTTGTACACCTAGGGGGTGTTGCTGATCAAAGAGAGCTTGGATTGTAGGTTCACAGCTCCTTCAAAGTAGAGTCGCAGGTAGATAGGATAGTGAAGGCAGCGTTTGGTATGCTTTCCTTTATTGGTCAGAGTATTGAATACAGCAGTTGGGAGGTCGTGTTGTGGCTGTACAGGGCATTGGTTAAGTCACTTTTGGAATATTGCATGCAATTCTGGTCTCCTTCCTATTGGAAGGATGTTGTGAAACTTGAAACGGTTCAGAAATGCTTTACAGGGATGTTGCTAGGGTTGGAGGATTTGAGGTATAGGGAGAGGCTGAATAGGCTAGGGCTATTTTCCCTGGAATGTTGGAGGCTGAAGGGTGACCTTGTAGATATTTACAAAATCATGAGGGGCATGGATGGGGTAAATGTACAAGGTCTTTTCCCTGGGATCGGGGAGTCCAGAACTAGAGGGCATAGGTTTAGGGTGAGAGGGGAAAGATACAAAAGAGACCTAAGGAGCAACGTTTTCATGCAGAGGGTGATGCATGTATGGAATGAGCTGCCAGAGGAAGTGGTGGAGGCTAGTACAATTGCAACATTTAAAAGGCATCTGGATGGCTATATGAACAGGAAGGGTTTGGAGGGATACGGGCCGGGTGCCGACAGGTGGGACTAGATTATGTTGGGATATCTGGTTGGCATGGACGATTGGACCGAAGGGTCTGTTTCCATGCTGTACATCTCTATGACTCTGAGATAACAGAAGTTTGTTATCAAACATAAACCATGTGGATGAGGCATTCAATATTTGTTGTCACTTACGAACCTAAAGCAATGAAGGGTAATCATTTTAAAACATCAATCTTGAAGACTCTCATTCGAGCAATTGTTGAAAACCAATAGGAAGAAATTATGGCATGTTTTGAAGTATAAATTGCTAAAATGTAGTCTACAAAGACTGGGGGAAGATAGAGGGAATATTTAATCTAAGAATGGTGGCTCAGTGGTTAGCACTGTTGCTCCACAGCACCAGGATCCCAGGTTCGATTCCAGTCTCAGGTGACCGTCTGTATGCAATTTGCACATTCTCCCCGTGTCTGCGTGGGTTTCCTCCGGGTGCTCCGGTTTCCTCCCACAGTCCAAAGATGTGCAGGTCAGGTGGATTGCCCATAGTGTTAGGTGCATTAGTCAGAGGGAAATGGCTTGGGTGGGTTACTCTTTGGAGGGTCGGTGTGGACTGGTTGGGCCGAAGGGCCTGTTTCCACACTGTAGGGAATCTAATAAAAGCTTTTAAAACAACTAAAGTAAACTAGAACATTGAGCCTTTCTTCATAGACTATGAAAATGCATTTGATCATATGTCTCACCAAACTTTAGATGTGTTGATGACATTTCACATTGACTTTTTTTAAAAAAAAGTGAGATTTAGAGTCTATAATGAGACCAAATAGTATGCGCGCAGCTGGAAGTGGGGTATTCTGATTCATTTCAAGTGAAGAAGACAGTACAACACAAATGTGTACTGTCATCAAATGTGTCCACAACACACATTCAGAGAATTAGATGTACTTCCAGATATAAAAATTGAAAGCAAGAATATAGTAAACTTGCTGCATGCTGACAGCACAATGCTCAGAAGCAAAGAGTATCATAAATCCAGAAAATCTCGGATTGGAATGGGGATAGAGTGTGAGCACGAAAAGATGACAAATGGCGAAAGCACCAGAAGTTAGGAGGGTTACATTAGAAGAAATTAGAGTAATGGTTGAAATGGATATTGGCACATTGGAATAAGCAAATAGAATTATCTATGTAGGAGAAAAGATGTTAGAATATGGAAGATGTGATGTAGACCTTTGGTTATAAATTAGCCTGAACTAATATTAGGATATGTTACTAATAAACATGTAACAAGGAATAAAGACGCTTTCTTATAATGCTGCATTCTACCCACTTTTATTTATGTCTCACAACCCTGGACATTAAAGATCAAAGGCATAAAATAGAGGACTTTGAAATGTTGATGCTAAGGTGTTTACCTCAAATCCATACTGACTTTCAGACAAATGAAGAGGCTCTTGAAATTACAAGGGTAAAAGCTAACTCTTAAAAGTAACATCTCAGAAAAAAATCATTAGGTCAGTTGTTTTACTGGACATGTAAAGCTACAGAGATCTCGCTTGGATGACAAAGCGCAGCGCAGCATAAACTAGGTAGATGGATAATGAATGTCAGATCAGTTGCAAATGAGCTACGATTGCTGCATAGGAATGGAGCAAGACTGATAAGCATCAGAAAATTATAGCAAATATCCTGACAGGAGCAGCTACATACATTAGCTAAAAGTCACCCCATAACAGGAGGTAAATTTGGAGGCATAATAAAACAATATAGAACTTACATTCCTTAAAAGATGTTGGGTGCTAGGACAATTGCAAGCTGAGTGATAAATTTATCCAACTAAAAATCGTATTGAAGAGTATGCATTAAAGGTGGGAATATGAATAAACCATTACCTGGTTCCGTGATGGAGCTGACTTGAATTTGCTCAAAGGTCTGTTTTTATGGTCATGATCTCCAGTTGAGAATAATGAGAATGATCAATAAGATCATCAACTTACTCATAATGGGCCCTTAATGTAAAACAAGAGTCTCATTAATCATCATGCAGAAATCCCGAGATATAAATGGCAGCTGAGCCAAAGCTAGAGGAATTAAAAGAAGTGACAAAGTTTTGTCAAAGTTGGGCAGTGATGGGGTTAGAGACACAGTGGAGTTTAGGACAGATTTTTAGAGTGCAAGCCCGAAATGGCTAAAGGCACAGTGTCTCAGGTGAGTTTCAGGAGTGGGTTTGGTAGTAGTAGCAAAAAACCAAATTAGAGGAATGGAGAATTTAGGGATTGTGTGTACAAGAAAATTTTCTGATCAGTATGTGGATGTACCTACTAGAGAAGGTGCAAAATTTGACCGACTCTTGGGAAATAAGGCAGGGCAGGGCAGGTGACTGAGGTGTCAGTGGGGGAGCACTTTGGGGCCAGCGACCATAATTCCATTAGATTTAAAATAGTCATGGAAAAGGATAGACCAGATCTAAAAGTTGAAGTTCTAAATTGGAGAAAGGCTAATTTTAACGGTATTAGGCAAAATCTTTCAAAAGTTGATTAGGGGCAGATGTTCGCAGGTAAAGGGATGGCTGGAAAATGGGAAGCCCTCAGGAATGAGATAACAAGAATCCAAAGGAAGTATATTCCTGTTAGGGTGAAAGGAAAGGCTGGTAGGTGTGGGGAAATTGAGGGTTTGGTTAAGAAAAAGAAGGAAGCATATGTAAGGTATAGACAGGATAGACCGAGTGAATCCTTAGAAGAGTATAATGACAGTTGGAGTATACTTAAGAGGGAAATCAGGAGGGAAAAAAGGGGACATGAGGTACCTTTGGCAAATAGAATTAAGGAGAATCCAAAGGGATTTTACAAATACATTAAGGACTAAAGGGTAACTAGGGAGAGAATCAGGCCCTTCAAAGATCAGCAAGGCGGCCTTTGTGTGGAGCCGCAGAAAATGGGGCAGGTACTAAACGAGTATTAACTACCCGAGCCCCTATGTATTCAAGTCTTACGTTAATACTTATCGCCTCAACTTGTGCCTTCCTCTGAACGTTACGCTGCTCTCCCTTTCTCTTTCTAACTAACTGTATCAGTTCAGACCATCGAACCTGTTCTGCTACTTAACACAAAAAAGTGAAAAATATTGTTAATAAACTTTTTTTAATATATAAAGTATCTTCAGGTTTGGATGAAGGCATTTAAAATACTTGTTTGCTACAGAGCAGTAGATACATACTGTTTTATGGTAGTGTATATAAACATGATCACAGGCCACTGTGCTCACAATCTGTGCAGAGATTGATTGGATAGGGTGCCAGCCAAATGCAATGGCAGCAACTTAATGGGCAGAATTTATGCTTAAGAGCAGAGGCACACATGCCCTCCAATTCATTGTAGAAAAGCCATAGCAAAATGCCAACAAAACAAAAATACAATATTTATTCAGTCACCCGGCAGAGTCCCTTTAAGTCCACCCCCAAATCATCAGTTGAGATCAAAATCTAAAAAGTTCCAACGAGCATTTTGTGTGGGATGAGGCAGATACTGACACAACTAAATGCAATACTGTAATGCCCTCTGCAGGCTTGTGGCAGAATTGCTGGCTCAAAGGCAATATAATGTCCTGCAAAATATTTAATTATTAAAACGTAGCACCAACCCTTTGTCACCTCCAAATTAAAGAATGCCCACAAGTGTATGTGGAGAGATTCTGACCATTAATTATTTAAAAATTAATTTTATAAAATTAAAATCATATCATGAAATGTCTTTAACTGTTTTCTGTTAATCTGATGTGCCATATAATGAAGGAACAGCTTGTAGAAATCATTAATTCAGGTGTATCCAAGTTTATCATACACTCAGTAAAAGCTGGAACAATAAGACAGCCAGATTAAACAAACCGTTCTAGTTAGCAATCATCATTTTGGTAGCAGAATTCACCAGATATTAAAAAATTTATTCAACTGAAGTTCGGTTGACACAAAATTTCCTGAAATATTTTGACTTTTAATTGGAGAGACCTTGTTTGCTAATGGATGACATAGAAATAGCTACCGCAGTTCAGAAGTGTGAAAAATTTTGATATGTTCAAAATCTCCCAAAACATTTTGACTCTTAATCGAAGAACCTTAATAGTATGGTTTTCTCAAGGATTTTTATTTATCTATTGCAATATACTTACAACGTCCAAGGACAGGTAACGATAACTTGACCTGACCAGGAGAACTTTTTGAATGGATATCATTTTCATTGGTTTCCTGGGGGGGAAAAAAGAAATTCCTTCAATTACATTAAAGCATCTTCATAAATTCAACTTCCTTCGTATTGGAAAGATGTTGTGAAACTTGAAAGGGTTCAGAAAAGATTTACAAGGATGTTGCCAGGGTTGGAGGATTTGAGCTATAGGGAGAGGTTGAATAGGCTAGGGCTGCTTTCCCTGGAGCATCGGAGGCTGAGGGGTGACCTTATAGAGGTTTACAAAATTACGAGGGGGATGCATAGGATAAATAGACAAAATCGTTTCCCTGGGGTCGGGGAGTCCAGAACTAGAGGGCATAGGTTTAGGGTGAGAGGGGAAAGATATAAAAGAGACCTTAGGAGCAACTCTTTCACACAGAGTGTGGTATGTGTATGGAATGAGCTGCCAGAGGAAGTGGTGAAGGCTGGTACAATTGCAAAATTTAAGAGGCATTTGGATGGGTATATGAATAGGAAGGGTTTGGAGGGATATGGGTCAGGTGCTGGCAGGTGGAACTAGATTGGGTTGGGATGTCTGGTTGGCATGGATGGGTTGGACCGAAGGGTCTGTTTCCATGCTGTACATCTCTATGACTCTATGATAGCACTGAAGTAGCCTACAGAAATGTGATTGTATGGGCCAAGATAAAATTTAACCAAAAGTGTATATTTTAAACAAGTAACAGTAGGAAACCTCCATTGTACATCAGTGAGGACTTGATGAATTCAGGATACCAACAGCAGAACTTCAGAAATCTTGAGGTTTATGGAAAGTGAGAGGTTTATGGCAGTCTGACCAGGGTATTGTTGGAATAGTTGAATCCAGTAGTGACAGAAGGCAGAAAGAGGGTTTTAAAATTAGGTTGAAGAGGTAAAAAGGTTGAAATAAGTTGCCAGTTGAAAGGATGAGAAAATATTGGAGGAATAGGGAGAGAGACCAAGGTATGATGAGACAAAATGTGGAATGTGCAGGCAGTGACGGGCAAGATTCATCCTGTGAAGTCTTACTCTGACGGCTTGCTCTAAAATTGGAAAAGGGATCTCCCAGACAGATCAAGCAATAGCTGGACGTAGTCATGCTTGCTAAATTATATTTTTCAGTCAATATCCTACAGAGTGCTGTCACTATTCTCTGGGATCTCTTGTCATTCCTGCATTATTGATTCACTAGCTGTGGTTGGATTGTGATATATGCTGTTGAAAGGGAACAGACCTGGCAATCCTCAACATTGATTCTGAACCGGTGGTGAGTTTACCCTGAGCATCACCACACCTCAGATGAATGGTGAGTTTGAGAAGGCAGGACCTTCATGGTAAACAATGGGAATTGAACCTAATGCCAGGTGCAACTATTGTACCAATGCCACATTGGTTCGAGCTCACCTTCTCTTACCACATCTGAAATACCCACTCTGCATTGCAAACCAGCCTTCCAGCCAACTGAGCTATCTGATAGCCCCCAGAGAGGATAACCACCCCCTGCCAATTGTCCTCAAGTCAGGCATTATGCTGACTTTAGAACCATTTTGCTGTTTCTTCACCGGCGCTGGGTCAAACTCCTGGAACTGCCTTCCTAATAGCAGTGAGGCTGAGCCTGCACCAGCTGGACTGCAGCTATTCAAAAGGCAATAAATCACATCCTCGCCAAATAGCATCCATATTCCAAAAAAGGATTTAATAAAATATAGTTGGAGGAGATCAACATTGGATTGTCATCTTGTATTTTTTGAAAACCACATCCATTCCGTGAATGTTAAGTCAAAATTAATTCAGCCCTTCAGCATGTTTTAAGATCCACTCTTTTGTTTTTGTTCAAAACTGTGCTATTGAAACACTTGGTGCATTAAGTCAAGCAAAAAGAACGAATAGGATGATTTTAAAGTGATTGTTAATTCTCTCATAAGTCCGAGACAATAAGGTTTCTTTTTTATGATTGACATTCTTTTCTTTTCACTCCGGCCCTTGCTAAGGTAGACTAATGCATGCTCCCCAAATCCTGGTTTTTGGATTGCAACTTTTAAAATAAATCCACATCCAGCAGAATCAAATGTCAGGTTTACTAACAAAACATTTGAAACACTGGGAACTGCTCTGTTACTTTGCTTGTGCACGCAAGCAGATCCCAGTCAGTAAAAGGGGATGGGAGCTACTGTCTGCCCAACTACGGGTTGGAAGCAGTTGGCATTGCATGCTCATAGACATGTTAGTGTGGATTCATATTTAATTGAACTAAAGATTGAATTTTAGTGAAGCAAAGAGAAATTTGCAGTTCCAAGGAATTCGGGCTGACAGCCTGTAGCAGACAAACTCATGGCAAGATTCCAGGGGACAGAATCTGCTATCAAGGGGGAAAGTATTTCATATGTGGTAAGAGAATGACCAAAGCAAATGTGAGCTCGAAGCAATGTGGCGTTGGTACACTTGTTGCACCTGGCATTTATAGATTACATCAGGTACTGATGAACTGTAAGAACGGTTACAATTACATGGCCAGTTACAGAGTGCGAACAATCATTGGAGGCTCCGTGAATAAAGTTAGAACTCCTGTGGGGTGGGAAGGATGAAGGTTTAAAACAAGTGGTGCAGTTATACATTAAAAATGCTGAGGTTTATATAAAAATACGTGCTTACAGCTCATTGAGTGTTGACACCATAGTGCTCATTCACCAAAAGGCACAGCTGCAGTCAGGGAAATCAAAGGGCACAGAAGTAATTTAAGCCAAGAACAGTGCAATTCCAAAATTCCTGGGATAAAAGAGGCAATTTAGAAATGTAAGCAGACTGTCTCTAGTAGAAGAGGAGAGCAATGACTCTATTCCAGCCACAATAAGAACAGGAAATCCATAAGTGAAGCTTATGAATTTCCCAGTTAAGATGGGAAGAATTCATAAAGCTACAGAAACTAGGTATCATTTGGAGAAGTCATTGAAGCAAATGAACTCTTTATTAAAAGTGGAGGGCAATCACATATAATAGAAGCCCTGTGGACAGTGAGAATCATTTGGGAAGCCTGAATTGTCAGGCAACCTGCATTCAGTCTTTCTGTCCACAGGCAGCAGGATTTATTTGATAAAGTTGGGCAAAAGGGTGGGAGCTGTTTACTATGACATAAACTGCAAGAAGGTGTCAACATTTTACTCATGGAAAGGGAATAAGCCTCCCTTTTGGCAATACTGCTGTAAGCATTATAAAGAAGCAGCATTTTTTTTTGCACAAGGTAGACAAGCACTGTATAGCATTGCCGTCCAGGAGATTTATACGTCTTTCTGGCCAAGGGAATAAAGCAGTGTTGATGTATTGCAGGATTAAAAGTCTTTAAAGCAACAAGAGTAAAGATGCACTATTGCACAACAGGTCTGAAAAGCTTTAAAGTAAGAAAAATATATAATCGTTTTGGGAAAAAATAGCAGGAGAGATAATACTGGCAGGGAAGGCAGTGGTAATATTGCTGGACTAGTAATCCAGAAACCCAGTTTAATGGTCTATGGACTTGGGTTTGAATCCCACAAAAACCGATGGTGCAACTTGAATTCAATTTAAAAATCTGGATTCAAAAATATGTCATCACTATCAATTGTTGAAAATACTCTCAGTTAACTGATGGCCTTTTTAAGGAGAAAATCTGCTATCATTACCTGCTTGGCCTATGTGTCACTCTAGACACACGTTAAAGTGATTGTACATCCTCTGGAATAGTTTGTCAGGCAGCATCAGAGGAGCAGGAGAGTCAATGTTTCTGGCATAAGCCCTTCATCAGGATTGTGGAATGGGAATGGGGCTGAGAGAGAAATGTGGGGGTGGGGTTGTGGGAAAAGTAGGTGGAATTTCTATAAGGTGGATGCAGATGGAAGATGATTGTGAAAGGTCAGTGGGGAGGGTGGAGCGGATCAGTGGGAAGGAAGATGGGCAGGTAGGACAGGTCAAGAGGTGGTGCGAAGTTGGAGGGCTGGATCTGGGATGGGGTGGGAAGATATGGAAACTGGAGAAATCAGTATTGATGCAATGTGGTTGTAGGGAAGATGAGGTGTTGTTTCTCCAGTTGGCGAGTGGCTTTGATTTGGCGATGGGGGTGGGGGCAGGATTTGTATGTCCTTGAGGGGGTGTTGAAGTGGTTGGCCATGGGGCAGTGAAGTTGTTTGGTGTGTGTGTGGACCAGATATATTCCCTGCACCGCTCTGTGAGTTGGTGCTCGATCTCCCCAGTGTAGAGGAGACCACGTCAAGAGCCATGGACGCAGTAAATGAGGTGGGTGGATGTGCAGGAAAGTCTCTGCCAAATTTGAAATGATCCTTTAGGGCCTTGGACAGAGATGAGGGGGAAGGTGTGGGCGCAGGTTTTGCTCCTCATGCAGCAGCAGGGGAAAGTACCAAGTGTGGCAGTTGGGTTGGTGGGGAACGTGGATCTTACGAGGAAGTTGCTGAGGTAATTGTCTCTGCAGAATGCAGTTGGGCGTGGGAAGGGAAATATCTGTTTGGTGGTGGGGTCTGACTGTAGCCGGCAAAAATGGCAGAGGATAATTTGCTGTCCCTGGAGATTGGTGGAGTGGAATGTGAGAAGTGGGGTTCAAGGGCAGAGGTGCAGGAAATGGAGGAGATGTGATGGAGGGCATTGTTGATTATGTGGGAGGGGAAATTGCGGTCCTGGAAATAAGAGGACATCTGTAATATGCTGTAGTGGAATTACTTCTCCCAGGAGCAGATGCGACTAAGAGGTTGGGAATAAGGAATCTCGTTTTTACAGGAGGGGGTATACAGGAGGGCATTTAGTCAAGGTAGCTGCAGGAGTCAGTGGGTTTGAACTAGATGTCCGTGTTGAGTCAGTTGCTGGAGACACCCCTTTGCTGTAAAAACGTGATCCCTTACTCCTAATCCCTCCGCCTCCACTCCGAGGAGGAGCAATTCCACTACAGGACAAATAGAATACAATTCACAATCTTGGAGAGAGCAGTTTACAAGCTGTGCACTAAATCAGAAGTTGAACAAATTAACTGTTGTATTCAATTCAGACTAACTCACCAAGGCAGAAAACACGCATACTTTTGATAATTACTTTAATCCGAGAGCACAAAAAGTTCTTGATAGAACAACATTTAACAGAATTCAGCATCTTGGAGAATCCATAAATAATTTAAGAAATGTTTTCCACGGAGTAATGGAAAAATGTGGAGCTTTCACGTCAGAATTCATATGTGAGAGAATTGTCTGACATGTTGATGAATCTTTTGTCAGATTTGTTGCAGGCCACAATATTTGTCATTATAGAAAGTCATTTGGATGAAGTTAGAAGCAGAAATTAGAAACAAAATCCCAGAAATCCTGAGAGGACATTAGCTATATTACAGGATCTTTGCCAAATCCACTCAGTCTATGATATATACAAACCCTAAAGAGGCATGTCACAAGCCAGCATGCAGAATAGGGTGGACAGCAAATTCTAAGGATCAGTGTCAGTATTGTAGAACAAGAAATCCTCTCTGGCACAAGTAGTGTCCAGCTATTAAAGAGTACTATACACTGCATCAGTTTTGGAAGATGTGCAGATGTAAGTCACAGTTACAGAACAACAGGATGTCATGTGGCTACTCACACAAACATAGAGCAGGAACATCCTTTCCTAAGGAAAATGAATGGTCAAATCAACTTGTGTTGGAAGGAAGGAGTTTGGAAAGAAGCCATGGACGTCTGATTAAGTTTGAGCTTGACACTGGTCCAGGTGTCACTATATTCTCAGATCATTTATGAATGATGAAACAGAGGTTGCAGCCTACATGCTCCAAAGGATATAGGACTCAATATTGAATATGTGCTGCAGACAATCTACAACATTAATGATGCAAAAGAGTAAACATTATGTAAAATATATATGTATTTCACAATTAAGAATTCTCACTCGTTAAAATGAATGCTTGCCTTAACCTTGACCTTATTCAAGTGGCAAACTATATTCAACCAGCTACAGTCAACTGTGAACATGTCAAAATGCAGCTGGTTAAGCCACACCTGTTTAAAGAAATGTCAGTCATGCAATAACTGGTCAAGGGGCAGCCATATATGACACTGCAGGTTAAGGAAATATTTGTTCAACTAATATTTGTCCCTTGTTAATACAGAATTGAGCTTTTATAGGGCTTCCCAGACTCATGGTGGAGCTCAAAAAGAAGGCAGAATCTATTGAGATTAGCTCTGATGGTGTAAGAGGTCTTTTTCATGTAGTTGAGAAGAGACAGTAGCCAGGAAGTCAAAATATGCTGAGGCAAGAATGCAAGAAACTGAAGAGATATAGAAGATGCACCATCATTCCTTAGTATTATATAAAAGGATAGCCAACCCAGCATGCAGATGGTTGCCCAGGAATGGAGACTTTGAGCACTGATATCATTTCACAATTGTAGATGACTTAGTGATTATGTGATTTAATACAGATTCCTTCAGGAAGGTGTACCAAGATACATTGGGATAATTAGAAGCAAAACCCAGTTAGCGCTGTAGATAACCTAAGTGGCAAGTGGAATCTCCAAAGATTTTGAAGATTCACAACTCATTGTGAAATCTGAAACTGCAAATTTAGTACAAATTATGTCAACACTGAAGAACTTCAAATGTCAAGAATTAGTCAATCTTATGAGATGATGCAGATGATGAGAAGAATAATAAGCAGCACACCCAATTGATGAATCTTTAACTGAATTTATTCAAATACAACCTGTGAAACAAATTGTTATGGCAGATTTTGAATCAGGCCATGAAGCAACATAAGTTCAAGAGGAACACTTCAATTCTACATGTTTAAAGGAAGAATGTTAAGTAAGCAGCAGACCTGAAATAACATGAATGAAGAAGTGAACATTTTGGATTCACCAGTAAAACAACCGCAGGGAGTGAATAACATCCAAATTAATCAACAAGTACAACCACAGAGTCTATACGCTTCAACAGAGGAGTATCTTAACACCTTTTGGATCTGCTTGCAGGATATGTGGGAAGAACAAATTTACATTGCAGCATGAATCAGCATCTAGCATTGAAAGCTGCTGCAAGGGCAACTTGCACACACAGACAAGTACCCAGCTCACTGAGTGAACCAAGCTGTACCCCAGAGCTAAAACAAATAACTGTGGATGCTGACGATGTGAAACAAAAACAGAAATTGCTGGAGAAGCTCAGCAGGTCTGACAGCATCAGTGGGCAGAAAGCAAAGTTAATATTTCAAGTCTAGTGACCCTTCTTCGGAGGCATGCTTTCCACAGATTTTGCAAGATCAGCTGATTTTCTCGAGCAATTTCTGTTTTTCTTGCGCCTTGGAGCCACTTATTTGGCATTTATTTAGCATCTACCTACTCGCATCAACCACATGCTGCCTTGCCAATTAGCGCAGTCACAAGACTAAGCTGCATGTGTTGTTGCTCAGCAATCCTCAGTTAAGGGAGTGGGAGGGACCATCATGATGTATGGCAGTGTATTATGTCAATATCTCACTTGTACCATGTGTGGCACGTCATATGTAGCTAGCAAGCAAGCAGCCATATCACGAAGTCTTAGACATCTTTCAATCAGGAGACCCCAGAACAGTAAGTCAAGAGTGATCCCCAATACCTGTCCAAGGGAGTATCCATGCACAGTTGTCCAGTCAAGGTGTTCTAGTTAGGGAACTTCTTGCCACAGTCCAGGGAGTGATTCATGGTCAGTCCTGTGGCTCCATAGCTGTCAGCCTGCAGATAGGACTAACCTCGTCAGGAAGATGTACAATGGTCTGGGCGCTTCTCATCTGGGACTGTCTAGTTAGGCTGATCTATGGGGTATGCCGCAATCATATCAGGTCATGTGAGTATAAGACTGAACAGGGCAGCTGTATATGTAAGAGGGTATACAGTTATGCACGAATGGGAATGAGTTAATGTGGGAGGGGGTTTCATCCATGATCAGTAGCATTCTGTCCTCAAGGAGTGGTCAGTATATGATAATACCTGGCATAGCCACATGCCAAGGGCTGAAGGAGAGTAAGGTGGCCAGGTGCAGGCATATGTAGATATTGCACGGGGACTTGGGGAAGCATGAAGCCAATGAGGTTAAGTAGGCTACCAGGAATAGGATCTCAATGTTCAGAGTTTCACCGCCACATTGAGGTGGAGACTGGAAATCACTGGCCAAAGAGTGTTCAGTGTCACCTTCCACCATGCTAGAAATCAAAAATACAGAGAGGTGTCAGTGATTCAACATGGGAGGGAGAGATCCACAGACCCATTAATTGTTGAAGTCACTGTCCTGTGGATCTCCAAACACCTGGAGTTCCTAAGGCATTTGCTCCCTCTATGCTGTACACCCCCTGCCCTATATATCACTGACCAGTTCTTCACATCATCACTTCTGCACACACAAGCCAAGGAAAGAATCGGGATGCAAAGGGCAATGGTATCAGCAGGACCAATTGCCCTATATTCAGTTTTCTTCCACATGCTGCAGAAGGGCTTTCAGCACAGGCATTGCTCCATGGTGTATCCTGTGCAAGGTTCCTGCCTTCTAACATGGCTCTGAGATGTGGACTCTCTCTACAGCAGACATCCCAAGGTGCTGGAGCAGTACCACCATCGCTGCCTACACAAGATCCTACAAGTCCACTGGAAAGAAAGAAGCACAGACACAAGCATCCCCAGCATTGAGGCATTGCCCACCCTTGATTTGGCTATGATGGGCTGGGCACATTATTCACATGACTGACATGAGACTCCCCAAGCCAGTGCTCTACTCCCAATCTGAGATGGGAGACAAGTACCAGGTGGACAAAGGAAATGCTTCAGTGTTACCTCGAGGCCTCACTGGTAAAGTGCGGCATTCCTACAGATACCTAGAAATCACTGCACAAGACCGTCCAAAGTGGAGGAGGAGCATTTAAGAAGGTGTGGAACACTTTGAGACTTGCCATTGGAAGAAAGCAGAAGCCAGGCAGTAACAGCATTAGGAGTGCACTGCCACACTAACACCCCACTCACCTGTTCCCATGACCATCTTCTGCACAAAGTGTATCAGAGCCTGCGGAAGCTGCATCAAACAGTATAATCATCTACAGATTCACTCTGTGAGTGGAGAGAGTTATCCTCTTCTGCAAGAGACTGCCAATGATCCTGTGTGACATGAACTTCAGCATCATGATGCATCACAGTTCCATTTGGGGCTTTACCAATTTAGATTAGATTAGATTCCTGACAGTGTGGAAACAGGCCCCTGGGCCCAACAAGTCCACACCGATCCTCCGAAGAGAGTAACCTACCCAGACCCTTCTCCCTGTGACTAATGCACCTCACACTATGAGCAATTTAGCATGGCCAATTCACCTGATTTGCATATTGTTGGACTGTGGCAGGAAACCGGAGCACCCGGAGGAAACCCACGCAGACACGGGGAGAATGTGCAAACTCCACACAGACAATCACCAGAGGCAGGAATCGAACCTGGGTCCCTGGCGCTGTGAGGCAGCTGTGCTAACCACTGAGCCACCGTGCTGCCCCAAAGTTTATACAAATGTGATCATTTTTACATGGGGCACTATCACTTGAGCCACCAAAGTGCCCTCAATAAGTCTTTACCTTTCTTTCCCTTCCACTAGGCCTTAGTGTTTTCCCAGGTTCTGCAGCTGCGGTGGAGAGAACTTGCTCAATATTGGAGACCCATCAGCTCTGGGGACTTTGGTTGGATAACCTCTGGAAGACCCAGACATGCTGAGGGGCTTTTCTTTGATAGAGACAATCGGAGTTTCTTCATCTTCAACTTGCAAGGATCAGGGGAGCAGGCAGGTGGAGGTTCAAGGACCTCTGGAGTGTCCTAAAAGGAGACTTCTGAACAGCCTGTATCTGGTTCCTCCTCCAACTGGGTGCCTCCTGATACTACCCTGTCTCTGTGTGAGGAAGGGCACCCTGGAGTGCACCCAAGGTATCCTGTCTGCATGCCTTTGGCCTTGAGGGTCAATGGCTGAGGTAATGGAGGGTGCTGGACCAGGTTCTCCAGGGCAGCTGCCAGTCTATGTATGGATTCCGCCAGATGACTGGGCTTGAGCAGCTGCATCCCAATAGCATCGCTGCTTTCTTGCAGCTTCCTGCAGACTGTAAAGGCCATTGTATTCCACATGCACTTGTTCCTTCCTGTGCGTGTGAACAGAGCCCCTGTTTGCTGCCACCACTGGGTCCTCATTGTGGCTAATGATTGCAAGTGGTATGTGATAAATGATCCTGACAATAAGGTTGTGTGAGAGTTATAGTGGAATGAACAATGGTACTTTGTTGATTTGCGGGTCATGGATGCCTTGGCATCACCACCAGAATGATCCCAAACTTCTTCTGAGAGGGTCAGGATTCTTTTCTCATATGGGATCAGGACGTAATTCTTTTTGTTTATTCATCTGTGGGATGTGGGCGTCATTGGCTGACCAAGATTTATTACCCATCCCTAGTTGTCCTTGAGAAGGCGGTGAGCTGCCTTCTTGAATTGCTGCAGTCCACGTGCTGTAGTTTGACGCACAATGCCCATAGGGAGGTAATTCCAGGATCTTGATCCAGCAAGCGTAAACGAACAGCAATACATTTCCAAGTCAAGACGCTGACTGGCTTGGAGGGGACCTTACAGGTCGTATTGTTTCCATTTATCTGCTGCCCTTGTCCTTCTAGATGGAAATGGTCCTGGTTTTGGGAGGTGCTGTTGAAGGTGAGAGATGGTGCAATAACAGAGAATGAGTATGAGGTAACAGAATGTGGCACTTACCCTGGCACAGCGGAGAAGGTCTTTGATCTTGTAGCACTAATGACCCTTCCTCTGCTCTGTGGAGACTACTTTGACCTTGGTGGTGACCTTGGACCAGGTTTTCAGTGTCTAGTGGTGTGGCCTCCACTGCTAGTCCCCTGGGATGAGCCCACCCTTCGTCTGCACCATCCCTTCCACCAGGGCCTTGTCTGAGAATTGTAGTGCCATCATGCCCATCTTTTGACATTTTCTGAGTGAATATGAGGTGGGCAGCATCAGCATGCCCACACTCCTCTGGAGCACTGTGGCGTTTTAAATATGGACACCAGGAGAAGCTAGTTTATTGAATACACACGAAGTGGCAAGCTATCTGAGAGCAGCGTGTGATAAGATGGGGCTAGAATCAGACATGTAAGGGCAGGGCATTAGTTAATGAGGCGAATGTGGTAAGTTACAGTGAGAAATCATGCTAGACGTCACGGTGTGAAACTCTCCAGAAAAAAACATCATACAGCTCACACTTAACCAAAAAAAATCATTCAGCACAAGATTGTAATTTGGTGCATGACTAAGCCCAAAAATCAATGCAGTCTCACATGTTGATGACATGGTGTGGCAACTCAACTTTGTACACTGTATTTGGGTAAGACTTTTGTAAAGTATAAGGTCTGCTTCTTAAGACCTACTGAATGCCCACCGTAAATTTACTGTATGTCAGGGCTTGCACACATTCCCATTTTATAAAGTACAGCAACCAGTCAGCAAAGCTAGATGCTTCAGAAAGCAAAGTGTTAACAACCATCTCATCTGTTTTAGTGATTGTTGCTTGCAGAATTAATATTGACCACCATATTTAGGAGAAGTCCCTGTTTTTGCTTTGAAATTGTTCCAAGGAGATCTTTTGCATCAGCTTGGAAGAAGAGATGAATGGTTGATTTAGTCTCTCCTCCTGAAAGTGGAACGAAAGTGCTGCATCAGATTGGCAGCCTATATGTTAGTCATGTCTCTGGAACGGCAGTTCAACTCACAACCTTCTGACTCAGAGTTACTGCCCATTACGTTTTCACTAACTAATGCTTCACCATATTTGGATGAGGGAGTGGTTTTATGTGTCAAAGGCAGTCTCAAGTAAGCACAGCAGATTCTAAGAGCTGTCATGTGACTTCACATTTTACACTGCTGATCTGCAAGTAATTCTCCAAACTGCTGCTCAGTGTGATTGTCATCTTTAATGCCTTCTGAGAAAGGGAACTTAAATTTCATACTGTTACAACTTTCAGACTTCCATTTCTGTTTTTTTTTCATGAGAGATTTACATGCAATTATTGTTGGAACACCTGCCACCTGTACAAAACCTTCAGGGATTGTGGAGAGTTGTCTTTTCAAAATCATGACTAATTGAAATAGGAAATTGATGTTTTTGACTTGTTGAGGAATGTACTTGATTTTGTAAGAACCACAGACAGAAAGCGAAGTCATCTTGAAGCAAAACATTACACAAAATGCAATGGCTCTTAAAGCAGTGCTTCTCAAACTTTTTTTCTGCTGTGATCCTGTTTCACTGCTTCACACTTGGTAGTTGCTGATGGAGGAGCTTTGAATATGGTGGGTGTTCCAACAGTGGGGTTACTGGCAGTCCAAACAACTGAGGCACCTCATACTGTTTAGTCTCTATTGGTGCCAGCAATCGTGCCTCAGAATTCATCAGATTGGGCCAGGCTCAAAGGCTTTAAAATAAAAATCGCATGCATTTAAAAGGGCTTACAACTGATCCCAGGTCTGCAAATCTGTGCTTTGCAACTACCCTGGAGCTCAGGGTTGCAATAGCTCTGACCACAGTTTGGGAATTCCCTTTCTCACAGCTAAGTTATCACTCATCAGTAAGTGTGTAACAAAATGTATATTTAGAAATGTGCATAGAATAAAGAATACAAATGACATAACCTTCATGAAAGGGGATGAAAGTAAAGAGCAGCGCCAATACTTTAGTCAATGAACAACACACTAAATCAAAGACCAAAAGAGATAGCTACATACCAAGAAATTTCAACTAGCGTTGATCTGGAATAAACCAGAACAGCACTGACAGGAATTTAAAATGGCACAGCAACAGGACCAGATGAGATTCCAGCAAAAGTATGGACCTGTCTTGTTCAATATGGGGTCCAAATCTTGAACAAGCTACTCAGTTGTTTTCTGATTGCAAGATAAAATCCCCAGGGCATTTTCATGACTATGTCTAAAACACCGTAAAACATTTTTTTGTAAACGCTACCAAAGAATTTAAATCCTATCATGTATCTTCAAAATATGGGGGAATGTCATAGATCCAGGACTGAGGAAAAATAGTGGAATCCATGAATGATGGCTCAGTTCATGTCTGGAAGTGCAGCACTGAAGCAGTTTATGTTTTGAGACAAATTGTGCTAAAAATGCCTTCCCAATGTTTTCCCATGTAACTAATCAAGTCCATCAAGAGAAGGTTTATGACCAAGTGCTAGGGAGGTATTCTGGAGATGTATTCGAATTCATGGAGTCCCTGAGAAATAAATATGACTAAATAGGCCACTTACAATGCGTATCAGAAAATGGTAAGAAGCAATGTGTGAGAATGAGAGCTTCAAAGCTGAAGTTGGATTGTACCAATAGTTAGCACTGAACCAATTCTGAGAACTGGAGAAAAGCCCTGGAAGATGGGAATGAAGATGGTAGTCCCAAAGACTATTTAAACCCAGACAAAAGGATGGGGGAGAAGGGAGAAGATTGTTGATATAGACTTGGAGAAAATGAGTAGCCTCATGTACTTGTGGTGAGTAGAGGATGGAAATATTGAAATCTAAGTAAGTAAATGGATTAGCTAGGACAGGCAAAAATGGCAGAATTATAGTGAAGTGCTTTGTGACAGAAATGTTAGTTTTTCATTATTTCATTAGATGTAGGTATCACTGATTAGGTCAGCATTTATTTCCCATAATGCATCATCTTAGAGAAGATAGTGGTGAGCTGCCTTCTTGAATCATGTTGTCCTTCGGGTTTAGGGACACCCACAAGTGATAGGGGAAGGAAGTACAAGGATATGGCCCCAGCAAGGAGAAAAGATCAGCAATTATAGCTTCAAGTCAGAATGGCTTGGAGGGGAACTTGCAGTTGCTAGTGTTTTGATGCATCTCTGCCCTTATCTTTCTAGGTGGTTAGAGTTGTGTGTTTAGAAGACGTTGTCAGAGGAGACTTGGTGGGTTATTGCAGTGCACCTTGTATATGGTACAAGTGCTACCACTATGCTGGTGAAGGGAGTGAGTGCTTGCTTTTTATCAGATGGTATCTATCTTCTTCACTGTTGCTGAAGCAACATTCATTCAGGCAAGTACAGAATATTCCATGATACCCCTGCTTCTGCATTGTAGGGGGTGGGCAGGCTTTGAGGAAACAAGAGGTGATTATTTTGCCACAGAGTTCCTACTCTCTGAGTCGCTCTTATAGTCTAATACTTTTGTGGTTGGTCCAGTGAATTTCTGATAAGTCGTAACTCCCAGGATATTGATAATGGGGGATTCAGCAGTAGCAATGATAGTAAATATCAAGAGCTTATGCTTAGATTAGGAGAAGAGCATTGATCTGACAGTTGAAGATGTTATTCCAAGCAACTCTGCAGGGATGTATTGGTACTGAGATGACTGACCTCCAATGACCACAACCATCTTCATTTGTGCTAGATATGACTGCAATCAGCGGGTAGATTTTTTTTACCCAATTCTCATTGAGTCCAGTTTTGCTCTGGCTCCTTGATGCAATACTCAGTCAAATGTTGTCTCATATCAAGGACTCACTTCCCCTCTCAAGGTCAGTCTTTTGTCCATGTTTTAATGAAAGTTGCAATTAGGTAAGGAGTTGAGTGACCTGAGTGAAATGCAAACACAGTGTTTTGGAGTTAATGGGATTTATATTTTCGTTGTGTGTTTAAACATCTTTGCATTGGTGTTATAAGTAGATGGTTTGGATGTTCTAATTTATCTTCATTTGTTTTGTTAATAAACTTCTGTCTTATAGTTGAAGCAAAATCTGCAGCACTGCATGCTTATATTTCAGTGAGTGGCCACGTTCTTAAAATCAAAATAAATCGAAATATGATCTGTCACCCAGTTCCTGTTTGGGATTTGACGTGCCAGGTGATAACATCAGCTGGGCTCATACTAGAAGTGAATTAGCTGAAGACTAGCATCTGTGATGCTGGGAACCTGAAGCGAAGGCTGATATTGATCATCCACTTGACATTGTGCCTGAAAATAGATGCAAATACTTCAGTCTTGTTTTTTGCACTAATGTGCTGGACTTATTGAGGTGAGAGATTTTTGGAACCTCCGCCTCCAGTGAGTTGTTTAATTGTTCACCAAGATTCATGCCTGATGCAACAGGAACACAGAGTACAGATTTGATCCTTTAATGTGGGATTATTTAGCCCTGTCTATTGTGTGCTGTTTTTACTGTTTGGCTTGCAAGTAGTCCTGTGTTATAGCTTCACTACTTGACACTTCATTTTTTGGAATGCATGTATTCCTACACTCTTCATTGAACTAAGGTTAACCTCTTGGCTTGATGGTAATGAGAGAGTGAGGGATAATGGGCAGCTATGAAGTTAAAGAATTAGCATTAGCTTTATTGCCACATGCACTGAAATGAGCACAGTGAAAAGTTAACAAGTTGCCACTTACAGCACTTATGTATCTATGTACAGATTCTTTAGTGAAAAAAATTAGAAAAATAAAAAAATAAAAGGTCCAGCATTACAGATCATAGGAATAAATTAGAAAATGAAGAAATAGTGTTCAGAATGGCATTCCTTCCAAGCCAGTCCACATCAGCACCTGGCCTCTAACCCATACTGACCCTTGATTCTAGACTGCGCCGGGTTTCATCTAGAGGCTTTTGAGGCTGGGAGACCGCTCTGCAATCGCCTTGAGGCCAGAAATCCCTGCTGAGGGCATGCCAGGCTGAAAGGCTGCTATGCTGAGCTGAAAGAAAAAAGGAAACGGAAGGACAGGATGAGCTCTGGCTGAGGAATCCTATTCCGCCATCTTGGATCAGCTTGGGCTTGAATACAGTTCTGCTGCTAATGACTCACGTTGTCTCGTGGATGCTATCTTTTGAGTTGCTAGATATTTTTGAATTTTATTGTATTTTAGCACAAAGTTAATACTACCAATATGATGGAGGATTTCTTCAATGTGAAGACAGGGGAGTGGTCACTTCTGCTGACGCTGTCATGGGCAAGTGCAGTTGGAGCAGTAGGATTGGCAAGGACAAAGTGAAGATTATTCCCCCATGTTGGTTCCCTTAACAGCTAACACAGATTACCTCTACCAGCTACGTCCTTTGGGACTTGGTCAACTCAACCAGTCATGATGCTATTGAGCCGCTCTTGGAGTGGACATTTGAAGTCCCTACCTAGAGAATATTCTGTACGTTTAGCATCTTCAGTGCTTGCTCCAAGTGGTGTTCAACATGCTTCATCAGCCAGGGAGGCAGAGGTGGATACAGTAAGTGGTAAATAACAGAAATTTTCTTTGTGCGTATTTGAACTGATGACCTCATGGGATCTGGAGTAAATTTTGAGGACACCCAGCGGAAGCTCCCTCTTGATTGGATAACACGGTTCCAACACCTGGTGAAGTTGTCCTTTTGGTGGAATGAGGCATGCCCAAGAATGGCGATGATGGTGTCTGGGGATTAATCATACTCACTGAATCATACATTACAGACACTGCCAGGCTGGTGCTCAACTAATCTGTTGAACAGCTCTTCCAATTTTAGCACAAGCACCCAAATGCTGATAAGGAGGACTTTGCAGGGTCAACGAGTATGTTGTTGTTGTTTCTGGTGCTGAAGTTGATGCCACATAGTCAATCCAGTTTCCTACCAATCTTTAGACTTTGTAGCTGTATGATAAAACTAAATCATTTCAATAGGCAGTTGAGGATCATTGCTTTGGTCTGGAATATCATGTAGGTCAGACCAGTTGAAATGGTAGATTTCCTTCTGAAAGGACATTAGTAAATCAGATTTTATTTATGACAGTCAACAATGGTTACATGGTTGCTATTAGCCTAGACATATCATTGTTTGCCTGGTGGGATTCAAATCCATAACCCCATTACATTAGTTTGCGTTTCTGGTTTGTTAGTCCAATTATATTGCCATGACACCACTACATCCCTTCACCACTGAAACTAAAAGGAAGTTGAATCAAGCCTTGTTATATAGTGCAGGAATTTGGACAGCATCAAGAAAACAGGGACCAATGACTGGATACTAATGATTTGTGGATGCTGAGCTGGATTATAAAGTTATAAAAAAAGGGCAAAATCAGAAGCCGTAAATCAAGAGGTCAGTGAAGATTATGGGAGCATTGAAGAAAGTAGCCAAAAAGAGTTTGAAATGGAATGGTCATCTGTTGTGGAGAGAGAGGGGGATGTGATGAGGTAAACAATAGACTTAAGACTGCCAGGAAGAAAGAGGAAGGCCAAAGACCAGAGAAAGATATGTTGGTGAGAATCTTAAATACAGCCGGATTAGCAGAAGAATAAGTGATTGACACCAGGAAGTGGGGAGAGGCAAAAGCCAGCATTGTTGCAATCGCATGTAAAATGGAGGAAGCAGAATGAAGGGGTGTGTACTTGGATTTTGTTTTGTATTTGCTTCAAGAATGTTAGAAATAAATCTTTGATGCTATGAGTATTGGCTAGAATAATGAAGAATTGGCACCAAACACAGAAAATGCAGGAGAAGCTGCGTAGGTCGAGCAGCATCTGTGAAGAGAGGAGCAGATAAATTTTGAGTCCGATATAACTCTTAACTCTTTTCAGAACCGCTGTCTTGTCACAGATGCTGCCAGACCTGCTGAGTTTCTCCAGCATCATGTGTTTGTTTCAGGTTTCCAACATCCATGGTATTTTTCTTTGAAGAATTAACATGATACTTCCATAACACTATGAATTTCTAATCTGAAACTGAGGAAAATAGAGAATATCAGTGACATCTGTTGGTATCTCTGTTTTCGGAGTGTCTCTTAGTGGGAAGGTTAAAGTTGTATCAGTTGTAACAAAAAATAAAATGCTTAACCTCCACCTTTATAGAATATTCCAGGAAACAAGGGATAAAGTGTTTACATGTTTTAAAATTAATGGGCTGTTTACTGTGAAATATCCCCTCAATTACAATTTGTCCCCCTTCCACTCAATTAGACTATTTTTGCTTTAAAGTCATCATCACTGATCTGTGCACAGTTCTGTCCATTGCTTAAGGGCATCATTAATAGATACTGTCACTACATTGTTGTATGATGAATGGTTGCCATGGGCACTTTTAGATTGGCCATGTAGCAGGTGCATATGAGAATCTAAAAGAGGTAATCTCTATGTTCCCCAAAACCAAATGGGACCCAACTTTCTGGATTTAAAAAGCGATTGTTTGAGGCAGTGAGAACAAACCTTTTTTTGTCCCCCTTGGCCTTCTCATCAAGTTCCACATTTGTCACATCATTTGGCATCAAATAAACTAACAATCAAGACTTCCAGTCTTCACTGCATTCTCCTTTCTCTGCAATGCTAATTTTAAATGACCGAATGTTTGTAGTTTTTTATATTTTGTAATCAACCTTTCCAGTGATGTTATTACACGTCTTTGTTGCAGGTGAGACTTGAACTCAGTCTCCTGGCTCAGTGGTGGAGACATTAACAGTGCCACAAGAGACCTGTTTCCCAGTGGGAAAGATCCCTAAAGAACACAATTGTTCCTCATCCCATTTCTATGGTTCTTCATTAACTATGTATTTTTATTACAGCTCAGGCAGATTCTGTGCCAATATCATTGATTTTTAAAATCAAATCCTCTCTATTTCCAATGAACATTTTCTTTTCTTGAGTTCCATTGCAGAACATTTTTAACTCCTCTTCTGCTAATATGTGATGTTAAACATGCCTCATGCAATGAAATTAATGTCTTACTATGAGAAAGCCTCAAGTTAGTGACAAGGGCAGAGAGCCTTACTTTGCCAAATGCCACATTAAACAATTGGACATAAGGTCAGTGTGCCCCAATACTGTCCCAATTTTCCAGTCATCATTTAATTTAAAAAAAAGTTTGTGCTGATCATCAGGAGCCCAAAAATGGTGTAATTCATTCTTGCATATATATAGATGACTCAGTGCAACTGATAACCCTCAGTACAATTCTGATTTTCATTTTTACATATACTGTAAAATTCATCTTGCTTTAACATCCTTGCTATCATTCTAATATCCTTGTTATCATTCTTCTCCTTTTCATTGCTTTCTGTAGAAAGTTAATAATTGTTAAATGTATGTAACAAAGTAACAGCAAAATGCAGCTTTATCATTTTGCTGGTTACACACAGCCCTTTAATTCTCTCTGTTCAGGATCACTTGGGTTTGATTTTTGGTTTTCACTGAAACAATGGAGTGTTCGGATCTGCATTGCTCCAGGCTGTGTTTTTAACCTGATTTACTGGATAAGCAAAATAAGTGGGATTTCACGATTATGTGTAACAGATGACCCAAGAATTTCTTTCTATCTTCTGTTTATTCTTGCAGCTGTGCAATCTTCTCCTTTTATTTGAGTTCTCTTTAAAAAAAAATCAGAAGGTGCATTGATCATAAAAGAAGTTCATGTGCAGCACGACATGACAAGAAATCTGCTGTGGTAGGCTGTGACCCGATTATTAATGGTGAATTCTAGATCTCCACTGAGTAACTGGAAGAAATTAAATGAACATCAGAGGCCTGTTGCTTTGCAACTCCACCACCCCATTACTGCAATTCAAAATAAAAGTGCATGTGATTTTGACAAAGGTTTTGGATTCTTGCCCTAATATTTTCTCCTTTTGGCTTGTCACTTTTTTTTTCTGATTTTGTTTTTTCCTGAAATATCTAACAGGACCATAATTCCACATCTATGAGAAGCCAAACTGAGGCCTTATCTACCCACCAGGAGCGCATAAAAGATCCCACAATGCTTTTGTTTTAAAAAGAAGTTATCCTAGCTGCTTAATCAAAATTATAATTATCTGGTCATTTTCGTATTGCTGGCTGTGGAAATTGCTTTTTGCAGCTTGGCTGTCATGTTTCCTACATTACAACAGAGATTATACTCCAAAAGGTTTTTCTCATAGGTTGTAAAGTGCTTTTTAGGGGATCTAGCAATTATGAGAACAACAATATAAATGCAAGAGTTTTTACTTAAAGATGCTATATAAATGTAAGTTATTCATAACATGGAAGGAATAACATGATGAGAAAATAGGAATGTAATCAAATTATATGGGCCCTCCTTCCATCAATGGCAAGTAAATGTTGTCTGTCTTCCTTTTTCCAGTCATACATCTAGAAAGGCAAATAATCCACATAGCTTCATACTGTTCATACAGAATTTATGTGCATCCTTTAGCGAACTTCTGAAACGTAAACAAGGATGTCTGCTCGTGTCTTTAAAATATTTTTGATTAACCGTTGCAACAATGACTATAGATGTTATGGATATGTCAGTATTCTGTCTTGGGCTGGAGATCTTGCTGCGGCAGTGATAAGTATAAATTGGTAGTTTCTTTTTTTATTAAAAAAAATCTTCCTTATGAAGTCCTAGTTCTTTAAACTATGTTTTAAAAAATTCAACACATCTTTGCTGTATTCAAAATAAAGCTTCAAAAATAGATGGCTCTCTGAATACGGTTGAGCATTATCATATTCACTTAAATTCACTCCTTTCTTAAATTGATCAAGTAAGGGATTTTAAATAGTTTCTATTTTGCATATTTTAAAGTCAGGAGTTATGCGCTGAGGCTAAAAGGTAAGGCCCTTGTGTAAACAGATAATTTGCAATCAAAATTAAACCATCTTAAACCAGAAGAAAACAATCATAAAAAGCTAATTAGGTGTTTTAAATTGAGACATTGTACAGCTGTTCTTAGGCAGCTGGCATCAAACCAAATGCTGTTAAAATGCAAGTCACAGTAAGTATTCAGTGGTGACTAGGTGCCATTTATTCAAGGCTGTGAAATGATGAACACCCGGCTAGTTACATAATTGATTTTTTTTAGTGTAGTAGTCTTAACAGTTGAATCAAAAGCCACTGGGTTGGGTTGAGGCAAGCATGTAAAGGAGAAACTGTTGACGATAAAGCAGAGCTTGAGTTACTGCAGCATCCTCCTGTAAAATCTTTATTGCTTATTGTCTAAATCAATCAATGTAATTATTCTGCTGTAGAATTTTTACTGTCTGAATAAATGGAATTAATTCAGATCATGCTTGTTGACCTACAATTGGAATTGATTCTAGCAATTGCTTTTTAACTGACCTCCCATTTTCAACCCTACATGATCTTGAACTAATGCAAAATTTCTCTGCTTCCTGTCTCATACCAAGTGCTTTCATCCAGTAATCTTGAGTTCATAGACTGACACTAGTTTCTTGTCCACTAATGCATTGATTTTGGAATCTCATCCTTTGTCCCTGGCTGTCGGTGTAGCATCCTTTAGCCCTACACCCCTCCACCATCCTCCAATTTTAACCTTTTGTACATCACTCTCTCACACTCTCTCGCACCATATCTCCAGCACTGGCCACTATGCCTTCAGCTCTCCATGCACTTTACTTTGGAATTTCTTCCTGCAATCCCATTGTCTATGCACTCTGTGGAATTTGTCCAAATACATCCTGCTTTGACATTATCATAGTTATTGTCTAATTTACGCCCCTGTGAAGAATTTCAGATGGCTCACTATATTAAGGGTGCTAAATAAATACAAGTTGTTGTGTTCATATAAGTCACTTGGTTCCAATGCATATTGAAGCTCTGGCAGTGACACCTCTTTCTAAGTAATACCAAATGCATTAATTAGTCTTTTTTTTTGGTCCGTTACTGAAATGTTGAATACACTTCACTCAATGTAAAAACAGTACTTTGGCACACAGCAATACTTTCCAGAGGCATATTATCTTGACATTGAAATGCTGTAAAGTGAGTGGTGCTCAGAAATGCTGGGCTTTAAAGGAGATATCTCTGCAGTAATTTTATGTAAGTGTGTTGCTACAGCTCATTGAGATTTTTAGTATTTATTTCAATTACTTGCATGAGTAATGTTCTGGATTTTTAACTGCAGCATTGTTTTATTCATGCACAAATTATGATTCCTAACTTACCCGCATTCCTGAGGTTAACAGTGATGTGATACCATGAGATAGATGGTGATCTTCAACTATCATGGTTTGATACATATGGATCATACAAATGAGATGTAGGTCACATCGTGTTAAAGAATTCAATTAACTTTTATTACAGAGTGTAGTATCTACATATGTATATTACAGTCACAGGCAATTGTGTGTCTGGGCTCAAGGTAAGCCATTCAGATGTATTATAGCACACTTCCGTCAGCATGTCATGTTTCAAGAAGACCCTGTGAGATGGACTCTGGGACCTTTATGCCGTTAGGTCAGATGCTGTGATATAATGATGACATGAGCATGTCTCTTAAAGGTATAATCACATACCAGCTGCCTGACATAGTACAACAAACAGCCAAAGGATCTTACACTGCCACTTGCTTTGGATAAATAACCAGTGATACATGTTAGTACTGTTACCTTGAGCCAGGATATTGTGGATTCAGGTGCTGCTCTACCTTAGCGCATGTAATTTGGGCCAATGCTGCATTTCCGACAGTGTTATCTTTTATAAAGGATATTGAACCACTTCAGAGATGTCTCCCTTAAATGTCTACTATCTTGGTGGGTGTCAACTGCCCCATTGCACTATTTTGAAGAAATATAGGGAGTTTCCTGCTCAACTAACAGTGTTAGAACAGATAAGTTCATTGTTGTTATTGAACTTCACATGACTTTACTGCATTAAACCACTATGTTTCAAAAATCTTTGATAGCTGCAAAGCAGTTTGAAATGTTGAGCTCATGAATTTGCTTTACAAATGCATCTTTTTTTCCCTCAAATGCTTCTGCTCCTTGCTCCCTCTGCCACTGATTCTGCCTCTTGCTCCCTCTATCTTTGTTTTTCTCTTTTCTTCCACTGTTTTTCTCTAATTCTCTTTTTTTCTTAATGTCCAACACAGCTAATTATTGGGATTAACTGCAGCCCATTGTACATTGTTTATACAGCAGGCTGCCGACGACAGTGGCTCAAGAAGCAAAAGACTTTATACTAATCTATCTGGAAACTAAGGCTACAGTTCAAACATGTTTTTAGTTTCACTATGAAGCTTATATGTACACTTTATTGATAACACAACAGCACCAGAATGGAGATGGGCAGTCTTTGAACTTGTACAAAGTTAAAAATCACGAAATACCAGGTTATAGTCCAACAGGTTTATTTGGAAGCACTAGCTTTCAGAGTGCTGCTTCTTCATCAGGCGGTTGCTCCTTCATCAGGAGCAGAGCTCTGAAATCTAGTGCTTCCAAATAAACCTGTTGGACTGTAACCTGGTGCTGTGTGATTTTTAACTTTGCCCACCCCAGTCCTCCACATCATTTGAATGTATAGAAACCACTGAGTCATTGCAAGGCTTTCATTTGTCTGTAACCTCTGGTATTGCAGGCTACTACCAAGGTAATACAAGATTTAGATTAAACTGCACTGCCTTTGGAGCAAAGATGGTTGAACAGGTTCAGATACAAATCCAGCATGGATTGATTGCATGATTGGACATTTAACCACTTCATTTAGAAAATTGCAGCATGATATTCATTTACATCCAGTCCTTTAAAGGATCCTCCAGAGAAAGTTCAAATTGCATTCCTGAACCTTGCTTTAGCAGCTAATGTGTTATTTATCTCCCGATACATCCGCCACCATTCTCCTTTTTAAGTCTGTATATATGACAGCTCAGTATGAAAATATACTCTGTGATCAGATAGAAATCAAGCTGACTTATCTGTGGTTTACTAACTTAAGTCCTTGACTGCATCTGTATTCATTCTTGGTTCATCAGCAATCTTTGCCTTACAGCTTCAAGTTGGTACCGTGGGTTCATTTTAAATTTAAATTTTAAATTTAAATTTAAATTTAAATTAAATTTTAAGAAAAAAACTTGCACCGCTAATAGTAAGAGGGAAATTGAGAAACAAATTTGTAAGGAGAAACAAATCTGTAAGAATAATAGGGTGGTTATGGTAGGGGATTTAAACTTTCCAAACATAGACTGGGACTGCCATAGTGTTAAGGGTTTAGATGGAGAGGAATTTGCTAAGTGTGTACAAGAAAATTTTCTGATTCAGTAAATGGATGTACCTATGAGAGAAGGTGCAAAACTTGACCTATTCCAGGGAAATAAGGCTGGGCAGGTGACTGAGGTGTCAGTGGGGGAGCACTTTGGGGCCAGCGACCATAATTCTATTAGATTTAAAATAGTGATGGAAAAGAATAGACCAGATCTAAAAGTTGAAGTTCTAAATTGGAGAAAGGCCAATTTTGATGGTATTAGGCAAGAACTTTCAAAAGCTGATTGGGGGTAAAGGGTCGGATGGAAAATGGGAAGCCTTCAGAAATTAGATAACGAGAGTGCAGAGACAGTATATTCCTATTAGGGTGAACAGAAAGGCTGGTAGGTATAGAGAATGCCGGATGACTAAAGAAATTGAGGGTTTGGTTAAGAAAAAGAAGGAAGCCTATGTCAGGTATAGATAGGCTAGATTGAAGGAATCCTTAGAGTATAAAGGCAGTAGGAGTATACTTAAGATGGAAATCAGGAGGGCAAAAAGGGGACATGAGGTAGCTTTGGCAAATAGAATTAAGGAGAATCCAAAGGGATTTTACAGATACGTTAAGGACAAAAGGATAACTAGGGAGAAAATAGGGCCCCTTAAAGATCAGCAAGGCAGCCTTTGTGTGGGGACGCAGGAGATGGGGCAGATACTAAACGAGTATTTTGCATCAGTATTTACTGTGGAAAAGGACATGGAAGATATAGAATGTAAGGAAATAAATGGTGACATCTTGAAAAATGTCCATATTACAGAGGAGGAAGTGCTGAATGTCTTGAAATACATAAAGCTGGATAAATCCCCATGACCTGATCAGGTGTACCCTAGAACTCTGTAAGAAGCTAGGGAGGTAATTGCTGGGCCTCTTGCTGAGATATTTGTATCATCAAAAGTCCCAGGTGAGGTGCCGGAAGACTGGAGATTGGCTAACATGGTGCTACTGTTTAAGAAAGGTGGTAAGGACAAGCCAGGGAACTATAGACCAGTGAGCCTGACGTCGGTGGTGGGCAAGTTGTTGGAGGGAATCCTGAGGGACCGGATGTACATGTATTTGGAAAGGCAAGGACTGATCAGGAATAGTCAACATAGCTTTATGTGTGGGAAATCATTTCTCAAAAATTTGATTGAGTTTTTTGAAGGAGTAACAAAGAAGATTGATGAGGGCAGAGCAGTAGATGTGATCTATATGGACTTCAGTAGGCATTCAACAAGGATCTCCGTGAGAGACTGGTAAGTAAGGTTAGATCTCATGGAATACAGGGAGAATTAGCCATTTGGATACAGAACTGGCTTGAAGGTAGAAGACAGAGGATGGTGGTGGAGGGTTGTTTTTCAGACTGGAGGCCTGTGACCAATGGAGTGCCACAAGGATCGGTGCTAGGTCCACTACTTTTCATCATTTATATAAATGATTTGGATGTGAGCATAAGAGGTATAGTTAGTACTTTTGCTGAGGACACCAAAATTGGAAGTGTAGTGAACAGCGAAGAAGGTTACTTCGGATTACAACGGGATCTGGACCAGATGGGCCAATGGGCTGAGAAGTAGCAGATGGAGTTTAATTTAGGTAAGTGTGAGGTGCTGCATTTTGGGAAAGCAAATCTTAGCAGGACTTATAAACTTAATGGTAAGGTCCTAGAGAGTGTTGCTAAACAAAGACATCTTGGAGTGCAGGTTCATAGCTCCTTGAAGGTGGAGTTGCAGGTAGATAGGATAGTGAAGAAGGCGTTTGGTATGCTTTTCTATATTGGTCAGAGTATTGAGTTGGGAGGTCATGGAGTTGGGAGGTCATGTTGCAGCTGTACAGGACATTGGTTAGGCCACTTTTGAAATATTGTGTGCAATTCTGGTCTCCTTCCTATTGGAAAGATGTTGTGAAACTTGAAAGGGTTCAGAAAAGATTTACAAGGATGTTACCAGGGTTGGAAGGTTTGAGCTATATGGAGAGGTTAAATAGGCTGAGACTGTTTTCCTTGGAGTGTCAGAGGCTGAGGGGTGACCTTATAGAGGTTTATAAAATCATGAGAGGTGTGGTAGGATAAATAGACAAAGTATTTTCCTTGGAGTGGGGGAGTCCAGAACTAGAGGGCATCGATTTAAGGTGAGAGGGGAAATATATAAAAGAGACCTCAGGGGCAACCTTTTCATGCAGAGGGTGGTGCGTGTATGGAATGAGCTGTCAGAGGAAGTGGTGGAGGCTAGTATGATTGCAACATTTAAAGGGATCTGGGTGAGTATATGAATAGGATGGGTTTGGAGGGATATGGGCCGGGTGCTGGCAGGTGAGACTAGATTGGGTTGGGAAATCTGGTCGACATGGACGGGTTGGACTGAAGGGTCTGTTCCCGTGCTGTACATCACTATGACGCTATGACATAGGAGCAGAAATTAGACCATTCGAACGATCGAGTTTTCTCAGCTATTCAATCATGACTGATAAGTGTCTCAACCCCATTCTCCCTGTAACCCTTGATCTCCCTGAAACTCAAGAACCTATATATCTCAGTCTTAAATATACTTAATGACCTGGCCTCCACAGCCTTCTGTGGCAATGAATTCCATAGATTCACCACTCTCTGGCTGAAAAAGTTTGTCCTTATCTCTGTTCTAAGAGGTCTTCCCTTAACTCTTAAGTATGCAAGATTGAGAAAACCACCCTCAGTACAGCTGTAGAATAATTTCTTCAGCAGATGAACATTGAAGCAGCCAATCTTTGAGAAGAGTCCTCAGAATTCAGAGCTAAAATCAGTGGACAAAGACACAAATGGCCTGATATATTGGAATAACTGGCATATGTTGGCAATCATTGCACTAAGATAAAATATATGTTTTCTATTAGAATTTGAGTTGTCTTTACCTTGCCTACCATCTGAAAAATAAAGCTGCACTATTCTGACAATGTCATTTCCCTATCCTCCAGTGCCAGGAATTGATCGTGTTAATTAATTTGGGCTTGCATTGGCCTTCCAGGAGAAATTCTTTACTGTACTTTGAATTGAATCAGAGGAATTGGTCCAAAGTTTGCTAGGAAATATAATGTGAATGAAATAATTTGTTTGCAACTTTGAGTTCTGAATTACCACCAATTTCTATTTCCCACTCTCAACCTGGCAAAAACGAAGGTTCGCTCTCTACATCCCTGTCAGTTTCAAGATATTGATGTATTTGCACTGTTAATAAAACAGTCACAACAAAAGGTTACTGACTTTTGAATAACAAGATTAATGTTCTTGCATTATCACTCAACCTCTTCAACCATTAAAGGAAATACTTAAAAATTATGCAATCTCATTTCTAGACCTAGCAAGTTCCAAGGGTTTTTTTTTTCCCTTAATTTAAAATGTTCATTTGAATTTTTTGATTAAGCACATTTCTTACCCTCCCAGTACTTGACTGAACCTTAATTTACCTCAATTCATTTTTCCCATTTTCCATTGTTCCTCTCACCATTCTCTTCACCAAGGTTTTGAATGGCACATTGTTCTCAGTCTGTTGTCATTCACTCCCACTTCCAGCAATTTGTAGCATAAATATTTTTCAAGCTGATTGACGAATAGAGATTCTAACTTGGCATACTGCGAGATGCCCCTCTCAGACAAGTTGTGAGCTAATATCAACTGCTGCACTTTGAGTCAGTGGTCCTTTCATCCATGTGATTTTTACTGTATTTTAATATGTTACTGCAATATGTTTCTCTTGAAATTGGCTACAATGTTTGCTGCAGGATAGTCAGGACGCTAGACTAAGATAGACATTACTTTTCTCCACCATTCAGTTTGACCAGGGGATCAATTTAACTGATTGCAAAAACAGCTTGCATTTATATAGCATCTTGTAATGATCCAAGCTGCTTCATAGGAGCATTATTAAACAAAATTTGATTTGAACTACCTAAGAAGATGGTAAAAACAGGAATGTAGAAACTTGGTCAATAAGCTAGTTCTTAAGGTGTGTTTAGAGAGAGAAGTAGCAAGATCAATATCATGCTGTTTTTTGATGACTTGTTTTGATATGATGTTCATTGGCCCTGATGTCAAAAACTGCAGTAGGGAACATGACTATGTTCTCCTTGTCATGTTTTCTGCATCCCCCGTGTCCAATTATTTGGAATAGTAGTTTAAATTGCAACATTTCTAAATCCCTCACTATCAATGGTTTACTCGTTATAAATGATAAAGTATTAATATGCTTTCCACATTCAAACAATTCAGACAGTAGAGACTGGAAACTGAAATGACTGCATTGCAGCATTTCAGACACAGTATATCAGACATTGGACAGCTGGAGAATTCCTATGATTGATAATCATCTCCATAGGTTGTCCATTCATCAGACCCCTGTCTCCATCAGGAAAAATGTAATTCCAATTCCAACCAGTCTCTTTTCTTGTTTCCAATTTGTTCATTGGGTTTTTAGCTGCACCTGCTGGTTACAAGTGTCGCCTGTTCAGCTGTTGTTCCCTCCTAAGCAATCTTCACCTGAGTTTTTTTGCCTAATCAGTCAGCTCCCCATCTCATCCTCAACCCGGGAATTCCATGGAAACAAAACCATCAACAGAACACTGCTGGCAGAATAAACAATTGTATGAATTTTTATTGCTCATGTATATGTAAAAGAATGTAGCTAAAGTGACTTTTTTTGTTCATTTCAATCATACTACACTTTGAATGTCTTAAAATGTTTACTTGTTAATAGGTCTTATACAAATGCAAGTTATTGTTGCTGATCAACCATTAAAAAATGCATAAGCATTGGAGAAAAGAAATCCTGGATTTGTCTGTAATATTTTGTGTGCTAGTTTTGTATCTATCTGATACGAAATGTCTGAAAGTGAACCTTACTGCTCAGTGAGCAAACCTACATCCAGTTTTGTATCCATTGTCAAGAACAATTTGGATCGTTTCAGTTAACAGTTTTTAACTTTGTGCAAATGAACACCTGTGTCAATATAAAACAAAGCCAAAGGAAAACTGCTACCAGTGTAGAATTGGAGCCCTTTGGTCTTCTAGCTTCTCAGTTTTCCCATTAATGATTAGGATATGGGGCTGCAGCGCAGTTGAGTGATGCAGTAATTGTTTCAGCTGATCTTAAAATAATCTTAACCAACAAGAGCTGGCTCATACAACCTGTGCATATCCTATTCTGTGCTTAAAGTCCCGCTGTTGTACCATGTGAGTGCAACATTGTCAGAGGTGCTGTCTTTTGGTTAAAATGTTAAAGCAAGGCCTTGTCTATCTGCTAAGGTGACTGTTTTAGAGATGGTGTTCAAGGGATAAATGCTGTATGGGCGAGGAGAAGTGAGAGAATCCCACTGTTCTTCAAAGTAGAATCATTAGATCTTTTAAATGCACCTGTGAGTGCAGGCTTAGCCTTGGTTTAATATCTCAGGCAAATAAGTATATTGCCTTTGGTTAACATCTTAGGCTGTAGGATTAGGGGTAAATGGCCCAAAAGAGAAATCTCTGAGAAATAACTTGGCAGCAAAAGTATCAAAAGTTTAGTGTGCAGTCTCCTGTTGATCCAACAGGAAAATATAACAACAGTTTGCATTTGTGTGGCAGTTCCTTTAACGTAAGGATCTCTCAAGGTGCTTTTTGGAAACAGTTTCTAAACAGAAAAATATACTGAGTCACTGGAGGAGGGAATCTAAGCTTAATCAAAGCAGCAGATTATAATGAAGCAGTGGAGAGGAAGGAATTTTATAGGAGACAATTTCAATTGTTTGGAGTGTAGTACCTGAATCATGATTACAAATTGTAGAATGACAGAAGATAAGGTACCAGGCCTTCACCTTTACTAAATAACTGGCAATACATGCTTTGTGTATCAGAACTATTCCAGTGCTCTGTTATTTTATCAATAGCTTCCATATTCCTAAATATTGAATTTGATCCTAAGTCTAGGTAAGTGATTGACCTCACTTCCCAGCAGAGATCGAGGCATGAAGTGAAAATGAACTTGAATTACACTGTGTCCTTTATGGACCACATGATGTCACAAAGAGCTTTACAACAATTTAAGTAGTTTTGAAGTGTTGTCAATTTGTTAGCATGATAAGCCATCTTTTAACACGAGTAGCTTACAAGCAGAATGGCTGCTTAGGAAATGCAGCAGCCATCGTTTTACACAGCAAACTTCTACAAACAGCAATGTAATGATGACCAGATATTCTGTTTTTGAGATTTTCTGGGATAAATATGAGTTAGACACAAGTGATAACTCCCTCCTCCACTTGTCTTCAACTGAATGCCAAAAGATCTTTATCTACCCCTGAGAAGATACAAGTGCTCTTGGTTTGTTACATTTGAAAAATGGCACTGCCGGCCAGTGCAACTCTTCCTCAGTACTGCCCTGGAGCGCTGGCCTTCATTTTTGTGCTGAAGTCCTATGAAGCATTATCCATAACCTTCTGACTCAAAAGAGCAAATGCAGCCCACTGGGCTACATTGACAGTGAATATAAAGACATATGCGGGCCATTCCGACTCTTCATTGCCGATCTTATGTATTTCTACCTTTGGATAGCAGATGAAATTGAACGCTCTACATTCCTCCAATTACCACTTCAGTCTCTGCAGAAGTCCACATTTAGTATCAGTTATTCACAGAATAAAGTTAATGCAGTTCTGCTTCAGTAAATAAAAGGCAGCTATCCTGTTTGTTGCTATTCACCGTGGATGAAAAACATGAGAGTGTAACCATCTGGATGTGTGCAACACCCAAAACCAGCCCTTGGTACTATGTATCTCTCGTCAAAGATTGTGGTGCTGGGAAAACACACCCAGTCAGGCAGCATCCGAGGAGCAGAAGAATCTACAGTTCAAGCATAAGCTCTTCGTCAGGAACTCTATCTCTTACTTTTTACTCAAAGCTGATGACTTTTTTTGTATAATGTATAGAAAATTAACTCTAAAGTTTTGTTTGCTACATAACTTCCAATATAATTCTCTCAAGTATTTTGAATTATTTAGCTGTGATAAGGTGTTAGAAAAGCCAAACTTTTATGTTAAACCTTGGCTTACTGTCAGTGAATTACAAGGGCACCAAATTAATTCAGGTTAGTTGTCAAATTTAAACAATACTTAAAGCAACTTTTCGCCAACTACAAAGCTTACTATCTGGTTAAGTCAGGCACCAACTGACTAATGTGATGCATGCCAGTAGATATGTGTAGGTAAGTCATATGTATAATGCATGTGTAAATTTGTAAAGCAAGATTATGTGCACATGATAGTGGTATGCTTTTGAATTTTGATATCAAACCTTCATTGAAATTTCTTTCAGAAAATTGTAGTTTGGTGCACTGCTTGTGAGTAATTTGAGATGCAACATTATAAGTGTCTAGATGGCTAGAAGAAACTGCCGTGTCTAAACTTTTCCTCCACTGGAGTTTTCATTGCCACCTCTCTGGGCCCGCTCGACTGATGAGAGATTGAATGCCATAATTGGCCAACAATAGACTTAGGATCAAATGATTGTTGCAGCATATGAGTAAGAGGATAATAGAAGCCCAATTCGACGGGTATTAAGATTTTTCTAAAGTCCAATAATTTGTATTTCTCATAAAATTGAAAGCCACTCTAGAATCTTCAGTAACTGTACTGAAGAGAGGAGCATATGTTTTCATGCAGCATTCTCTAGAAAGCTGCATTGAGCAACATGTTTTAATTTTTACCACACTTTCTGTACATACATTTCCCTCCACCCTCTACCTTTTTGTAATCCATTCTTATTTCATTCAATCAAGAGTATGGTTTGTATTGTATCAGATTACGTTGGCTGTGTTATGTTGGAAGGCAAAATGATATGATAAACACTGGGTAGTTAACCACCTCAGTAGCTGACTTGACTTGTGAAATGAGCTTAAAGAAAATGATATCCATTCTTAGCATGTTTCAGTTCTAAAAAAAACTTGCAGAAAATAAAAGTAGCTGGGAACACAAATCATGAGGACACTTCTGGATCTGCCACCTGGAGATTAATGAGGTTCTCTTTGAGGGTTAGAGAAATCAGATGATACTGTGGTTTTATTGAGACCTTTTGGTATTGACTGTCAATTCTAACCAGAACAGTGTGAAAGGTAGTTTCTGTAAAAGGCAGTAGTCTATTCTAATCTGGTTTAACATTCTGCTAGGTTTATTTGCTTTCTTGCTACTCTATCAGAAGAGTGAAGTTAATCTTTCTATTATTATTTTTGGGTCTATTTTGAGTTTCTGTCCTGCTAATTTAATATCATTCATTGCATTACTTTGATTTTTCATGTTATTAGCCTAATATAATATTAGCATAATCTAAGTTCTGGAAGTACTCAGCAGGTCAAAACAGTGTGTACAAAAAGAAAATGTGTAGAGGAGCCAAAAATGACATTAGAAGAACATGACTTGTTCTTCTATCTGTAACAATGGGAGCAGTGGTTGATCTGAAGTTACAAAATTCCATGTTGAGTCTGGAAGATGTAAAGTGCCAAATTGAAATGTAAGTTCCTGTTCTTTGAGTTACTCCTAAACAGTAGATACTGGAAATACTCTAAGTCTGGCAACATGTGGGGTGAGAAAGGCTTTTCATGGCTGGAGACTTAATGGAGAAAGGGAAAAAATGATTGCTCTCATGACCTGAAATGTCTTCTTCCACCCCACAGATGATGTACCAATTGAATATTTCCAAAATTTTGATTTAATTTAGATTTCTGGTATGCACATTATTTTAATCTTTTTTTCAATTGACTAGTTTTGGAGGTGAGGATAACAGGGTAAACGTGGGAGCTAAGCACAGCATTAAAGGGAATGGTAAGCAACCTGAAAATCTCAGTCATGATCATGCACTGAAGCAGATGTTCTGAAAAGCAGCCACCAGTTCTGCATTTGGCCTCCCCATTATGATGAGGTTGTGAAGTGTGGAGGGAATACTGTGTACAAATAAAGAAAAACAGATAAATCATTATTTCACCTGATGATAACTATGGTAAGGGCAGAGGTGAAAGAATGGGTCGCCTGGCTTCTGTGTTGTCATGGGAAAGAGAGCCAGTTTTAGAAATAAGGCAAGAGTGGAACAGGATGTTGATGAGGAAATAATCCTTTCAGTACAGCCATTCACAACCTTTATCCCACTGGGAGCCCAGACCCCACTTTGGTGCACAGTAATAGGTGTCGGAATGGAGTGCGAAGCCACTTAGTGGTAAGATACCTGCAAAAGCAGACAAGTGAAAGAGACTTGTGACATGGGGTGAAGAGCAGGTGCAGGGTGAGGGACCTGTAAGACTCCAGGGTACCATAGAGTCATAGAGATGTACAGCACAGAAACAGACCCTTTGGTCCAACTTGTCCATGCCGACCATAAATCCCAACCCAATCTAGTCCCACCTGTCAGCACCCAGGCCATATTCCTCCAAACCCTTCCTATTCATATACCCATCCAAATGCCTTTTAAATGTTGCTATTCATATACCCATCCAAATGCCTTTTAAATGTTGCAATTGTACTAGCCTCCACCACTTCTTCCTCAGGCAGTTCATTCCATATCCGTACCACCCTCTGTGTGAAAAAGTTGCCCCTTGGGTCTCTTTTATATCTTTTCACTCTCACCCTAAACCTATGCCCTCTAGTTCTGGACTCCCCCACCCCAGGGAAAAGACTTTGTCTATTTATCCTATCCATGCCCCTCATGATCTTATAAACCTCTATAAGGTCATCCCTCAATCTCCGTCGTTCCAGGGAAAACAGCCCTTGCCTATTCAGTCTCTCCCTATAGCTCATATTCCCCAATCCTGGCAATATCCTTATAAATTTTTTCTGAATCCTTTCAAGTTTCACAACATCTTTCCAACAAGGAGACCAGAACTGCACGTGATATTCCAGCAGTGGCCTAACCAACGTCCTGTACAGCCGCACATGACCTCACAACTCCTGTACTCTATACTCTAACTAATTAGGAAAAGCTTACCAAACGCCTTCTTCACTATCCTATCTACCTGTGTGGGAAGACTTTCTTTCACAAGGTTTGTGTTTGGAAAACACTGAATTTTCAACAATACAATTGGGCCTCGGGTTTTAGCTGGTTACACTACACCCTGAAGCTTCATATAGTCCACCCAGCTTTCAACACTCAGTCGGAGCTCAGCTCAGCCAATGCTGCCTCTGAGCTCACAATTCCAAAATTATGACTGGCAGCCCCCTTGGTGTCATGACCCACAGTTTGTGATGTCCTGCTCTAGAATATTGAAAGGATAAGGTGGTGCCATTATGAAGGTGGCAGGTAATCCATTACATGCAGGGGCTGGTGAAATGGAGGACTCGAGGAATTCTGTCATAATTCTGGGAGGAAAGAGAAAGGAGTGACAGCAATGGGATAGTCATAGTTGAGGATTGACTCAACGCTATTTCCAGGGAAATCCTTGGTTGAGGAAAATGAATGATGTATCGGAAGCACTTGAATGGGAGGTTGCAGCATCACAACAAGTGAGACTGAGGAACTTGGAAAATGGACTGGAATCCTTGTAGATGATATAGTGGGAAGAATGTGTAATCAGAGTACCTGTCAGTGCCAGTGCACTTGTCTTAGAGCTTGGTGAATGATGATAGAAATGTTGCGAAAGGGTCAGGAAGAATTGGAGAAAGACCATTTGAAGATGAGAGAAGGCTGGAGATTTGAAACAAAGTTTAAAAAAAAATTCCAGCTTGCAGAAAGAGCACTGACTTCGTCAGCACATACAATAATTGAGTTAGGAGAGAGACCCTGAATAAGCATTAGAGAATATTGGATTAGGGTTAGTAGAGCCTGGACAACATGGAAAAAGGTATAGCATTAGGAGAGGAAGAAGTGTGTGCTCAGTTAGGCAATAACAGGCTATAATACTGAGCCCGGCAGGCCAGTGTTGTTAGTGGACCCTGGGCTTGCTGAACATGTTTTTACATTGAATAACATTGGAGTCAGAAAGAACAGATAAAACGTGGCACTGGGTGAGGTTTGAAGGGATAGTACGGTGGGGTTAGGGGAAAATGGAAGGCAAGAAGGGTCCAATGGACTTCCAATTGCTGAAGTAAGGTCCTTGACTCCTGAATAGAATGTCTTTTTGTCAAAGTGGTGGATGAATCAAAAGGATGAAATGCTGCGGACCCAGGCAACTCTGCTGACGAGAGGGGGGCAAGAGCACTCATGTAGCAATAAGTGGGATTGAACGTGGATTTTCAGATGTGGTGAGAGCTGTGATTCAAGGAATGCTGAAAATAATGCTAATATCTGGGCATGGGTTGACCAGAACAGGCAGGGTACAGTTTCATTTGGAAGCAGTGTGAAAATAAATGTAATTTGGAGATGTTTGCAGAGGATAGAGGTGTGGCTGTGAGGGCGGGGTTAGGCACATACCTGATCAAACAAGAAAAGGAACCAGGAACCAAACAAACAAGTCAAAAGAGCCAAACTAAGATCCCATTGGAGACAATCCACAATATTTTGCTTTTTGTAATATTTTCATTAATTGACATTTAATGTAGAGCATGTTGGTATAACTAACCAAGGTTATTTAGCAGATGTTGACTATATCATGAAATTTCTCATTGAAATCATTGTTATTAATACTAAGCTAATATCTCCCTTCATTGAAATATCCTGGAGGAGGAGCTCTTTGAAAACTCACTAGCTCAAAAGTCAAGTAGGGCTTTGTGTATTGACTGCTACCTATTTAATCTCCAAATTTACTGAAAGCCTCTAACCTCCTAAAACTTATCCTGTTGTGGGAAAACTGAGTTAATCTTTGCCATGGCATTTAATATAATGCTGTTGAGATGCCTGAATAATATTGTGAGCCGGGTGGGGATGTTCTTAGTGCTCATTGCTGGTTCATGATGAAGAGCTAAGAATAACAAATGGCATTTTATAACAACAATCCTGGTGCTGTTGAATAGAAACAGATAATGTTAAAAATGCAAAAGAAGCACTGCCTGGAGTCACTGGGACCAGTGTCCTTTGGAAAATGCATAATTGAATAGGCTGCGCTTTGGTGCAGAAAGATTCTCCTGTATGTGATGAGAATGCTCTGTGAGGTACAAAAGAAATTAATATAATTTGCAACATACTCTTTATTAGTGGCACACATACAATCTTGCAATTTGGAAAATGCAGGAGTTGTGCTAACGATGAGAGGATCAGTCTCTGCATTGTAATGTCTTTGTCAATGTGATGGTCTTAGACTGCCCCCAGGTGGCTAATTGAACAATTGTAATTTAAAAGCAAGATAAATTGTTGCTTGCAATTGTATGAATTGTCAAAGCGTTGGTTTATTTTATTTTGTAGAGAAGCCTCTTATGCTTTTTAGGTAACCTTAGTAAAAGATATCTGCTGAGCTTTGCTCATCCACCATATTGGTGACCACTTCAAACAAAACAAATCTGAAAGACTTTTCATGAAGCCATGTTAAGTGCCAACAGTATGTTCCTGTCTCTCCGCTCAATTATGTATTGCAATAGTATGAAACACTTCCTTTTAAGGGTCTTCAATTGGATATGATTTTCTGTAGCGACCATACTATGGTTGGATTATTGTTTCCATATAAAACAATGTATTCAATAATTTTATCTAAATTCATAAGGGTAGACTGAAGCCATTTTTTTGGTCCCTGCCACAAACTTTACACTCAAGCCTTCAGGGTTCCCTCTCAGCCACATGACTGTACAGAGAGCTAAAAGTCACTATGCAGATAACAAACCGCCAGTGCATACCCCTTTAAAAATGTGTGTGTGTGTGTGTGTGTGTGTATAGTGCAGTCTTAATGAGACTGGCTCCGCCCAGTAAAAGGCATTTATAGTCATAGTCATAGTCATAGAGATGTACAGCACAGAAATAGACCCTTAGGTCCCAATTGTCCATGCCGACCAGATATCCCAACCCAATCTAGTTCCACCTGCCAGCGCCTGGCCCATATCCCTCCAAGCCTTTCCTATTCATATACCCATCTAGATTCCTTTTAAATGTTACAATTGTACTTGCCTCCACTGTAGATATAAAGAGGCAAAAATGGCCTTTAGTAGAATGATATGTTCTTCTTGTCAGATGTGGGAGTTTAGGGAGAGTTTACGGGTTACTGAGGATTACATTTGCAATAAATGTGGTTGGTTGTGAATCTTACCAGATCGAATGGATCAGTTGGAGAGACAGTTAGAGGCAATGAGGAACTTACAAAAGCAAGGGGTTGTGATGGATGGCAGTTATAGGAAGGGGGAAAAGTTGCAGATACAATCACATAAATGTGTTAACTCCAGGAAAGATAAGAGAGGTAGGCAGTTCATGCAGGAGTCTTCTGTGGCTATCCCCATTTCAAACAAGTATGCTGTTTTGGAAAATGGAGGGGATGATAGATTCCCAGGGGAACATAGCACGAACAGCCAAGTTTCTGGTATTGAGACAGGCTGTAATGCAATGAGGGGTGTGTTGGGTTCCAAGAGATCAATTGTGTTAGGGGACTCTCTAGTCCGAGGCACAGACAGACTTTTTGCATTTAGAGGAAACCCCTTCTTACCAAATAACTGAGACTGAAACAGACAGTTCTTATCCTTGGTGTTGTATTTGATCCCAAGATGAGCTTCTGATCACATCGTTACTAAAATTCCGTAATTCTACTTCCATAGTGTTGCCAGACTTCTCTGCTGACTAAGCTCACCAGCTGTTGAAACCCTCATCCATACCATTGACACCCCTGGACCTTGCTATTCTGATGCATATCATGTTCTACTGTCTATAAACTTGGTCATCCAAAACTCTGCCTGCCCTATCAAGCATCACCCAGAATACATTGGCTCCAAATTGAATAGCACCAACCCCAGTATCCTTTGCCTAACAAGAATCTACCTACCTCAGCCTTAAAAATATTCAAAAATTCTGCTCCCTCCACCTTTTGAGGAAGATAGTTACAGAGACCTATAACTCTGGGAGAAAATATTCATCTAATTTCTGTCTTAAATAGGTGATGTGGAGGTGTTGGTGTTGGACGGGGTGTACAAAGTTAAAAATCACACAACACCAGGTTATATCTGTTTGAAAGCACTCCGCTCCGAAAGCTTGTATTTCCAAATAAACCTGTTAGATTATAACATGGTGTTGTGTGATTTTTGACTTTAAATAGGTGATGCCTACATCTGAATTCACCCATAAAAGGAAACTACTTTCTGCATCCAATCAGCCAGGACTCCTTAGGATCTTGTATGTTTCAGTCACATTGCCCCTTACATTTCTAACCTCCAGCACATTATAAATCTATCCTGCACAGCCTTCCCATGTAACATAAGCCACCCATAAGCCAAACCTTCTCTAACCCACCTCTAATGCATTTAGAGAGGAACCTCGATTGTCTGAACAAGATGGGCGGGCACTATTTTGCTCGGATAATTGATTTTTCGGTTAATTGATTTCCTTTGGGCTGGGAGTTTTCTGTTAAGTCCACTCTCCGTTCAGGAGACGAGGCAGCAGCACATTGTGCGTGAACACCCCCCCCCCCCAACCCCGCACCCCTATCCACCCCCACCCACTGTCCATGCCCCCCCTCCCCGGCCGATCTGCCCACACCCTGGCCAGCCGGACTGGACACCAACAGTAAGACTGCTGCTGCCTTTGTGGGTAAGTCTCCAAATAGCGCACACGCAGACAACTTTTTGCTGCAACTTTTTGGCAGGTTCCACCTCTGCCCTGTACAGGACAATGTTGGAGAGATTATTTGGGGAAGGAGGGTTCAGGGCACACGCCTCTGTAGAACTCCAGGGAAAGTGTGGGGGGAGAGAGCGCGCGGGAGGTCAGTCATTTGGAGACGGTGCCTGGGCTCCCATCGATGTCCAGAAATGTTCTCAGCAGCATTTCAGTAAGCCGGGTTCATTTTTAATCATTGTAAACAAAAGACACGATCAGGGTTGAAACACCTCTTTGATGTAATATTTCTATCAGGACCTTGAGATCTCCTTTTGGATAATCTGAAATTCAGATAATTGATATTCGGATAATCTTCTGTACATCTTTCCTTAATAAGATGACTCATCGGTTTGGCATGCTTGCCTTTATTGGTCAGTGCATTGAGTATAGGTTATCTTGTGGCTGTACAGGACATTGGTTAGGCCACTTTTGGCATACTGCCTTCACTTCTGGTCTCCCTGCTTTAGAAAAGATGTTCTAAACTTGAAAGGGTTCAGAAAAGATTTACAAGGATGTTGTCAGAGTTGGAGGGCTTGAGCTCTAGGGAGAGTATGAATAGGCTGGGGCTGCTTTCCCTGAGGGGTGAACTTATAGAAACTTGTGAAATCATGAGGGGCATGGATAGGGTGAATAGCCGAGGTTTTTTCCCAGGGTAGAGAAGTCGAGAACTAGAGGGCATAGATTTAAAGTAAGAGATTTAAAATGGACCTAAGGGGCAGTGTTTTCACAGAGGATGGTGCGTGTATGGAATGAGCTGCCAGAGGAAGTACTGGACATTGGTACAATTATAACTTTTAAAAGGTATCTGGATGAGTATATGATTAGGAAGGATTTAGAGGGATATGGGCCAAATGTTGGCAACGGGGACTAGATTAATTTAGGATATCTGGTCGGCATGGACGGGTTGGACAAAGTCTGTTTCCATGCTGTTCATCTCCATGACTCTGATACTCTGCACTGTACTCCAGACGTAGTACCTCTAGTGTGCTGTGTAACTGACATGTAACCTCCCCAATTTTGAATTATTGAAATGATGAAATTCTAAGTCTAACATCATCTTCAAAAGTGAAGAGTACTCATTTAATACTTCCACCATATCCAGGAAATCCTTCGTAACTTGTCCTTGAGCCTCCTTCACTGGCTCAATACAATTTCGACAGTTCGGACAGTTCACGTAACGGAAAAAGATATTCCCATTACTTCCACAATTGTCTGTGATATTTCTTTTCATTGGCCTTTTAGCAGGTAACTGTCACCTTCATTTCCTTCCGCTGTTTCTTGCACTTACATTCTGGCTACGTCAACTAAACAGCTTCTCTCAAACAGTTAATGAAATCATCACACCTTTGATGAGTTTACAGTGCATAGCTGGAGACATTAAACATAACTAAGAACTTTTTCTGCCACGTTGAATAGTGAAAGAGGTGAGAATCATAAGCTGATAGGAAAACTAAGCACGACATTTGAACAGTTATATCCTTCAATCGTTCACAGAGGAAAAATGAGCTGCATAAACAACATTAACTTTACACCAGTAACTAAGCTTCAAAAATATCTCATTGACTGTGAAGGAGTTTGCACATACTGAGTGAAAGATGATTTATAAATGCAAATTCTTTCTTAGAAGAACTTGAAACAGATAAATACAGCACAGTTGATGTTTTTGAATATTCTTCACTGCCTAATACTGCCTTTGAAAGTTCTGAATCTTTAACTGTAATGCCGCAGCTGTAATTCCCTCTAAGGCTGAGGGAACAATGTGCATCTATCATCTTTGAGTTCACTTCACCAACTTGTCAATATCGTTTCGTAGTAATTCTCTGTCCTCCTCAATGCTCCCAAGTTTTTTGTCATCTGTGTAGTTGGAAATTGTCTCCTATCACCTGATGAAGGAGCATCACTCCGAAAGCTAGTGTGCTTCCAATTAAACCTGTTGGACTATAACCTGGTGTTGTGTGATTTTCAACTAAACAGAGTTAACAGACATATAGGCGAAAGTGAGGACTGCAGATGCTGGAGATCAGAGCTGAAAATGTGTTGCTGGAAAAGCGCAGCAGGTCAGGCAGCATCCAAGGAACAGAAGAAGGGCTTATGCCCGAAATGTCGATTCTCCTGTTCCTTGGATGCTGCCTGACCTGCTGCGCTTTTCCAGCAACACATTTTCAGCTCTTAACAGACATATACCCAGACAACAATAACATTTACATGCAGAGGATTACATGCCATTCACTCCCATTTTAAGAAGTGGTGGAAGCTACTGCATTATGAAGCATAACTATACCAAACAAAACTGATTCCTTTCTTCCCAGTTGGACAAAGACAGGTGTACGAGAAGAGTTTAACATAACTTGTGTCTGGAATGGACATTTTAGAAGAAGCAGTTAACGTTTATTATTTTTAACAAATTTGTGAAAAAGTGTAACATTTTGCCTGCAATGATGTGGCGAACTTGGAATATATGAGGAAGTCTATATTCTCTCGTTTTAAAACAGACTTACATTAATAGTCCCTTTTTTTTGACAGGCTAAATTGTTGAATTGCACTCAGTAAAAATGTCAACAGAAACACAATGCCTAAATGCAAGAGGTAATCTTCTGTTGGTTTTGAGAGTTTCTTTTCTATAAACAAACAATGGTATTGTTTAGAAGTACAAAGAAAAAAATGAAAATTTCCCTTTAATTCCAACACTGCACCTGCTTAACTTGAAACAATTACTCATTTCACTTCATCCAGTTACCCTTGACGTGAAGCTACTCTGAAACCACATTTATTTCTTGTTTTTTTCCTGCAGACTTTGGGCAGTCCAGACAGCCGTTTATTAATGGCTGGCAGATACAAGATTGTTTTATTTGCAGTGGTGCACAAAGCCAACTAATTAAGTTAATTGAGATGTGATTATAGCAATAATATAATGTTCAGAACAAAGCACTTTTTCTAATTTAATACTTGACACAGAAACATTTTCACACCAACCAAGAGAAAGTAAGAAAGCATAAATAGATTCGCTAACTGTAGTATATAATTGAGAGAAATGATCGAAGAATGTGGTGGGTGTGTAATCATATCACTTTATGGATTCAGTGGACAGTTGTGAACTTCTCCAGCTTCTCTCAAGCAGTTAATGAAATCATCACACCTTTGATGAGTTTACAGTGCATAGCTGCAGACATTAAACATAACTAAGAACTTTTTCTGCCACGTTGAATAGTGAAAGAGGTGAGAATCATAAGCTGATAGGAAAACTAAGCACGACATTTGAACAGTTATATCCTTCAATCGTTCACAGAGGAAAATGTGAACTATCATAAGCAGCATTAACTTTACACCAGTAACTAAGCTTCAAAAATATCTCATTGACTGTGAAGGAGTTTGCACATACTGAGTGAAAGATGATTTATAAATGCAAATTTTTTCTTAGAAGAACTTGAAACAGATAAATACAGCACAGAGACACAGTTGATGTTTTTGAATATTCTTCACTGCCTAATACTGCCTTTGAAAGTTCTGACTCTTTAACTGTAATGCCGCAGCTGTAATTCCCTCTCAGGCTGAGGGAACAATGTGCATCTATCATCTTTGAGTTCACTTCACCAACTTGTCAATATCGTTTCGTAGTAATTCTCTGTCCTCCTCAATGCTCCCAAGTTTTTTGTCATCTGTGAAGTTGGAAATTGTCTCCTGCACGCAATGATTTAGATCATTAATATATATCAGAAAAGGTGTCCCAAAACCAACTCTTGAAGAACTCCAATTCAAACCTTCGTCCTGCCCAGAAAATATCTTTTAATCATTACTCTGTGCCTATACTCATATAAGAATGAAAGAATGTAGATAACTACAGAGCAATAGTCATTATCTTCCAAGAACTAATGGTGTCCTGTACATGGATTAGTTTTGCTATGTTTTTGGGATGAACCCTGCTATTTGCATTTATTATCCATTCCTAGTTACACTTGAATAGGCGGCTATGCACCATGGGCTTGAACCATCAGAGTTCATGTGGTGAAGATACTCATAAAGTACAGTTAGCTAGGGAATTCCCAGATCGTGGCCCAGGGTTGATGTAGGAGCAGCGAATATATCAAAATATTGTGTAAAATGGACAGGCGACTACTGTACTGTGGTCAAAGGGGAGCTTAAAACAAAGAGGTCATGGCTAGTAAACATTGAGTTTGATGATTGAGTGACATGCCAAAGGAATTTTGGTTATTAAAAATCTTTTGAAGAAGTTTTGAATTGGTTTATATCAAAAGCTGTAGGGATTTGAAGGTAAACCTTGAGAATGGGATGGAAATGATCAAGTTATCTGGCCTGTCCCGCTGGGAATTTGGGTCCCTATGATGGGAAAAGCCTCACTATGGCTGTGGATTCCCCCTTACTGTGATGCGCTCCTGCCTATGTGAGTGCTGCTCCTGAATCCCCTATTAGTCTTGATCAGATATGATCTTTTATCTGTTGCCCCTAGTTTTGGACTTCCTCATAGAAATAGCAACTGCATGCCCAATCAAATGCCTTCACAATTTTAAAATAAATTAATATATTTTATGCATACATTTTCTCATCTTTATGGTGATTTAGAATAGAGCCATGCTAATACTTAATATATTGTGATTGAATCTTCCTACTGAATAAATAGTTGTAAACTAACCATGCCAATCAATCTTGGCAATTAGTCTACAACTGACCCAGGACTGCACAATCCATCCTAAATTGACAAGGAATGGTTCAATAGCAACCTCTAGGTGGCACAGATAGTTCACATGTGCTAAGAGGATCACTTGGAAGGAGCAGAAAGTTTTATAATGCCTGAGATAATTGAAGGTTTTGCAAATTGACTTTTTTTTATTACCATGTTATTCTGGTGGAGTAATTCTTGAAAACATTAGGAAGATTAACAAACTGAAGTTTAGCAGTAAAGCAGAGGGTTTTACTGAAGCTCTGCAATTCATTAGGCAACAAATTTTAAATGATCATGAAGAAGGGAAACTAAGGGGAGCAAAATAGATGGCAGAGGGACCAACTAGTGCAATCACTTGGGCTCCCACCGTGGACTGAATCACCATGATGAGCCAGGATGTAATGTAAGAGGAAACTGCCAGACAACACTGTGGTGGAGAGGGAGGAGCCAATTTTTTTCAAAACTAATTAAATTAAAATGTGTACATAAAATATTTCAATTTCTTTTAAAACTGAGGCATTTTGATAGAGTGTAGAGATGCTGTTACTTGTGAGGAAGTCCAGAACTAGGATCGAGATGTTGTGCCTGATTAAGAAGAAAGTGAGGTCTGCAGATGCTGGAGATCAAAGTTGAAACTTTATTGCTGGAACAGCACAGCAGGTCAGGCAGCATCCAGGGAACAGGAGATTCGACGTTTCGGGCACAGGCCCTTCCTCAGGAAGTTTCCTGAGGAAGGGCCTGTGCCCGAAACGTCGAATCTCCTGTTCCCTGGATGCTGCCTGACCTGCTGTGCTGTTCCAGCAATAAAGTTTCAACTGTGTCTGATTAAGCCTAGTTAGGAATTCTTGAGCAGTGGTCCCCTCTGGGTGTTTTTCATGATGGACCAGCTAAAATAGGCCAGGTTCCCTCCCTATAGGCTCTAAGTTGAACCTTAGTTTTCTTCTAATCAACCTGTTCAGAGATGCTGGATATTTTTAATCAACCTGTTCAGTTATGGAATAGGTGGGACTTGAACCCAGGCCTCTGTGCTCAGAGATAGGGACACTGCCATTGTGCCACAGGGCCCTCCAAAACTCACCCCAATAGTAGAGGGTGGGCAATGCCAAAATTGGCATCCCCCCAACCAGAAGTAAATAAATAAGAGTTGATTGAACTTGCTAGAAACTCACCTAATACCAATATTATTCTTCCTCCCCTACAATATGATTGGTTAGCAGCCCTAGAGGATAGTTCCTCCCTCTGCAGAGGGGTACAGCTCCCACTAAGCACCAATTTAGCCCATGTACAATGTGTTATGCCTGCAGGACAATCTTCATGCTAGGTCTGACCACTGACTCTGCTTCCACTCGAGTCTCTCCGTGGGCCCCAGGGCAGTGGGAACTGCATCCTGGTCTCGTAACTGGGTGGGGTGTGATGTGCTGGGTTCAAGTGAGTGCAGGGCCACCATGCTTGGCACCTTGGATTTCTGCACCTGCCTCCATCTGCATTTCTGCCCAATGTCCTTATTTAATTTATGGGGACTGGCAGCATCTGTGGAAAGAATTCAGAGTTAACAGCTCGGGTCTAGTGACCCTCCTTCAGACCTGTTATGAAGAAGGGTCACTGGACCCGAAACATTAACTCTGATTTCTCTCCACAGTTACTGCCAGACTTGCTGAGATTTTCCAGCAATTTCTGTTTCCAGCATCTGCAATTCTTCTAGTTTTTTATTATATAAGAAGCCACTAGGTGAATGACATGGAAGGCTTTAAGGGAAAACTAGGTAAATATATGGAACTAAAGAGAAGTAAAGGATATATAGCTAGACTTAAATGAAGTCTAGCTCATGGAACATTAAGGGTTGGCATAAACAAGTTATGCCGTATCTCTATGCTGTAAATTCTGTATAAAACTAGTTTATAATTATCCAAAGCTTTCCTGACCAAATTATTTTAGTTGCTTGGAGCATTGAATTTACAGGAGCAGTTGATCACGAGAGGAGGAGATAACAACAGTTGTGATTGTGAGAGATAACATCTGTGGGCTCGCTGTCAATTTGTTTTGCATTCAAAATATATTCTCTGATGGATGGTGGCAATTCTTTTCCATTTGTTACACTTCACTTGCTGTGGAGCTGGTGGGAGCAGCAGCTGGAAAAGTGATGGGAAGTTCATTTTTGAAAGAGACTTATTGAGCCCTTCTTCCCTCGAGCAAGATTAGCATCAGACCTTTCTCCTTTCATTACCCCAACTGGACTATTTGTGGTTCCATAGAAATGGGAACAGAATAGATTAATATTTTTTATTCTTCCCAACTTTTCATTTTCAGTTAGTGCCTGAATTTGCTAAAGGACATCAAATTCAAGGTTGTAGAGTGCGGTGCTGGGAAAGCACAGCCGGTCAGGCAACATCCGAGGAGCAGGCGAATCGATGATTCGTCAACTCTCCTGCTCCTCGGATGCTGCCTGACCGGCTGTGCATTTCTAACACCACACTCTTAAACTCTGATCTCCAGCAGCTGCAGTCCTTACTTTCTCCCAGCATCAAATTCAATTATAGAAAAGAGAGTGCATAGCCTCAATTTTTCTTTACTTTCCTACAGAGTCTGCTGAGGTTTTTTTAAAAAGTACAAACAAATGCCTGTGGGTGACAGTAAGCTAAAATGGGGATCCAAATAATTGATAAAGGGATGAAATTCCTTCCATATTTCTTCTCCCCTCCAAATTCTGCAGTTAGAATATTTGAATTGTGTGTAAAATATGCTCAGGTGTGTACTATATTCACTAGTAAACAAGTAGTATAGGGGTCTTGGACTAATAATCCATTAAATATGAGTTCAAGTCCTCAAGTCACAAATTGTTAAAGGTTTGAATTGAATTTGGCAGTCATTAAAGTGATAATGAAGGTACTGGATTATCGTTGAATTCCAGCTAAAGTCCTTTAGGGATGGAAATCCACTGTCATTGCTTGGTCTAGCCGAGAGGTGATTCCAGTCACACATCAAAAGGATTGAATGTTAACTGCATTCTGAAGTGGTTTAGCACGTTTCTCAGTGATATCTGGAAAACTAAGAGTGCACAATAGGTACTGGCCTTACCAGTGATAGCCCCATCCCAGTACTTTTTTTAAAATTCTAAGTAAATTTAAGACACATTGTATTAGCAAAGAACTTAGTTGCCATCGTTCTAACAATGTTGCTGTGCCTTTGGAGTTTTAGAAATTATCATTTTATTGCCCTTTTATTGGAACCCTGCAGTATCCATCCACTGCAATATGATGCAATATCTGTCTTTTATTCCTTTATCTCCTTCACCTGTCAAACTGAGGCAACAATGCAAACTTCCTGAGAGCTCAAAAACTGACCTTTATAATCTACCACCCATCTCCAACTACTCTCACAAGACCCTAAACATGTTGCCTCTTCACAAATTTGTGCCCATCTTTCCCAGAATATCATGTTTGCATCTCTTCCATTAATTTTCCACTTCGGCCACAGTACCAAACAACTACTATTGTCAGAAGCACAATTAACAGCATATGTAATGGACAAAGTTAAACTTCCAATCCTTTTCCTGTTTTGTTATTGCACTGTAAATGCTCTTGTCCACCATGCTTGGAGTGGACCACCTGGATTTGTTCTTACCAACCTAACTGTAGCTGGAGAATAGGCTGCATTAATTTCTCTTCCTCCTCCTGCACCGTTAACCCTAGCATCCTCCAGGGATCTATCTTTGGACCACCACCCCCACCCCCCCACCCCATTTTTCATCCATGTGCTGTCCCTTGATGGCATTGCCTAAAAACAAACATCTATGCTGATGACACCAAGCAGTAGCACCACGATATCCCTCTCAATCCCTTCGTTGCCTCAGATTTCTTGTCCAACATCTAGTAATGAATAGATGACAATTTTCTCCAGCTAAATATTGGAACAAAAAAAGAAACAGAGAGGTATCAATTTTATTATATAATGATGGCAAATTATCAACAATCCTTGTGATTGCTTAAATTGACAGCAACTTTAGGATTTGGGATATGTGAAGAATAACATGGACATCAACATTTTGCTGTTTCTGAGTGCTCAATTCTACATGGAGTGCAGAGTGGAGCTTCCCACAAGCACCCTTAGAATCATGATTTGATGAGAATTTCAACTCCATCACTTGGCCTTTCTTTTTAAAAAAAAGTCTTGCAAAAATTATAGCATGTTGACTTAGTTGTATATGAGTTTTATGGTGTTACAGTGTAACTTGAGATTTACTGCAAAATACTTGTACTGGCCCTGAAATTCAAATGTTTCTTTTTAAAATGTCTGCAGTCCTTTTGGGGTTTCATCTTAATAGTCATTCTACTTTCACTACTTGGCAATTTAAACTAAAGGATTGTAAATGTTTCGGTTTCCACATGTGTACCTGCTTACTCATATTACTGTCTCAATATGCCAGAACATCCCATTAACTAGTTTGTGAACAGAAGCATATGAAGTCAACAACAAGTTCCTTTTCTTTCTATTTGACCCTAAAAATAGATCATTGTCTTTGTAAAATCATACAGTACAGAAGTTGCCCTTCAGTTCATTGAGTCTGTACTGCTAAAACTATGCTGGTACCTACACTAGTCTCACTTTTCTGCACTAGACCCTTAGCCTAGGTCCCCACTTCCAATCCTTTTTCTAGCAACAAACCTCATCCTTCTCATTAGTGACTGCATAAGGCTGAATCAGACTTTTTGCCACCTTCTTGACATTTGACTGATGCAGTGGCTTTTGTTGCGGTTCATTCCGAGCAGTGCCACGACTCTGTGCTTTCTGGTCTGTTCCCAGGACACATACCAAGATAAACATTGACTGCTCCTGGAGGACTATAAACTCAGTGAGCACATTTTGGTCTGCCTGAAACTTCCTGGTCTTCCAGAGCAAGAAGTTGACCTTGACTGAGTGTTGCAGATTGGCACATTCCAAGGTCTAGGACTGTGTCATGACAAACTCACTAAAGGTTGGGGCAGCTGCTGCCAAGTGCAGTGGGGAAAGACCACCATTTAAGTCTTTCTGCCAAAGTACAATGGAAGTCTGCTTAGTTATCGGACCCTCTCGCAGCCTCTAGTCTTATATTAATATAGTCTTGTATAAGTAAGCAATGTCTTTGGTTTGTTTGTTGGATAGAGTCAAACTCCATTGTTTGTTTCTTCATATACAGAGCCAAATTGCTTTAGTGTCTATGTTTTTATAGAAAGATATGTTTATGAATAAAGTTTATTTCTGAAATTAAAAACAATTTCCACTCACAGACAAAAGCTTCAAACTTTATTAAAGATGTGGGGGCTGAATTTTAACTGCAAAGTATGGTTGTACTGGGCAAGTGGGAAAATATTTTAAAGAATTTTAAAAATATCTCTCACCTGATGCCAACCTGCCCATTTCTAGAGGCAGGTCATTACAATGCTCATCCTGTGAGCTGTTAAATGATGGATTGACATTAAAGATACAAAATATATAGAAAGGCCTGAATTTGAAAAATGCGATACAAAGGATGAGATCAAATAAATAAATGAAGTCTTATTGTAAATTCATTTCAGCAAGTGAATTAAAGATATGACAGTAAACTATTAAAATATTGACACAGCTGTCAGAAATGGTATTGTTTTAAGTATCTTGCTTTTCTCTCAATGTTGCTATTTATGGATTTTCTGTTACATGAGGCTGAGCAGAATTATGATGATGTGTGAGTTTTGTTTTTGTTGTCTGTATTAAATATCAAAGCATAACAATTCTCTCTGACACAGTCGTGTTAATCATCTTTTTCTTGTTCAGCCCTAAGCCAACTGTTCCGATCATCATCTCTGGTGCTTTAGCAAGGGTAAGATGCAATTTACTTCTCCATTTTCTTCAATTTTGGTGAGATGTCTATTTATAATTAGAGCAATTTTAAAAGTTGGAGGTTGCTGGAAATGTATAGTTGAGTTGCCAGCACATGGAGTAAAAGAGAAGGGTCAACACCTGAAGCCTTAACCATTCAATGCCTCCAAAACATTCAATGCCTTTTTGCTTCCACCTTAGACTGATCCTCTGTGTATTTTAAGTGGTTTTGTGTATTATTGACAAGTTCCAATGTTTACCTTCAGGAACCTAGTGTTTAAAGGTACCCTGTTTAACCTTAACATTGGTACATTATTATTGAGTGCCATGACATTTGTTATAGGGTTGTTTACTGCAGTACATTCCAGTGCCTGACACAATTAATGTCACTTTGGAACAACCATTCCCTTTCAGACTTGCAATCTCTACAGGTGCCATATTCCCTGTTCAAGTTGTACAGCAGGGACTGAACCTACCAGACCTCAGACTGCCCAATGAAGCTGTCACCTTTTCCCTGAAATGCTGCTACCACCCCCAAGACCCACCTGGGTGCACCAGATTTGTCAGTGCCAGCTGTTCCTGGAGTTCAGGAGCTCCTCCTAATAACCATGCCCCCTTTCTCTCCTTCACCTGCCAATACCAGCCTTTCAACCCTGGTCTATGGGGTGCTGGCCGGACTGAGCTGAGCTGTAATAGCTCCTGACCCCCACCTAAGGCGATGGTCACAATAGAGGGACTCATGGCCATGATGAGCAGCCCCACCAAGCTGCGGTCCCAGCAAGAAAGTTGCTTACAAATGCCTCAGAAAGATAGCATCAGGCAGGAGCCACAAAACAGCCAGAAGTAAGTGATGGCTGTAGGAGGCAGCTCGGAGCCCATTGCCGATGAGTAGCGCCCCCACCCTGCCACAGGGTCACCTACCTCCCCAAGTCACCTGCTCCTCAGTTGGTGCATCTGTTGCAAGTGAGTAGAATATTACAGTTTTCTTTTAAAATAGATTTCAAAATGCCAGTACAAGTATTTTTTCTTAATTTACCAATGTAGGAAGTTGGTTGCTTAACGTACTATATTTCATCTTGGCAGGTACAGATTCAGTTTTCTTTTCTGCTTAAAAAAGGCCCCACAGAATTGAATTCCAGTTTAGGGATGATGAATAAACAAGACTTGACTGCAAGCTTTGAATGAGCTCAAGTTTCTGAAAAGTGGCAGGCCAGGCAGGAGTCTAATGAAATCAGGTGTAATTTAGATGTAATAAAAGATTAAAGCAGATGAGCTGAGACGTAAGCAGAGCACTGTTACTGGGTGGAAGAAGGGTGGCTTGATTATGAAGCAGATACATAGATAGATGTTCATCTTAGTCATTAGAAAGCCAAGGTTGAAAAACGCCCAGTTTCACACACACTAACCTTTTCTGGGGAGAAGGTTAGAGTTGGTGGTTAGCAAATGGAGTTTGTGACAGGGACTGATTTCAAAATAGTTATCTCCAATCATCCAGTACTGGATAACTAATATGCGATAGGATTAGGGTTAGGCATGTCAAATTGGAAACAGTGGGAAAGTTGTGTTTGTAAAGTAGAGCTGGAAGTGTACCTGTAGAACCGGATCGGTTTTCAGATGATGATCCCAAAGGCAGCACCCAGATGAGAAATTGGAGGTATTAAGGGGAAATCCCTAGGTGATAACAGTGTGAGAGTGGGAAGTGAACCATTGCAGGTCATCCTTTGACCATGACTGGATATATGGAATCAGATGAGTGATCCATGCAGCTGGCCATTGGTGGAGAGATGTTCGAGGAAGAGAAGAATATGGTCAATCATGCCCAAGACGCCAGACAGACTAAGGCCAATGAAGAGATTTTATCATGTTACAGTTGCACAATATATAATTTGCATCTTTAAATTGGGCTATTTTAGTGCAGTAGCAGGGCAGAAAACCAGTCCAAGGACTTTGGAAAGGTAAGAGAGATCAGAACTGTACGACAGTTTGCAAGGACAGAGGAGTTGCATGTGTATTTTGTTTGAGAGGGCTGATGATGGTTGATTTGAACAAGAGGGGGGTTGTAACTGAAGAAAGGGAACTGAAAGCACCGAGACCAGGATGGTTAGTTGGATGATAGACAGTTTGCTGAGAGTAAGATCAGAGGAGGAGTAGCTGGGTTTCATACACCAGTCAAACTCTGAAAGAAATTAGAATCAGGGAGAGACTTGGGGAGATTTGGTCCTGTGGGCTAAAAAGCTGATCTGCTATGGTATTCCAGATTAAACGTTCTAAGTAGCTTCTATTTGAGAGATTTGTCTCTACTGGTAGGAAGGATGTAGGTAGCCGGACACTCCGAACCAACCCTTTAGAGTTTAAAACATTTAGGAGTTGAGTAGTCACTTGACAGGCTTGTGCCTGTTTCTATAAAGCAATACTGAATGCACCACTGAACGTTACCTCTAAAATATGTCACTGACGTTATTATATATCTACTGTTTGATTATGTAATTTATCTACCACCCATTTGAAAATTACAGCCTAGAGTTGTTTGCCAATTCCTTTTGATTGGGGATTTTTGCAGTCTGTCACTTTGGTGTTGATGGGAAAATTAGGGAAAACCTGTCAGAAACAACTTGCAACAGGAAACCCCTCAGGAAATTAACCCTTGGAAATGGTTTTCTGGACCACTTTGACTGCCCACATTGCGTGGTTGCTTTCTCATTCAATTTTGGGAAATTACCTATTGTAAAAATGAATTAATTTTAACTCAGAAAAGATTATGGGGCTTAACTGTCACGTAATGGGAAGATTTTTTAAAAAGGAGAACTTGCATTTTTATAATGTGTTTCATGAGATACATTGCAGCCAGTGAGTTAGATTTTTGAAGTGTTGTCACTACTGTAATGTAAACAGAATTTTTGCTGAACTGAGACTTCCATGATTACCCACATCAGTATCCTGTAAGCTCTAATCTTGCGTGGAGAAACTCATTAACCATGGTTAAGTTGGTTGATCTCTTGACTCTCCTGATTCAGAAGATTGTAGATTCAAACAGGCATTCCAGTGCAAGGCCAGTAAAGTGGTGCATTGATGGGGTTTGATGCTTTTGATGGGGTTAATGGAGATAAACTGCTCCCTTTGGTGGAAGAATCTAAAACAAACCTTCACTGAACCATTAAGTGACGACCTTAGAAAGAAATTCTTTGCAGAGAGAGTAATCTGAAATTCCTTTCAGCCTGAATAGGCATTGAAGATAACCCTGATTGGAAATTTCAAAACTGAGATTGATGGCTTTTTGTTGGGATTAGATATTAAAGTATTGTGATCAAAGGTGCAGATTGAGTTAAGAATCGGGAGTAACCATGATCTAAGCAAAAGTTAAAATAAACTTCACTCCTGAAAATGGACAGTCATACCTTTAACTTTTGTTGTGAAACAGAGAACCAATTAACCTTCCCATATAGAAGTCTAAGAAAGAGATCTAGAGATGCAGTGTTCCTGTCCGTACTTCTAGGCTAGAGGCTCATGTTCAAATCCGACCTCCTCCAGAAATGTGTCGTAACATCTCTGAATAAGTTGATTGGAAAATATCTATAGAAGGCAACAAGTCCCATGAATTATTTGAAATAGGAGTCTGATGGCTTTCTCTTTGGGTAGAGTCATGTCCACAAGTATATGACTATGAAGGCACAGTCACGAATGGTGCAGCCGGTAAAATAGGAGATGGTGAAGAGGCCAGAATAAGACGAGAGCCAATATCTTCGAGATTTCAGGGGCTGGAGATGATTATAGCATTAGAGAGGAACTAAACCATGGAGGTATTTAAATACAAGAATTTTTTTTAAAAATGAAAATAATACTTAACTGAAAATGACAGATGTACAGGCCTTACTCAAAGGAAGGTCAGAGCTGTCATAGAGCTTTCCCTGCTGTCCTGACCAAGACTTGTCCCTGAACCAATCTCTCTTAAAGAAAAAGAATCATGTGGTCTTTACAAATGTTCTGCAAACAGGTCAGCTGCCAATTTTCATTACAACAGTGACCACATCTCAAAATATCATTTTCTGTAAAATTCTTTGGAATCACCTGAAGTTGTGAAAGACGCTATGAGGTTCATCGTTCTCTGCAAATTAGATTTTTTAAGAAAGCAAATTATTGCAGATGATGGAAATCTGAAATAAAAATAAGAAGTGCGAGAGAAATAGAATATGTTTGGCAGCATCTGTGCAGAGAGAAAGAGTTGCTGTTTTGATCCAGTATGACTCTTCATTGGGGATGGAACATAGAACATTGCAGTGCAGTACAGGCCCTTCAGCCCTCAATGTTGCGCCGACCTGTGGAACCAATCTGAAGCCCATCTAACCTACACTATTACATCCTCATCCCTATGCCTATCCAATGACCATTTAAATGCCCTTAAAGTTGGCAAGTCTACTACAGTTGCAGGCAGTGCATTCCATTCTGAGTAAAGAAACTACCTCTGACGTCTGTCCTGTATCTATCACCCCTCAATTCAAAGCTATGTCCTCACATGCTAGCCATCGCCATCCAAGGAAAAAGGCTCTGTCCAGTCTATCTAACTTTCTGATTATCTTATATGTCTCAATTAAGTTGCCTCTCAACCTTCTCTCTAATGAAAACAGTCTCAAGTCCCTCAGCCTTTCTTCATAAGACCTTCCCTCTGTATCAGGCAGCATCCTAGTAAGTCTCCTCTGAAACCTTTTCAAAGCTTCCACATTCTTCCCATAATGCGGTGACTAGAATTGTACGCAATACTCCAAATGTGGCCGCACCAGAGTTCTGTACAGGTGCAGCATGATCTCATGGTTCCGAAACTCAATCCCTCTACCAATAAAAGCTAATACACCATATGCCTACTTAACAATCTGGGTGGCAACTTTAAAGAATCTATATACCTGGACACTGAGATCTGTCTCTGCTCGTCTACACTACTAAGAATCTTACCATTTGCCCAGTACTCTGCGTACCTGTTACTCCTTCCGAAGTGAATCACCTCACACTTTTCCGTTAGCTCGGCAGCTTATCTATATCCCTCTGTAAACTACAACATCCTTCATCACTATCCACAACTCTACCAACCTTAATGTCATCCGCAAATGTACTAACCCATCCTTCTATGCCCTCATCTAGGTCATTTATATAAATGACAAACAACAGTGGGCCCAAAACAGATCCTTGTGGTTCCCCATTCGTAACTGAATTCAGGATGAATAGTTCCTATCAACCATCACCCTCTGCCTTCTTTTAACTCGCCAATTTCTGATCCAAACCGCAAAATCGCCCTCAATTCCATGCCGCCGTATTTTGTGCAATAGCCTACTGTGGGGAACCTTCTCAAATGCCTTACTGAAATCCATATACACCACATCAACCGCTTTACCCTCATCCACCTGTTTGGTCACCTTCTCAAAGAACACATAAGTTTTGTGAGGCATGACCTACCCTTCACAAAACTGCGTTGACTATCCCTAATCAACTTATTCCTGTCCTAGATGATTATGAATCCTATCGCATATAACCGTTTCCAACACTTCACCCACAACCGAAGTAAGTAAGGCTCACAGGTCTATAATTCCAGTCTCCACTTCCCTTCTTGAACAAGGGAAAATTTGCTATACTCCAGTTTTCCGGCACTATTCCTGTAGACAATTATGTTATAAAGATCAAAGCTAAAAGCTCAGCAATCTCCTCCCTGGCTTCCTAGAGAATCCGAGGATAAAGCCCATCTTGCCCAGGGGACTTAGCAATTCTGGAAAGTGTAAAACTAGATAACACCTCCTCCTTATGCACCTCAATCTAGTCTAGTAGCCTGTATCTCCGTATTCTCCTCAACTACATTGTCTTTTTCTAGTGTGAATACTGATGAAAAGTATTCATTTAACGCTTCCCCTTTCTCCTCTGACTCTACGCACAACTTCCCACTACTATGCTTGATTGGCCCTAATCTTACTCTAGTCATTCTTTTATTCCTGATATAGCTATAGAAAGCCTTAGAGTTTTTCTTGATCTATCAGCCAATGCTGTCTCATGTCCCTCCTGGCTCTTCTTAGCTCTCTCTTTAGGTCTTTCCTGGCTAACTTGTAACTTACCAAGTGCCCTAACTGTGCCATCAAATCTCATCCTAACATAAGCCTCCTTCTCTCTCTTGACAAGAAATTCAACTTGCTTAGTAAGCCATGGCACCCGCACTCGACAACTTCCATCTTGCCTGACCAATACATACTTATTCAAGAACCCCAAAAAAGCTGGTCCTTGAATAAGCTCCATATTTCAATTGTGCCCATCCCCTGCAGTTTCCTTCCCAATCCTGTGCATCATAAATCTTGCCTCGTCACATCATAATTGTCTTTCCCCCAGCTATAACTCTTGCCTGAGGTATATACCTATCCCTTTTCCATCACTAAAGTAAACAACCTACTGTGCTCACTATCACCAAAGTGCTCGCCTACCTCCAAATCTAATACCTGGCCAGGTTCATTACCCAGTACCAAATCTAATGAGGCTTCGCCCCTTCTTGGTCTATCTACATACTGTGTCAGGAAACCACCCGGATGCTCCCGATATCGAAGTAGACACATTTCAAACCAACTTCTTGCCTGCCGGTGCCTACTTGCAATCTTGAAATCCTGGTTCTGACATCACTGCTCTCATCCTCCTGTATACCCGAACTACAATTCCGGTTCCAATCCCCCAGCTGAATTAGCTTAAACCCACCTGAAGAGTATTAGCAAATGTCCCCCCCAGGATATTGGTACCCCTCTGGTTCAGTTGAAGACCATCCTGTTTGTAGAAGTCCCACCTGCCCTCGAATGAACCCCAATTATCCAGGAATCCAGAACCCTCCTTCCTGCACCATTCTTGTAGCCACGTGTTCAACTTCTCTCTCTCCCTATTCCTTGCTTCGCTGACACGTGGCATAGGCATCAAACTAGAGATAACAACTTTGTTTGTTCTAGCTCTAAGCTTCCACCCTAGCTCCCTGAATTTCTGCCTTAAATCCCCATCTCTCTTCCTACCTATATCGTTGGTCCCAAGGTGGACCACGACTTGGGGCTGCTCCCCCTCCCTCTCAAGGATCCTGAAAACACGATCAGAGACATCTGGCACCTGGGAGGCATCACACCAACCGTGAGTCTCTTGTTCCCACGGAACCTCCTGTCTGTCCCCCTAACTATGGAGTCCACAATGACTAATGCTGTGCTCCTCTTCCCCCTTCCCTCAGACCTGTGCCAGAGACCCTGTTCCTCATTGCTTACCCCTGGTATTGGAATCAAAACTTAACTCGCTCCACTGATGCTGCCTGACCTGCTGAGTTTCTCCAGGATTATTTTAGTTGTTTTGTTTACGTTGTTGAATAGAAATTAATTATGCTGTTATCATTCCTGCCACAGGGGGACAAGGACTTTCCCCCAGCTGCTGCCCAAGTTGCTCACCAAAAGCCCTACCCATCAGTGGAGAAACTGCCGGTTTCACACCAGATCAACCATTCCATCCACCAGCCTCGCAAGTGAAGGATGTGACCCTTCGAGCGAACGTACCGAAATCTGTGGGAAGTGTCGTTCCAGTTGGACTCCTGATATCTGATAATTGAAGAAATCTTTTGATTTTAGGAAAAGAGCTACAGTTTTAAATTTTGTAAACTTTTGTTGAAACACATTTGAGCAAATAATAGCCATTTTTAATTAAATTGGCTCCTGAGATACAATTTTGTTTTTGATATTTCAGAAATAATAGATAAGTCATTGCTTCGGGATAAGTGGGCTAAACACTCATACAGTATGTGTGTATGGATGCTCCTGTGTGTATGTTATGCATGATGCATAATGGTGTAAACCTCACGCACAACAGCACGCTGACTCAGTATACATGTTGAGGGTTTTGTAGAAGGCATAACTGAGGACAACAGTATGCCAAAAGAAAACGCAAAGATAACAAAGTACATGCTATGAATTTGGAGTAGCCTTTCCAGAATCTCAAGTTCCCGTTTCCTCAATCTGGACATTTCTAGGTCTTCACATGCCTGCATCGGATTCAAGGGGAGCTGTCAGTTCACTCATCTGATGTGGGTAGTGTCCTAGTGAAGGCACAGTCACCAATGGTGCAGCAGGTAAAATAGGGGATTGGGAAGAGTCCGGAATAAGACGAGAGCCAATATCTTAGAGGTTCGGGGGCTGGAGGTGATTATAACATTAAAGAGGGACAAGACCATAGAAGTATTTAAATACAAGAATAAAATTTTTAAAATGAAAATAATACTTAACTAAAAATGACAGATGTACAAGACTTGATGAAAGCAAGGCCAGAGTTGTCATAATTTTGAATAATATCAATTTAAAGCAGTTAGAAGGTGGGAGGCTTCTTGGCGTACCTTAAGATAGTCTAGTCTCTCTGTAAGAAAGGCAAGATGAGGGTTTCAGCAGCTACTGAGCTGAGACAGGAATAGAAATGGCCATTGTTATGGAGTAAGAAACAGCTACAGTTAGTGTGGATATGTGGGTGGCAAGAGATGCTAAAGTGTGGAGCCGGTAAAAGCACAGGAGATCAAGCAGCATCAGAGGAGCGGGAGAGTCGACATTTCAGGTCAGGACCTTTCACCACCAACTATCTTGCTGCTCTGATACAGCTCGATCTGCTGTGCTTTTTCCAGCTCCACACTTTATTACCTCTGACTTTCCAATATCTGCAGTCCTCACTGTATATGGGTGGCAAACTCCTCTCAGGGTCAGTATACCAACAAGTTTGCAAATGGTCTGGTTTAGTCTCAGACACTTGTCAGGGAGAAAGATGAGATCAGAAGCTAGGTAGACTTTGTAAAGTGTAGCGGGGGGGGGGGGGGGGGGGGGTGGGGAGCTGAGAATATCAGTATCGGTTTTTTCCCATTGTTTAATTAGAAAAATTTTCTGCTCCTCCAATGCTGGATGCCAGATAAGCAGTCTGATAATTTTGTGATAATGGAGTATTTAGTGGGACAGTGAGGTAGAGCTGGCTATTGTTAATGTACGTGTGGAAACCAGTACTGTTTTTTTTGAATGATGTTACAGAGAAACATCATGTCAATGAGAAATAGCAAGGGGTCAGGGTAGGTCCTTGGGAACACCAGAGGTAATGGTGCGATTTGAGAAGAGAAGCATTTGGGTGGCACTGTGGTTAGCACTGCTGCCTCACAGCGCCAGAGACCTGGGTTCAGTTCCTGCCTCAGGCAGCTACCTGTGTGGAGTTTGCACATTCTCCCCGTGTCTGCGTGGGTTTCCTCCGGGTGCTCCAGTTTCCTCCCACAGTCCAAAAATATGCAGGTTAGGTGAATTGGCCATGTTAAATTGCCCGTAGTGTTCGGTGAAAGGGCAAATGGAGGGGAATGATTCTAGGTGGGTTACTCTTCGGAGGGTCGGTATGGACTTGTTGGACCGAAGGGTCTGTTTCCACATTGTAAGTAATCTAATCTAATCATCTAATACAATTAGAGGTAAGAACGAAACCAGGAGTATAGGTACCGTCCCAGGCAGGCACACGAGGCATTGGAAGAGGATAGTCTGGTCAACTGTGTAAAAGGAACCAGACAAATCAAGAAAGACAGGGAAGGATTGTTACTTTATTTGTCCAATTCAGCAATTTATGGAGAACAGCTGATGTAATAAGACATCTCAAGATTCTACATAGGAGCATATTGAGGCATGTAAGGAGAAATTGGATGAGGTGGTTAAAATCTTGATCAAAGAGTGAAATTTTAAGGAGTGTCTTAAGGAAGGATAAAGTCAGAGAGGTGGAAGATAGGACGAGCAGAGCCTAGGTCCTAATAGTTGCATAGACTGTCCCCAGAAAATAAACTCACCTTCAAAATTGGGCAACTGAATCTTCTGTGTCCACCTGAGATGGTAGACATGGCTTTGGTTTAACATCTCAATCTGCAAAAGGGCATCACAATATTGTCTCAAACCTTTACTGCTACATTGTGAGCATCAGACAATATACACTCTGCACAGACCACTGAATAAAGTCATTTAACAGCTACAAATAAGAACGGAATATGTGTGAACCGCGAAGCAACACTAACGTTTCAGGTAGTTGATGTTTCAATGAGAAGGAAGAGGTAGAGATTTACAATTGAACAGAAGTGCAGAACCAGGGGAAAGGGCAACGAACAACAGTGAAAGAGATTTTTGATGGGACGGAGGGCAGTTGTTGTTAAATTTTAAAAGGTATGACAATACAAGACAAAAAGAGGTGATAATGGGCAAATATAAAATGAAATAAAATCCAGTGGATCTTTAAATGGTCACAGCAGAATCATAACCAGCACCTGCTATGTGAGAAAATGGAATTATGGAGATAACCTGGAATGGGTGAAATCAATAATGAGGCTTGAAGGCTGTCTATTGCCTTTTTGAAAGATGGGGTACTATTCTTTAAGCTTCTGTTGAGTTAATTTGAACATCGCTAAGAGGCCAAGGTCAAAGTTGGGTGGGATCACAGCTGTGAAAAAAAAAATGACACCCAATTACCTGCTGCTTGAGTGAGTTTTGTGCATTTAAACTGCAAATGGATTCCATGAAAATGACCCTGATTGTAATGCACTCAATAGAATATGTCTCCACAGGGACCAATGCAGAGATACTGCGAGCAGTTAAGCAGCTGTGTTTATTTACTAATTTGCTGTTTACATTTTCTAAGTGCCCCATGTTTTCATTGTATTTATCCATTGTGAGCATGAGTTGGGCAATTATCCATGTATGAAAAAGTTCTCATCAATTTGCATGTGTAAGGCTTTATGCTGTGGGGAAGACATTGAGCAGCAGACCAACAAGGATATTGGCACTTTAACTGCTCTACAGAATTCCATGACTATCATAATCTTTTAGTGGCGAGGGGAGGAACTAAATTGTTCCCTAGACTGGTGAAGGTCAAGGACATTTGACATCAAGAAGCTAACTTAGAATTGAAAACAGAAGTTGCTGGAAAATCTCAGCAGGTCTGGCAATATCTGTGGAGAGAAAGCAGAGTTAACATTTTGGGTCCAGTGACCCTGAAGAAGCCCCAAAGAAGGATCACTGAATCCAAAACATTAACTCTGATTTCTCTCCACTGATGCTGCCAGACTTGCTAAGTTTTTCCAGCAATTTCCATTTTTGTTTCTAATTTCCAGTTCTTTGATGTTTTTTTTGTTCGGCTAACTTAGAATGTTGATTTACTGAATTGGAATTGTTGCTGTTATTCATGTGGCCAGGTTTGAAAGCCCTGTCAAAGGATGTGGCCTTTTTAGTATTCTTGACAGGTGTTCAAAGTTTGTGAGAAGATTTGTAGCTCGGGTGCTCATTGTTGTGGTTCTGTTCGCCGAGCTGGGAATTTGTGTTGCAGACGTTTCGTCCCCTATCTAGGTGACATCCTCAGTGCTTGGGAGCCTCCTGTGAAGCGCTTCTGTGATGTGGCTTGTGTGGCTTGTGGGTTGTTGACTGGTGGTCTGTATCTGACACATGGTGGAAGGATTCGATTCTTTCGGCATTCGTGCAGGGGACAAAACGTCTGCAACACAAATTCCCAGCTCGGTGAACAGAATCACAACAACGAGCACCCGAGCTACAAATCTTTTCCCAAACTTTGAACACCTACAGGCGAGAGACGCTAAGACAAGCCAGGAAATGGGAATCCTGTGCCAACCGCCTAAGCGCCACATACGAACAACTCCGGTTCCTGCACGAATGCCGAAAGAATCGAATCCTTCCACCAAGTGTCAGGTACAGACCACCAGTCAACAATCCACAAGCCAGGGACACAGCCAGACAGAACGGATTCAGGATGATCCAGGTAATGATTACAGACGCACACAACAGACTACACAAATACAGACAAGAAATTGCGTGCCAAAAATTGTTAATTTCAAAAACCACGAATCAGAAATGGACACAGACCATAGAACAGGCCATCACCATAGTACAGAACAGGACCACACACCACAAAAAAACGGCACTAAAAGAAAAAAATGGCTAAACTAACACACGACAGAGAGGACACCACAACACACACCCGGATTAGAAACCTCTTCCACAGACAGCTCACAGACACGGAAAGAACAATACTGGCCAAGGGACTCAACTACAACCACAGGGACGCCAAGACAGCAGACTTCCTAGCAGCACTAGAATGCACACTCAGGAACAATGGACTAACAGAAGAGACACAACAAACAGTGAGACAAAGTATCGTACCCCTGATAACAAGGAAAAGACAAACACATAACCTCAACACCAAGGAGAGGGAAGCACTAAAATCACTAAGAAACGATAAGAACATAATCATACTACCAGCAGACAAAGGCAGAATGACGGTCATCCTGGACAAAGCAGAGTACATCCAAAAAGCACAACAACTACTTGAAGATACCAACACCTACCAAAAGAGGGAGTTTGACCCCACCCCACAGCTCACCAATAGGATAAACAACACACTGAGGAACCT
>NC_057738.1:20557585-20582753 GCF_004010195.1 Chiloscyllium plagiosum
AGATCACAGAAGCGCTTCACAGGAGGCTCCCAAGCACTGAGGATGTCACCTAGACAGGGGACGAAATGTCTGCAACACAAATTTCCAGCTCGGCGAACAGAACCACAACATTCTTGACAGGTGAAATAGTCCATTATCACTATATTTGCTGAAAACGAGATTGAGACAAAAGAGACTTTCACAACTTGTTCTGAAACTAGGCAATGGCTTGCAATTTTCTTTTCACTCAAAATAGTTTTCACGCTGTGTGAATCAGAGACAAAGAACAAGGGGTTAAAATGTCAGCTAAAAATATCTATACAGAAGTGTGATAAAACTTTCCCTATTGAATGGGAAGTGGAAACAGCTGCAGTTGTTGCTTTCAAAAGGGAAATAATACACATGATGGGTGAAAGTTGAGGAGAGGGATCAGGGTGTCGTTGAAAGCAGGGTGGATGAATGAACTGACTGTAGCACAATATATGGAGGTGCCAGTGTTGGACTGGGGTGGACAAAGTCAAAAATCACACAACACTAGGTTATAGTCCAACAGGTTTATTTGGAGGTACAAGCTTTTGAAGTGCTGCTCCTTCATCAGGCTGGCTATCTGATGAAGGGGCAACGTTCCGAATGCTTGTACTTCCAAATAAATCTGTTGGACTATAACCTTGTGTTGTGATTTTTGATTTTGTAGCACAATAGTACAGGAAAGCATTTAAATGAGGGAGTTAATTGAAATGTATCAGTAGTCAGGATAATGTAGTCAGATATAGACACAGCTCTCTGCATCCAAGAGCAAGAATCCAGAAGGGTGTGTCACAAGCCTGATACTAGAGTGCAACACATCTTCACGGGGCTCCAGAGGAACTTGCAGTGGGAAGGTAAGCATCCAACTGTATGTATCAATGCCCTAGGTCGGATTGGGAAACAGTTTCTGATTATTTAGTCACAGGCGAGGTCCCAGAGGGCTGGTGAATAGCCAACATTATTGCCCTCCTTAAACAGAGGAACAGAGATAATCCGAGAAATTACAGGCCAGTGATGTCAGTGGTAGGTCAAATTATTGTTGAAGATTCTTAGAGATAGGATTTACTCACATTTGGAAAAATGTGAAGTTTTTAGCAGAGGCAACATGGCTTTGTGTGGGGAAGATCATGCCTCACAAATTTGATTGAGTATCTTGAGAAAGTGAAAAAGATGACTGGTGAGGGCAGGGCAGTAGATGTCTATATGGACTTTAGCAAGGTCTGCCTGACCCGCTGTGTTTTTCCAGCACGACACTCGTAACCTTACTGTAAAGCCTCTTCCAAGGATGCCCACCTTGAAGAAGTTCTCCTCCTCCATTCACAAGGATCTCTGAGTCTTTTTCTCACTGCCCTTCTCCCCCCGCTGCTCCACTTCCCCAACCCTGGTCAGACCTATTGCCTTCAAAGCTACCTAACCCCCCTCCTATTTATCTCTCAGCTGTTTCTCCCTCCCACCTCCCCCAACATTCCTAATGAAGGACCTATGTCTGAAACATAGACTCTCCTGCTCCTCAGATGCTGTCTGCCTGCTGTGCTTTTCCAGCGTCACACTTTTCGATTCTAATCTCCAGCATCTGTAGTCCTCACTTTCTCCTTTAACAAAATGTATCATGACAGCTAATACAAAAGGTGAAGTCACATGGGATCCATGGTGTGCTGGTAAGATGGATACAGAATTGGTTTAACCATATAAGACAGAAAGTAGTGGTGAAAGTAGTGGTGTTTTTCTGACTACCCCTCACGTGTGGAGTTTGCACATCCTTGCTGTGCCTGGGTGGGTTTCCTCTGGGTGCTCTCATTTCCTCCCACAGTCCAAAGATGTTCAGGTTAAGTAGGTTGGCCAAATTGCCAAATTGTCCAGGGATGTATAGGCGAGGTGCATTAGCCATGGGATATGCAGGGTTATAGAGATAGGGTAGGAGGCTGGATCTAGGTGGGTTGCCGTTCAGAGGGATTTAATGGGTTGACTGGCCTACATCCATACTGTAGGGATTCTGTGATCCTACATATCTGTTACCAGTGGTATTCTGCAGGGATCATTGCTGGGACTCCTGCTGTTTGTGATATATCTGGACGAGAACGTAGGTGGACTGATTAGTAAGTCTGTGGATGACACAAAGATTGGGGGATCTGCGTATAGTGAGGAGGATTGCCAGAAGATACAGCAGAATACAGATAGGCTGGACACTTGAATGGAGAAATGTCAGATGGATTTTAATCTGGGCAAATGTGAGGTGATACATTTTGGGAGATCTAATGCAGGAGGGAAGTATACAGTAAATGGCAGAACCCTTTGCAGCTTCGACATACAGAGGGATCTAGGCGTCCAGGTCCACAGTTCGCTGAAAGTGGCAACACAAATGGATAAGTTGGTCAAGATGGCAGATAGCATGCTTGCCTTCACCAGTCAGGGGGTAGAGTATAAAAATTAGCAAGTCATGATGCAGCTGTATAGAACTTTAGTTAGACCACATTTGTCTACAGTCTGGTCTCCACATCACAAGAAGGATGTGGAAGCTTCAGAGAGGGTACAGAAACAGTTTACCAGATGTTGCCTGGTTTGGAGGGTATTAGGAGAGATTGGACAGACTTGGTTTGTTCTCACCCGAATGTTAAAGGATTTGGGGCAACCTGATAGAAATTGTCTTTTATCCCAGGATAGAAATGTCAATTACTAGGGGATATAGGTTTAAGATAAAGGGGGCTAAGTTTAAAGGAGATGCGAGGGACAGGCTTTTTATACACAGGGTGATAAGTGCCTAAGCGCTGGCAGAGGAGGTGGAAGAGGTGAATACAACAGCAACGTTTAAGAGGCAGCTTAACAGATATATGGATAGGCAGGGAATTGTGGGATACAGACCAGAGAGTCAAAAAGGTTTTTGTTTAGAAAGACATCATTAATTGACACAGTCTTGGTGGGTCAAAGTGCCTGTCCCATGCTGTATTGTTCTTTGTTCTTTGAGTGTATAAACAGCTCGGGGCAAAATTGAAAGGCAGAACCACTAAACTCTGGATTATTACCTGTGCTATGTGCAAATTGGCATAGAATAAATAAGATTAGAGATTTAAATACGTACTTGAGATTGATGTGGGAGAAATGTGTTCATGGGGCACTGGGGAAGGCTGTAGCTGTACAGCTAAGCCTGTCTTCACCAGAACTGTGTAATTAGGACGGTAGAATAGTGATGAACTATTAGTAAGTATTAATGAACTAAAAATAAACTAACCAGGGATGAGGTTGCAAATGATCATGTGAGGCAAGTTGTGATAAAAGAGCTAGGACAAAGCAAAACCGTAAGGGAAGTGACAGGAAAGGATAGCGTAGATACTTAATATTGCATCAGTAGATAACATGAGAGGTTGTGAAAATACTAAAAGGAAAATGAATTGATGGCACAGTTAACTCATATTTACTTACTTTTCATTTCCATGATAGAGATGCAGTCGCTGGTGAACAAAGCTGGGAACTAAATGTTGGAATGTGGTCAACATTTAGAAAGGATAGGCAATATGGAAGAGGTAAAGTAACACTGTTAATAAAGGATTGTTATATTAGAGCAAGAGGATTGGTTAGCTCAGTTGACTGGATGGCAATGCAGAGTGACGCTAACAATCTGGGTTCAATTCCCACACCAGTTGAGTTAATCATGAAGGAATCTCAATCTCTCCCCTGAGGCAGGGTGACTCTCAGAATGAACCACCAACATTTGCCTCTCTGTCTCTAATGAGAGAGCAGCCCTAAAGTCCAGTAGGACTATGGCAACTTTACCTATTAGCAAAAAGATTTTAAGTCACATTGATGGTGGTTAGTCTCAAAATGACAGTAAACCATTTAAGACTGGAGCTGAGGAAGAATTTCTTCATGGAGAATGGTAAACCTTTTACAGTTCTATACATCAGATATGAAAGCTCAGTTATTGGGTACTTTCAATACAGAGAATGATAGATTTCTAGACAGTAAATATATGAAACAAAATCGGGAGAGTATGAGCATTGGAGTAAAAGGTCAGCCATGTTTTAATTGAATGGCAAAGTAGACTTGAAGAGCCATATAGCCTAATCCTTCTAATTGTGTTTATATCAAAAGATGTGGCCTTGCTTTTAAATCTGATCTACCAGCTTCAGTACACCACGTTTTTTAAGGACACAGTTTTTATCTTTGTATTTGAGTCATAGAGATATACAGCACGAAACAGACCCTTTGGTCCAACCCGCCTATGCTGACCAGGTATCCAAAATAAATCTAGTCCCATTTGCCAGCATCCCTCTAATGCCTTCCTCTTCATTTACCCCTTCAGACGCCTTTTAAATGTTGTAATTATACCAGCATCCACCACTTCCTCTGGCAGCTAATTCCATACACACACCACCCTCTGCATGAAATATTTGTCCCTTAAGTCCCTTTTAAATCTTTCCCCTCTCACCTTAAAACTATGCCCTCTAGTTTTGGAGTCCCCCATCCTAGGGAAAAGATCTTTCTGTTTATCCTATCCATGCCCCTCATGATTTTATAAACCTCTATAAGGTCACCTCTCAGCCTCCGATGCTCCAGGGAAAATAACCCCAGCCTATTCAGCCTCTTCCTGTAGCTCAAACCCTCCAATCCTGGCAACATCTTTGTAAATCTTTTCTGAAGCCTTTCAAGTTTCACGATATCTTTCCTGTAGTGGGGAGACTTTAATTGAACACAGTATACCAATAATGGCCTAACCAATGATCTGTCCAGCCACGGTAGCACAGTGGTTAGCACTGCTGCTTCACAGCGCCAGAGACCCGGGTTCAATTCCCGCCTCAGGCGACTCTCTGTGTGGAGTTTGCACATTCTCCCCGTGTTTGCGTGGGTTTCCTCCGGGTGCTCTGGTTTCCTCCCACAATCCAAAAATGTGCAGGTTAAGTGAAATTGGCCATGCTAAATTGCCCGTAGTGTTAGGTGAAGGGGTAAATGTAAGGGAATGGGTCTGGGTGGGTTACGCTTCGGCGGGACAGTGTGGACTTGTTGGGCCGAAGGGCCTGTTTCCACACTGTAAGTAATCTAATCTAAAACATGACCTCACAACTCCTATACTCAATGCCCTGACAAATAAAAGTAACAATACCAAATGCCTCCTTTGCTACTTGTGACTTCAAGGAACTCTGAATCTGCAATCCAAGGTCTCTTTGTTCAGCAACATTCCCCAGGACCTTACCATTATGTGTTAAGGTCCTGCTCTGATTTGCCTTTCCAAAATGCAGCACCTCACATTTATCTAAATTAAACTCCATCTGCCACTCCTCAGCCCATTAGCCAATCTGATCAAGATCCCATTGTACTCTTCACTGTCCACTACACCTCCAATTTTGGTGTCATTCTCAAACTTAGTAACCATACCTCCTATGTTCATATTCAAATCACTCACAGTTGGTTCTGCTATAACACGAGAGTTCATTTTATTGCACTCCTGTGTTAAAAAATTGTGTTAAAGCAGCGCCATTTAAACTAATGGGACCAGAATCGCATTATAACCAATACATACTTTAAAAATTCGCACTTTAGAAACAGTGTCCCCAATTTGTCAATCATGTTATAGTGAATTCACATTAACAAAACGTGCATTATAGTAGAGCGTGTATATAAATGACTAAAAGCAGTGGACCCAGCAGCAATCCTTGTAGCACACTGCTGGTCACAGGCCTCCAGTTTGAAAAGCAACCCTCCACCACCTTTGAGTCAGTTCTGTATCCAAATAACTAGTTCTCCCTCTATTCCATGTCATCTAACCTTGATAACCTTATCAAAAGCCTTACTGAAGTTCATATAGATCTCATCTGCCTTCATCAGTCTTTTTCATTACTTCTTCAAAAAACTCAATCAATTTTGTGAGACACTATTTCCCACACACAAAACCATGTTAACTATCCCGTATTTGTTACTTCTACTCCTCTTCCATACTTTCCTGCCTGTAAAGACTTGCTTAAAACCTGCTAGATACTGAACTTCAACCAATTCTGCAGATCAATGAGCAGAACTAACTGGATTGTACTAGGGTCAGAGGTCTCACTGGGTCAAAACCCTGGAATTCCCTCCCTTAAGGCATTGTGGATCTACCTTTGGCACATAGACTGCAAGAGTTGAAGAAGGCAGGTCCCCATCACCTTTTCAAGGGCAACCAGGGACAAGCAATAAATGTTGGCACATCCAGCAATGTCGACATTCCATGAGTGAATTTAAAAAATAAAGAACTGAAAATGAGGCAGCCAATTAGGAGACAACCACTTCAGAACAAATGTGCCGGTGTTTTTATGGCTGCTCAGTTCACATTTGGGACACCAATTTGGCCCACATCGGGTTCCAATGCACCTGTGAAAATCCAGTCTTTTTTTAAATCACCACGATGCTTCATGACTTGTCGAGTTTTCTATCATTTTCTGCTTTTATTGTATATTATACAGAATCTGTTTTAAAATTAATAGTCCTGGAGGGTAAGGAATTACCAAGAGTTCTGCAGTTCCCTTTTGTTTAAAGATTACCTCTTACTGACCAAAGCTAAGAAGTGAAAACAGTTTACTTTACCCAGTCATACAGCACAAGCATGGCTTGAGAGAGTAGACTGAAATCAATTGTCAGATATTCTAGATGGTCTTAAAACGGCTGACATGGGCTGCTGGCTGCTAAATACCAAAAATGCAGCAAAGGAAATCCTCAGGGACCCTGTTCCTGCTGAAAAGGATAATACCTCAATGACAGAAAAATAAAAATAGTCTGCTTTTTCAGCCTGTTTATTTTTATTAAAAAGTCATATTTTCAACATTGATTATAATGTGAGATTCAGTCTTGCTTTTATGACATTCAATGTTTGCATTTTTGCAAGTGCATATAATTATTGTAATATTTAGTTTTTTTTTAAACAAGGATCAACCTTGGAAAGGTTCACACCAATACCAATTAAGCAAGTCTGTACAATTATTTTAAAATGCGATTCATGTAATATTATAACAGCTGGTACGTTAAAAATAGCTTGTTATTGCACATTATTTTTAAAAAATCATATAAACATTTTACTCTCACACAGTGTTCAACCTTTACATTTTCAATAATGGGCATACCTTAAACCTTTCCCCTCCAATAAAACATCACAAAGGGGGGAAAAGGTGAGACCAAATATTTCTAATTATTGCTATTTGGTGAACTAGCAGTGAAGACAGAAATAACGTGTACAGGTATCCTGTGTGCTATTGCTGGTGTGGACTGCCTCATCCCTGAGTTCCTTGCCTTATTTTTAAATAGATTCCACCCTAGAGCTAAAACATGCTACATCATTGATTGGAAGCAGTGCTTGGTTGTCCGTAGGCTAGTTAGAGTTAGCTGCTGGCAATAAACAGAGAACAGATTCCAAGTTCTTCCTCCTGGGACACTGAGAATCATTTGCTTTGGAAAAGTAATAAAACTTATTGGGGGGGGGGGGGTGAATGTTGCAACCAATGTCACTTGCTGTTTAGATAAGGATTTTTGGCTATTTCTGGAGGAAGGCAAACTTAGGAAGGATTACAGAGGATAACTGATGGAGGTATAAAAACTATCATCCTACAAGATGAGGTTGGACAGTCTGCAATGATTATTAGTACATCTAAAATTGTCCTCCAGATGTAGTCCAGGGCTGTAATAAAACAAATACTGTAAACTACATTAAAGATGTAAAGTTATTTAAATGTCCTTCTACACTTAAAATAGTGATCCTGAAATGCTGATTGACAGACAGTCATTTCTGCATCATAGACTGGAGTTGCACATTGAGACCCTGAGGAATTAGACATAGCAGATTCCTTAGCCCTTCCTGAAGAAGGGCTAATGCCCGAAACGTCGATTCTCCTGTTCCCTAGATGCTGCCTGACCTGCTGCGCTTTTCCAGCAACACATTTCCATCTCTGATCTCCAGCATCTGCAGACCTCACTTTCTCTCCATAGCAGACTCCTTGGCAACTGCCCACGAAATTGAAGGTTCAGATAGGCAATTCTCCTGCAACTGAATCCCTTAATGCCAGTGAATTCAGAGGGCTCTTCTTAACCAGGAAGCTAGGCTTTTGATTGTCTGAATTCTGGGTAACTGTTAAGCTGACCACACTGCAACCCCAGTTTACCACATATGAGCTCCACAATCCCATCCACCAACTACATTGCCCCTGACTCCTTGTATCCCCAGGACCTTTAATAGCCATCTCCCTCAACTTAATTTTCTTCTGACCCAGAGATCTTTTATATACACCCTAGCAGGCAAATGCATCTCATTTGAAAGGCAGTAACTAACGTTATAATGATTTCTTAGTACTGCACTAGAGTGTCAACATTAATTGCTGTACTGGATTTCAACCCAGAACCTTGTCTTTCACAGGCAAATATTCAACCAACTGGCCCATAGCTGAGACCATAGCAATGGTAGTGGGATGGTCAATATATATAATCTTTCAACTTTACCTTGTTTGTGGATATGTGGATCTGCAACTGGTTACTTTATGCGAAAGCTCTTCTAAATCAATTGGAAGCACATTATCAGCACCAAGTGATTTCCTCCCTGAAATATGTTCAGTATAATCCTAATAATAATGCTACTTGTAAAAATGATACTGACAATAAACTGACTCTTCACAGTGTACGTTGCAAAGCTGTCACCGTCTCAGAGCATACTCCCCAAATAGCCTGATCTCACATTGCCATTGGACACCTTCTATGGTAATGGGAAGAGATTGACACTATGAATTGCCTGAGGTGTTACCAAATGGAATCAGGCATCTCAAATGAGCTGTAGGCCAATAAGGAACATTTTACAGGCTTGAAATGAAAAGGAGCATTTACATAAAGAGAAGGTACTTTAATTAATCTAAATAATCCAAGTGTTAAATTATCCAGATGGCTCAACTGTTTGAAAAATAAGAAGATGGTTAGCGATGATAATACTTTACGTCTTACTGAGCTGCAAGCCTATTAACTGCTGGACTGTGACCAGACTGCACTATAGGCCTATGCTCACTTTTCTAAATGAGAAAGTACAAATTGTTGATTGGAGCCCTGTAAGTTCATCCCCAGCCAATGTGTTTCTTTTTGTGGGCTTCAGGAGAATAAAAAGGGGAGCACATGAGAAGCAAGAACAACCTCACAGGCTGAGTCTTGTTCTGCATGTAGAGCTCAGGGCCTTGTTTACCTGAGTTTGTGTTGCTGATCATTTTGTGTTGCACATTTTTAACCTGTACATCTCATTGTCATGAACGAAAAGGGGATTATGCAACACACCCTGAACATCTGATAACGTAGCATAGCAGTGTAGTAGAATAGTGGTATTCATCAGTTGGCCCCCACTTATGGCTAAAGTAAATGTGCTGGGAACACGGGCTGACTTATTGCAAGGACAGCTGCTTGACCTGAATGGCCATAGGGAATAGAGGTAGGATTTAGTCCGGTCTCCCATTCTTCTCCTCTTTGAGGGGTAATCACAGGACCACAAACACAAGCAGGGGTCCACCAAATGGGGACGTGCTGTTCTCACTTTTAGCTCATAACCTTTTGTGGGACAGTTGGTTGGACCATGCAGCCTTGAGCATGACTGCTGAATTTGTGACAATAAAAGAACGTTTAAATTAATGAATGGGTTTCTCATTTGACAGATCTATTATGGGACACCCATTTTCACTCTGTAATCCTTCAGTCTTTGGGCATTTCCATATAGGCAGGCCCACTCTCTTCAATTGACCCTCTTGTCATTGGTCTGAGCTGGGACAGTTCTTCTCAGTTTTCAGAATAATTGCACATTTTTTAAAAATCTGAAAAGAATTGCTGGTATTTGCATCTCACATAGATCTTTTGAAACAAAGAAATGGACAGCATTGCAGTCTAGCAGGCAGATAAGATTGCACTTAAAATGATGAGTGTTAACTCCCAATCCTTTGTGAACTCACTTCCATTACATAGGCATAGTCTCCGCTCTGGAAGAGCTAAGGATGTCATAGTGCAAGGACAGTACTCCAAATTTCCCACACTGCCCTTCTGTTGTGATAACGAAGCATAATGACTACATTGAACATTAGTGAATGAGGAATTCAGCACCCTCAGATGAGATAGGAGAAGAGGACAATTATAGACCAAAGAGGTAGATTTTTCTGCCTAGAATCCTCCCTCCTTCTCGTGTTTTGAAGTGTTTTCTCTAAAATATACATATCAGTAATGCAAATTTAATTCTGATATTAGCAGCCGGCTTTCCTACAGCCATTTAATCACTTCATAGCTTACTCCATCATCTTCCCCTTTAAACGTGCTGTGGCAACCCATAGCTGTTCTGCCAGTAGTCACCACCAAAACAAACGTACTTCTCTGCAGGCAAACATCCATTTGCGGTTTGTGAACCAATGACAGTCAATAACTGTGGTTTCTACTCTATTTTGGAATATCAATTGATCGTACAGTAATGGGACATCTAATGCGAATGCCTCACCACTGCACTGTACGATTTACTTCAATGGACTGAACTGAACTCCTGTTGACATGCCAGCCTGCTCAGTCCTATTAACCAATTGAAGTTGTGTAGTGCGTGATGGCCGTGCTGATCAGTATGTTCAATGCTTGAGGAAAATGTGGAGGGTGCACCATCTATGCAAGAAAGTCTGTATAAAGCAGTCTCTCACACTGTCATACCCAGCATATTAACCAGAAGGCTAAACTGTCCATGAGGCATATTAAAAATAAAGCTTTTTGACAATCACAGACTTAGAGTCGTAGAGTGACAGAGATGTACAGCATGGAAACAGACCCTTCGATCCAACTCGTCCATGCCGACCAGAACCCATGCAGTTTTAAATGTACCATAATCCTCTTGATGCTATTTAAACAAGGGCTTATTCATTGAGCTGAAGATCTCCGAGAATGTCATATTTTGTAAATGAACAGGGAACAGCTGACTGTATTCTGTTCCTAAAATCATACTCTCCACAGCATGTCACACTTACCCATTCACTGGTCAACGTGACTAACTTAGAAACTTTTACCAGCTCACAACCTTCTCATGGTTAAGAATCCTTGCTACTGATTAGAAGAAGCGATCGTAGGTGCAAGATCACAATTCCTTCATTTTACATCTACTTTCTGTTTGAAGAGATCCTGTTGACTTTATGACTTTCTTTTCGCTTCACCGCTCTCTCACGCTCTGCTTCTTCGGCTCTTCTCTTCTCCTCCTCCTCCGCCTTCTTTCTTTCCTCCTTCAGCTCCTTGTACTTCCACTGGGGTAATTCCAGGAAGTTGCTGCCCCCCGTCGCACTGCTCTTTCTACGTATTCTCTCAGGCTCATAGGTCGGTGTAGGTGCCTTAAATAGGCGCACCTTAGGCACCACTATCCCAGGCTGCACACTACTCCACTTCATCATACTCAAGGGCATCAGACTCCCCCTCCTGGAGGAAGAAGCTGTCACACGCTTGGAGGGAGAGGTCAGTGGGGGCAGGCTGGCCCTCCGTTCCTTCTTCTTTGGGACAATGACAAGATGAGAGTTCTGAAATAATTTCTGGTGTTTGATGTACTCCTTGGCTGAAGCCTTCATGTCCCGAGATTTCTGCTTCCTCAGGATCTCTTGCACGGTGAACCTCCTCTTGCCAACACAAGGAGGGCTGCTCGGGCAGACTGTTCTACACCCGGTGGCAACAAAAGGGCTGGAGATGGCGGTGGTCATCCGGACCATGTGGTCAAGAGGCCCATCCTCTTGCGGATCACGGGGAAAGTTGATAGTCAAGGTTGATGTGATCGCCTCACAGAGTTTTGCCAAACAGTTCTTGGGCTCATTGGCTTTGGCTACGAGTTCTTTCAATTTTGGCCATTCGGGCTTATATCGGTCACTGAACTGGACTGGACAAGGCCTAGCCAGGAGTTTACGCATGAGACAGATGGTTTCATACCGTCCTGTAAACTGTGCCCACTGTTGTGGGGTAAAACCCCTTCCCGGATCCGTGGCATTCATATCTGCACCTAGAGAACAAACATATACAAATAAGAAACAAAACATATAATGTATTTCTCCTTCTTTCAGAATTTAACATCGTTACTTCATTAAGATAGACTTCAGGCAATGTGGAATTGATTATTATCTAGAATTAAGTGACAAGCTTGGCTCAGTGATCTATAATTGAAATTATCTAAATTCCCTTACTATTGACATAGACTCCATAATACTGCAATGCAATGTACTACAGCACACATTAATTTTCCCAGATCACATCCAATAATTCTCATTCCATCAGAAGGCAATAGCAGTTCCTGAAAGAAAAAAAAATTGATAGGACTCCCCTCAGTGGTAGCTCTGCTGCCTCACAGCACCAGGGTCCCAGGTTCGATTCCAGCCTCGGGTGACTGTCTGTGTGGAGTTTGCACAATCTCCCTGTGTCTGTGTGGGTTTCCTCTGGGTGCTCCGGTTTCCTTCCACAGTCCAAAGATGTGCAGGTCAGGTGAATTGGCCGGGCTAAATTGCCCATAGTGTTAGGTGCATTAGTGAGAGGGAAATGGGACTGGATGGTTTACTCTTTGGAGGGTCGGTGTGGACTTGTTGGGCCAAAGGGCCTGTTTCCACACTTAGGGAATCTAATCTAATCTAAACCAAGGATGCCTAAGAGGATAGAAACTGATTGTAGAGTTCTGAACAAAATTTGGGGTGTAAACTAACCAAATTTATATGTTCTATCAGAGTCAGAGTTCCTAATGATGATGAGCAAACAAGCTGTGCACGGGACCCTGTGGAATATCCCTCTTGTAGTTTGAGAAAAGGTGATAATGCTATGACTAATAAATGGAGTTAGATCAATAAAATTGTAAAGCAACAGTATGAACCTAAGTATCAATTCAGATCATTGTCCAAACACCATAAGGTGATGTCCACTTAAATTTCCATTCCGGGCAACACACTGAGCTGCCCAAATTCATGTCATGTCCATCGACGGAGTTGTTTTCTGTACTTAAGATGGTGTGATTGCATAACAATTCTACAGCCAGTGAAGAGAGGACACATTGTAAAGGACATTGTCCAACATGACTCGCAGTGGTGATATTTATAACATTCTAAATCTACTCAAGCACCACCAGTCAATATTCTGAGATACATTTGCATTGTACAGGCACCCCCTCATGGACTTTTACTTTCTTACCATGACTGACTGTTCCCACCACAACCAGAATGTCACACCCTTCCTAGTTGATGCATTAATTCCTCCAATCCTATTTTGTCATACTCTGAATCCCTCCTCCATGTCACCAACACCACTGGAAAGTCCCCCCATTTCTCTTTCTCACGTTGGTTGGTGGTGAGTCTCCATTCTCTTGCTCCCCTCTCCTGTGCCGTAGAACCAAACAAGGAAACTCACAAAACACAACAAACATGCTAGTGACTTTCATCTCAGAATCTCAACCTGCTGTTGAGAAATTGAAACTTCATATCCTGTCTAATTAACTCACCCTGCACACCCTGAAATTATACCTTTCATAAACAACGGGTCCAAAACTGCTCCCAGTACTCCAGGTGTGGTCTCACCAGCAGTTGCAGTAAGAATTCCTTTCTCTTATCTCCAACTCCCTTTGTAATAAGGGCCAACATTCCATTAGTCTTCCTGATTACCCGCTGTACCTATATCCGGTCTTTCCCTGTTTTGTGCACAAGTACCCCCAAAGTCCTTTTGTGTTGAAGCTTTCTTTAGTTTTTCTCCATTTAAATAATATTCATCTTTTTTCTTATTTCCAAAATTAACTTCACATTTTGCCACATTGCGCTCCACTTGTCAACCTTTTGCCTATTTACTTAACCCATCAATGTATCTCTGTAAACAGACTGTATCCTTCTCAGTACTCGCCTTTCCACCTATTTTTGTGTTTTCTGCAAATTTGGCATTTCTGCAAATGATGTCACTTCTTTTCTTGACATCATTTGTACACCTTGTAAACAGTTGTGTTCCCAGCACTGATACCTGATTACAGGTCACCAACCTGAAAGAAAACATCTTATCCCTATTCACTGTTTCCAGCCAATGAGCCAATTTTTTCAATCCATGCCAAAATACTACCTCCAACACCACAGGCGCTTATCTGATGACATAACCTTTTCTGAGGAACCTTGTCGAGTGCTTTCTGGAAGTCCAAATACATGACATTTTCTGGTTCCCCTCCATCCACTCTCATGGAGACTAACTCAAACAGACTAATAAATTAATCAGATAATTTCCTTATCATGAAGCCATGCTCTACTTGATTAGGTAACGATTTTTCTAATGTTCTGCTATTACTTCCTTAATACAGTAGTCCCCGCCCCACCACCCACGGGGATACGTTCCAAGACCTACCGCAGAAGCCCAATACCATAGATAGGGGTGAACCCATTCATTTCAATGGGAAATTTACCTCCCCGGCAGCCCCCTGGTCCTGGTTCTGGAACATTCCATATAATATGTTCAGGCTGCGGTAAACTGTAGGTAATTGAAACCATGGAAAATTATTCCATGGATATGGCAGTTGCCCCATAATTGATTCGAATACTTTTCCGACAATAGATGTTGGATAATAGATGGCTAATTAGCCCATATGTATTCGCTTTCTTCCACCGCCTCCCCCCTCCCCCCCCCCCCCTACCACCCACTTCTTTTTGAATAGGGGTAGCAGTTTTCTAATCCTCTAATACTTCTCCAGAATGCAAGGAGTTTTGGGAAATTATAACTAAGGCATCTACTATCTCTGCAGCTACCTCTTTTAAGATCCTATATGTAAACAAGACAGCTAGGGGACTTAACCGTATTTCATCCCATTAGTTTATGTCATATTATTTCTTTAGTGGTGATGATGGCATTTAATTCCTCCCCTGCATTCTTTAGTATTAATTTGTTGTTCAAAGTATCTTCCATAATAAAGACTGATGGAAATATCTGTTTAACTCCTGTGCCATTTCCTTGTTCCCCAAACCTGTGTTCCCAGATTATTCATCTAAGGAGCCTATGTTCACTTTGACCTCGCTTCCTTTATTATATATTTAAAGAAGCTCTTATTGTCAGTTTTTATACTGCTTACTATTTTCCCTTGTAGTTTAATTGTTCTGTATTTATTATCTTTTCAGTCCTTCTTTGCTGGCTTCTTAATGTATCCCATCTTCCCATCTTCACGACTATTACTGACTTTGGACTTCTTGTATGCTTCGCTTTCAATTTAATAATCTTCATAATTTGCTTGGTGAGCCATGGTTGGTTTAGCCCTCTTTTAGAATCTTTCTTACTTATTGGGATGAATTTTTGCTGAGAGTCATGAATACTCTCTTTAAATGTCTGTCTCTGTTTGTTTACTGTCATTCCTGCTAATCTATCGCTTGAGGTAACTCTTTCCTCATTTAATTGTAATTTTCTTTATTAAAGTTAAACAGTTATTTCCAACCCAAATTTCTCACTCTTGAACTGATTGTTAAATTCCATATTGTTATGATCACTACTGTCAAAGGGATCTTCTACTCAGAGGGTCATTTATTAAAATTGCCTCATTACCAATTCCCAGATCCAAGCCAGTCTGCTCCCTGATTGGCTCCATAACATATTGCTCGAGGAAACTATCCCTAATGCATGAATTTGTTGTCGTAGCCAAACTTTCTGATTTGATTGAAATGCATAAAAGTGGATAAATCCCCAGGACCTGATCAGGTGTACCCTAGAACTCTGTGGGAAGCTAGGGAAGTGATTGCTGGGCCTCTTGCTGAGATATTTGTATCAGCGATTGTCACAGGTGAAGTGCCAGAAGTCTGGAGGTTGGCTAATGGGGTACCACTATTTAAGAAGGGTGATAAAGACAAGCCAGGGAACTATAGACCAGTGAGCCTGATGTCGGTGGTGGACAAGTTGTTGGAGGAATCCTGAGGGACAGGATTTACACGTATTTGGAAAGGCAAGGACTGATTAGGGATAGTCAGCATGGCTCTGTGCATGGGAAATCATGTCTCACTAACTTGAATGAGTTTTTTGAAGGAGTAACAAAGAGGATTGATGAGGGCAGAGCAGTGGACGTGATCTATATGGATTTCAGTAAGGCATTCAACAAAGTTCCTCATGGGAGACTGGTTAGCAAGGTTAGATCGCATGGAATACAGGGTGAACTAGCCATTTGGATATAGAACTGGCTCAAAGGTAGAAGACAGAGGGTGGTGCTGAAGAGTTGCTTTTCAGACTGGAGGCCTGTGACCAGTGGTATGCTACAATGATCAGTGCTGGGTCCACAACCTTTTGTCATTTATATCAATGATTTGGATGGGAGCATAAAAGGTACAATTAGTAAGTTTGCAGATGACACCAAAGTTGAAGGTGTAGTGGACAGCGAAGAAGGTTACCTCAGATTACAATGGGATCTTGATCAGATTGGCCAATGGGCAGAAGGAGCTTATTTTAGGTAAATGTGAGGTGTTGCATTTTGGAAAAGCAAATCAGAGCAGTGCTTATATACTTAATAGGTCCTAGGGAGTGCTGATGAACAAAGAGACCTTGGAGTGCAGGTTCATAGCTCCTTGAAAGTGGAGTTACAGGTAGATAGGATAGTGAAGAAGGCGTTTGGTATGTTTTCCTTTATTGGCCAGAGTATTGAGTACAGGAGTTGGGAGGTCATGTTGCAGATATACAGGAACCACTGTGTGCTTCCTATCGGAAAGATGTTGTGAAACTTGAAAGGGTTCAGAAAAGATTTACAAGTATCTTTTCAGGGTTGGAGGATTTGAGCTACAGGGAGAGGCTGAATAGGTGAGGGGTGACCTTATGGAGGTTTATCAAATCATAAGGGGCATGGATAGGATAAACAGATGAGGTCTCTTCCCTGGGATGGGGGGTGTCCAGAACTAGAGGGTATAGGTTCAGGGTGAGAGGGGAAAGATATAAAAGGGACCCAAGGGGCAACTTTTTCACACAGAGGATGGTGTGCGTATTACATGAGCTGCCAAAGAAAGTGGTGGAGGCTGGTATATTTACAGCATTTATAAAGCATCTGGATGGGTACATTAATAGGAAGGGTTTAGAGGGATATGGGCCAAGTGCTGGCAAATGGGACTAGATTAGATTAGGATATATGGTTGGCATGGATGAGTTGGATCGAAGGGTCTGTTTCCATGCTGTACATCTTTATGCCTCTATGACTCTTAGATACAAAGCCTTTAAGTTTGTTCTATTATCGAATTTCCCTGTACTTTTATTTAAATTATTTTTTCTAGTCTGTCTAAATCTTACATAATTTTGAATACCCCATTAAATCTCCCTTTAACTCTTTACGTTCAAGGATAAAAATCCCAGGTATTCTGGCATCTCCATAACTAAATTTCCTCATCACAGGATCTCCTCTGTTTTGTCTCCAATGCATTGACATCCTTCCTAAACTGTGATATCCAGTAATAGATGTAGACGAAGGGCATTTGACCCTTCTGGCCTTACCCACCATTCAGCGCAATCATGGATGATCTTACCCACATCTCAGCTCCACTTTCATGCCAGCTGCTCATCGCCCTCAAATCCCCAATACTTCAAAAACTTACCTCCCTCCTCCTTAAATTCTGACAATGACTTAGCCTTAACGTACAATAACAACAAAATGTAAAACCAAACGATTTGTTGCAAAATGTGTAACCAATGTAACTTTAAGTCCTAGTCCTCAAACACTTTTTCTGTTCAGTATGTTCTACCTATTTAAATTAATGGTCACATGGCCCAGAGAACACTTGCCGCCCATTCCTTTAGTACTGCAACATGGAAAACAGGAAAAAAAAAGAATCTGGGCAAAAATACTGTACAGTGTTGGAGACATTCTCAATGGCACACCAGGATCAGTGGGCATGGAATTCAATGTAATATAACAAAAAAGAAGAAAATAAAGATTTAGCATCTCTTACTTTTGTAACTTTACTTCCCTATTTACAAAACCTAGGATTCCATATGCTTTGTAAGCAGTCTGATTGATTTGTCCTTCCACCTTTAATGAGGATTATATTGGAACTAAATGCAAAGACAAGCAGATTGTCAGTACCTACCTGCCAACATCAGGGCTCTAACACAATCTGTTTTCCCTTGCATTCCTGCTTTCATCAGGGCAGTGAACCCATGCGCATTCCTCCTCTCGATGTCAATTCCGGGAAAATAGCTCAGCAAGCAATTTGTGATCGTGATGTGTCCTGTCAAAAGTACGGTGCAATGCTGTTTACATACCGCAAATCATATGGTCTCAGTCCACACAACAAATATTTCAGCAAAAAGCAGTGTTTCCCTTCTGGAACCTAGCTTTGAATCCATCACTGAATGATGACCTACCTGACCATAGCAAGAAAGAACATGCATTATTGTTACATTTCAAAAGCACAGAAATCTTCAAGCATTTTATGAAATGCTTTTATCCCCTGTGAAGTTGAAGTGACTGTTGTACTGAAGATCTCATGAAAAGGAATCTGATAATGGCCAGATATTTTGCTTTGATTGAGGAACAATTATTATCCAGTACACCAGGTAAAAATCTTCAGTTCTTCATCAAATTGGTGCCCTGAGATATTTTTCCACCCACCTGAGACTGTGACAGAAGGAACTTAGGTGGATTTAAAAAGGCTCAACTTAACAGTAAATTTTCCTCCATTTCCTAAAGTGAGTAAATGAGGATCAACACAAACATAAATTGGGAGTGAAAGGGTGGGGGAACAAATCACCTTTATAGTCTTACCAGTTTTATTACCAACATCAATGAAAATTAGAAAAACCTCTGGCCTGTTCCATTTGAACACAGGTCTATATTTCAGATCTGACTGTCAGTGAACACACTCTTGGCAAAAGTCAATTTCAGAAAACAGATATCTTACATGCAATTTCTACGGCAGGTAGAGAACCCACAGTTTGTGTTTGTAACCAAGAGAGGAAAAGAACAGCTTTCGCTTCAAGGCCCCAATAGCAACTACTAAAAGTGAAACAAAAGATCCTGGTTCTGTGGGAGTTTGACCACACCCCTTCAGGCTGCTTGTATTGTTCCAACTTTTAAAAGAAACCCAAGGCCTCACAAGTTATTTACTTTGCTGGCTTTCCAATTAGACAGCTCAACACCTCTGTTTTAAAACCTTTTTCAAAAAAAGAACAAAATAACCTCTTAAAGCCACAGCATTATCTCATAATTGTGCCAGTTTGGATGAGTTTATCTTATTAAGCCCAAGTGGATTGGGTGTAGTGGTATATAGGTAGGGGTGGTTACATGAATCCAGTGTTAATTACTGGATGTGCAGTGACCAGTAGGTCAATTGCAACCTGACCTAGGTGTGGTGTATTTCCAGTTGCTGCAACTGCAGTTTAACTTACTTACAGTTCAACTTTGATTAATTTAGACTATCTGCCTTTGGTAATCAAGGATCTGCAATTAAAAGCCACAAGGATGTGTCGTCTGTGGCAGTAATTGATGAATTGAAGACTGCAGTGACCAGTAATCAATTGAAGCCAATTAAAAAGTAACGCCAAGATCATCAGCCAACTGCAGTGTTGCAAAGTTCCTGGCACTTCAGCTGCTCCTTGTGATGCTGAAGGACATTGTGTTCCAGTCATAAATTGATTAAACTGCTCAAGTGTGCTGATTCATGAGAGATGGCAAATTCTAACCTTTGCTAACAGACAAATGCAGAAACCTGGGTGTAATTTACCCTTTGCAAACAAGGTACAATATCCAGACCATACCGCCAATGTATCCCCAGCAGAAACCTCAGCATTGTGAAACCTGTCTGTTCTTAGGAGACAGATTTCTTAGGAATTTAATAAACAAAGAACTGTAGAAACTGGAAATCTAAAATTGCCAGAGAAACACAGCAGGTTGACTCTGCTTTCTCACCGCAGATGCTGCCAAACCTGCTGAGTTTCTCCAGCAGTTTCTGTTTTTGTTAATTATTGTGTTGGCTGGTCAAATCATTTGAACTACAGCTCATTGGCTCATCAAATTTTGTTTTCTATTTTACATAATCTATCTTGATGGGTGAAGCAATCTGATTGAATTTTCCACGGATAACCCCTTGACAACTACAAATTGCTCACAGGGTAAGACTGTTCTTAGGAGTCCAGGTTCTCATCTGTTCTAGTGAGCTATGTATTACAGTCGATAGTCTACCAGCATATCATGAAAATGAATAAAAGCTCCAGGCATTTGTTTAACAGTTAAAGTAGAAATACATACCTTTTTTTTTCAATTTTTATGCTTAGCGCTATATTTTATCTTCTAGATTTTTTTTTATATTGAGTCCCCACTGGCCCTTGGAAGAACTCGCACCTAGAGCCACCCTCTACCCTATCCCTGCATTTCCCATGGCCAATCCAACTAATCTTTGGACTGTGGGAGGAAACCCACACAGACATGGGGAGAATATGCAAACTTCACACAGACGCCCATGGCTGAAATCAAACCAGGGTCTCTGGCGCTATGAGGTAGCAATGCTGGCCACTGACCCACAGTGCCAAATACGTGCCACCAGTGATTAGCACTGCTGCCTCATATGTCAGGGACCAAGATTCCAATCCATCCTCAGCTGACTGTGTGTAATTTGCACATTCTCCCCATGTCTGTTTGAACTTTCAGTGGGTGCTCCGGTTTCCTACCACAGTCCAAAGGATGTGCAGGCTCAGTGGATTGCTAACTTGCCCATAGTGTTGGGGGATGTGCAGGCTAGGTGAGTTAACCATGGGAAATGCAGGGTTACATGGGATGGTTTGCTCTTTGGAGGGTCTGTGTGGATTTGATGGGCCGAATGGCCTACTCCCACGCTCTAGGAACTCTATGATTTTGAATCTATGTAAGTTTGTTCTAGATGTGTGAATTTACATGCACAGCAATAGACATATTTTAAATGAATTGGGCAAAAGAACCAGGGAAGAGAAGACATTTTTTTTAATATATCCAGTATGTTGTTATAATGCCAGAATAGGTGGTGGAAATACGATGAATGGTAACTTTCAAAAGGAAACTGAATATTCACTTCAAAAAGGGAAAAGAAAAAGTTGCTGGGTTATGGGAGATGATTCAGACTAATTGGGTAATCATCATTGCTGGCCTCTGACAGCACTGTGAGATTCCCTGATGACAATGCATGGGTGGAAGGGTTATCATAGAAAGAAATATGAATCTCTGTTATACATTATAATGTATGAAACCGGTTATGGGAGGATAGATATTGTAATGGTCCTGAATGACTGAACCACTGTCTCCATAGAAGTAATATGCAAAAGGTGAACGAATGTTCATAAAGTCATAGAACACGGAAACAGACCATTTGGTCCAACCAGTCCATGCTGACCATTATCCCAAACATAGTCCCACCTGCCGGCTCTTGACCCATAGCCCTCCAAACACTTCTTATTCATGTACTTACCTAAATGTCTTTTAAACATTGTAACTATACTCACATCCACCATTTCCTCTGGAGGTTTGTTCCATACATGAACCACACCGTGTAAAAAAATTGCCCCTTTGTTATCGTTCTCCTCTTACCTTAAAAATACATTCCCTAATATTGAAATCCCCCACACTAGCAAAAATTCACCTACAATTCACATTATCTACACCCTTCATGATTTTATAAACCTCTATAAGGTCACCCTTCAACCTCCTATTCTCTGGTGAAAAAGGTTTCAGCCTATCCAGCCTCTGCATAACTCAAACCTTCTATTCCTGGCAACATCCTAGTAAATATCTTCTGAACACTCTCTGGCTTAATAATATTGGTTTGTCAATTGCTCCCAGTCTCTGCCCCACAGATAATTTAAAGTAAATTTAATGTTGATTTTCAAAGGTCTCAGAGGCACAGAATTTTACTGTCACCGCTAGACGTCAACCAGGTATCATTTCACTCCCCATTCGTACTCCCAGAGGAAATCAGGAATTTGTTCAGGAGAGATAGTGTCCAGACATAACAGGAACATTTCATTCAGTTTGCTTATAACAGATAACAATCAGCAATCTACCAGCTCCAGCTCAAACTCAGGCACGGTTCATCAACTGCATACTGACAGTCCACCAATCATACATTGACAAAGATTCTCAATTTTGAAGTGTGTGTCAGCCTTGAATTCCCTACTCTTGTAGGGGTAAATGAGGTCAGGTAAATTCAGGAGAACACAGCATTTGTTAATGTCAACTGACAGCAATGTCTCTCAATCATGATCTCCAGCTCCAACAACCGCGATTCTTCCCAGGACATTGTCCCATTCTGTCTCTGCCCCATTTCCTCCCTTCACATTCTCTCCTTCTCTCTACTGCTCTCTTCACATTCACAAACTATATAATTTCCTCTTTGTTCAGATTCAGTTCCTTAACCATCACTGTGCTGCTTCACTTCTCTGGTCCATTCCTTGGACTTTTCTAATCCAAAGAAGTGGGAGGAACCCTACAGTTGTACAGAGCTTTCTTAAGCCCCATCTGGGATAGCACCTCCAGAAAGACATATACTGTGTATTTCCTCAACAGGGTGATCTAATCAACGTATTTAAGACAATTAATAGGTTAGACGTAAAGAAATCAGTTCCTGTGATGGAGAGTCCAGAACAAGGAAGACACAACCTTAAAATTCAAGCTACCCATTCAGGAGTGAGTTAAGAACATATTCATATAAAACGTGACGGACATCTAGAAATCCCTCCTCCGAAAAGCTTTAGAGATTGGTCAAATATCAAAACTAAGACTGAAATGGATGAAAGGCGGGGGGATGAAGTTAAAATATGGAAGATCGAGGATGTAACTGAATGGTGAGTCAGGTTAGATGGCCTAGTCCTATAATTATGCTTCACTCCCTGGGCTTCTTTAGGCCTGTAATGCTTCAGGCTAACAATTTCCAGTCACTGCTTGAGAAACTGCTTTGTCTCTTAAAAAAAAACTTGGAAACGCCATGAGATTAAGATCATAAATCAGTCTCTGGGTTCTACTGATGAGCAGAAACCACCTGAGCTTAGCTTTGGTGGTTTGCAATCTCAGCACAACTGCCAGATTAAATTACTGCTTTATATTTATTGTCATGCTTCTGTTAACTGGTATCTGTGTCTGACAATGTCACAGCATGTTCCTTCAGTTTGCACTGCCTACTTTAAACTGCCTATAATATATATTTTCTGTGTTACACAAAACTTCAGGTAAGTTTTCAATCTTCAGCAAGACGCTACCAAGAGACTTGAACTGTATGGTCATGTGATTTCCACTGGCCAATTTCTTTGCTTGTAAACAATAATGACAATTGCAACAGCTATCTGATTACTATTGATCTCAAGGGCCGTTAGGGATGAACAACAAATGCTGGCCTTGTCAGCAATGCTCACAAACAGAATTCACAAAAAAAAGGTGACCCAAAAGGATACTAGCAATTATTTTAACTGAGATCACTGTATGAGTGAATTGATCCCAGTGTTAGAGTCACAATCTCACTGAGCTCAGCATTTCACCGGCATTGCTGAATTTCTATCAACGTGTTCTCTCCTGGATTGCAATGAAGCCAGATTGGTACCAATGATTATTGTATACAGCCCATATTTGTGTACATGCATTTGCTCTTGACTTTGCCTCTACCCTGACATAAATGCTAAGCAGCGTGGTCTTAGGGGCTGGCACCTTTTTAAAAGGAGACAGAGATGTCAGCTTGAGAAGCTTCCCAACTCAGCCTTCCCACCTCAAACACAAAAATCAGGACCAACATCTCAAGTTAATAGGCTTACATCAGATTATTTTCACAGTTCTGGTCATATTAATGAAGGTCAATCGCTGACATCTAAATTGATCGTGTCTGAGCATTGTGATGCATACGCATTAACCTAAAGGACTACTTGATGAATCTGTGTTATTATGAGTGTCATGAATGTACCAAACAGGCTCTGCACAAATATGCTGTTTGGGTGACAACCATTTTCTGGCACATCAAACGGAATACAATTGTCAGTAAACAAGACTTAAAGACTAAAATAACTGAGCGAGAAAGTCAAAGATACTTCTTTTCCAAGTATGGTTTCTTGCATTCTAGTCCTAATTAATGCAAGATAAAAAAATTCAACTTCATTTGTCCTTTAACCAAGGTTGAGCAATGCACTACCAAGCAATCATTTGCCATACTTGCATACTAACATGTTATTGCTCATGTACCAGGTTACCCAGATCCCTCTGTAATACTGATTTCTACACACTTAAAGATTATGCTGCTTTTCAATTCTTCCTGCCAAAGTGGTCATGTTCACATTTTCCCAATTATACTTCTTTCTTTTTGCCGACACATATAATTTGTCTATTTCCTTTTTCAGACTATCGTCTCTGGACAAAATACTTTCCTACCTATCTCAGTGTCATTGGCAAATCCACTAACATACAACAGCCCCCTCATGCAAAACATTGATGTGGATTTTAAATTGTTGAGGCCCAGCATTGTTCCCCGCCATTCAACTTGCTACAGCTTGCCAACCCGAAAAAGACAGGTTTATCACTACTCTACCTTTTATTAGTTAATCAATCCTTCCTTTGTGCTATTATGTTACATCTTACATCATGTGCTCTTGTATAATAACATTGGATGTGGCACCTTATCAAATAGTGTTTAAAAATCCAAATATCATCACATCCAATGGTCCCCCATACATACACCACCTGTTACATCCTCAAAAAACAGTAATAAATTAGTTAAACATGATTTCCCTATCCCAATACAATGCTAGCTTTGCCTAATCACATTACAATTTTCTAAATATCTTGCTCTAAACCCTTAATACAACAGATATTAATCTAACTGACCTGCTTTCCTACTTTCTTATTTCTTGAATAAAGTTGTTACATTAACTTTTCTCCACCCCACTCCCCCCCCCCACATCACCACTACCACCCCAATCTATTTGGACCTTCTGAAATCTGAGGTATTAAGAAAGATTATTATCCCTATAATCTATAAATCCCTCAGGTGCAGGCAACACAGTGCTGGAAACTTGTCAACTTTGTCAACTTTGTCCCAGACCATCCATAATCTCATCACCTCAGGGGATCTCCCATCCACCGCCTCCAATCTCATAGTCCCACAACTCCGCACCGCCCGTTTCTACCTCCTGCCCAAAATCCACAAACCTGACTGCCCCAGCCGACCCATTGTCTCAGCCTGCTCCTGCCCTACCGAACTCATCTCTGCATTCCTCAAAACGGTCCTGT
>NC_057738.1:20584526-20587300 GCF_004010195.1 Chiloscyllium plagiosum
CCAACGCCCCACCCCCAAGTCCCTCCTCCCTACCTTTTATCTGAGCCTGCTGTACACACATTCCTCATTCCTGAAGAAGGGCTTATGCCCGAAACGTCGATTCTCCTGCTCCTTGGATGCTGCCTGACCTGCTGCACTTTTCCAGCAACCCCTTTTTAACTTTAGGAATAATAATTCTCCATACACCTGACGATGTTGATTTTTTTACATTCCCCCATCTCACCCACCTTTTCATTTTCGAAGTCAAATGTCAATGATACTAGGTTATAGTCCAACAGGTTTATTTGAAATCACAAGCTTTCGGAGCGCTGCTCTATCTTCAGGTGAAGTGATTTTCCCACTTCAACTGATGAAGCAGCAGGGCTCTGAAAGCTTGTGATTTCAAATAAACCTGTTGGACTATAACCTGGTGTCATGAGACTTCAGACTTTGTCCATCCCAGTTCGATACCAGAACCTCTACATCATGGGCCTTTCATTTTCAAGTATTTTTGGGAGGTTTTCAGAAGCTTCTACAGCGAAGACAAACACAAACTACTTTGCCTTCACCATTTCCTTGGTTAACATTATAAATTCACCAGACATCCTCCAGAGGCTTTATTCTTTTCCGACTGAAATAATTGTAGAAACTCATTGGTTTGCTATTACTAACTAGTTTTCTCTCACACTCTTTCTCATTCTTTACTATTTCTTCTGTCATCTTTGTTCGTTTTTAAAATTGGACAAATTTTTGATCTACCATCAAATTTTGCAGATTTGTACTGTGTTTATTTCAATTTGCTACTGTCCATAACTTAAATATTTAGCCACTGAAGATACAACTTTCTCAATGAGTCTCTCTCTTGCCGGGTTAAATCTTTGCTGCAAGTTATTAAATATTGACTTAACAGTCTGCTCTGCTACCATTTAAACTGGTTTCACATTTATTTCAGCTAGCTATACCTTCATACCTCTGTATTTATCTTTATTCAGGTTTAAAATACTATTTTTAGAACCTAACTTCTTGCCTTTAAACTAAATATTACATTTTCTTATGAACTTTAACTCATACTGGTATCCCAGTCCACCTCGATTTGAGTGAACATAGGCCTCCATAAGGAATGCTGTCCTCGGGAATCTGATGTTGCGTGGTGAGCAAAGTGGGGAAAACACAAACAGGCTTTCAGTGGACAAGAGAGTGATCTCTTCTGTATTCAGGTTGTTACAACCAGGTCATGCCCAGTACACTAGCATGTCACTTCCATTCTTCAACAGTACACTCTGTTAGGCATTAATTATAAATGACTGTACTCGTCTGAATTAATCATTAGCATTGATAAAAAGCACCATTGATCATGAGCCACCTCCATCATTGCAGAACTATTACATCACAGGAGACAGAACTGAATGGCCTTCAATGCATTGACAGCTGATCCAACTAATTACTTTAAGCTTTTAACTAAAAGGCTTCTGGTTATATGTCAAGACTATTACTCTTGTTGAATGCTAAAGTCAATGATAAATTTCTCTTTGTTGCTGTGGTTGCAATACTACAGTACAGTGACCCCATCCTCTGCTGGGACTGCTATGTTTCTTTTCATGCTGCTTTTTGGAACTATTACTTGCAGAGCAACCCAATGATGGAAGGCCAAGTGTAGCCACAGTAATTACGGTTTTCACACCGACTGCTGAACCAAAATGCCTTGAAAGAAACAACAGCTTTGGTTGCCACTGGTAATGCTAGATGTGTTTAATTAAAAAAGGATGGGGATGACCATTTCCTTTACTTCTGTGTCCATGTTTCACGGGTATAACAGAAACTAGCTTTATTTGCAGTCACAATCAGAGGTCATCACAATCAAATGGGATGATGGACTGGAACCACTCTAGGCTAGCAGATCAGTTGCATTATGGGAAATGGGGGCAGCCATTTAGAAATCATCAAGTACAAAATAAAATTAATAAGGTAGGGGGAGTTCCTCTTTCACATAACTGATGCATCCAAATGAAAATGTGGGATTGCACTGGAACAGGTCTGACAGCAGGTTGGCTTCTACCTCCTCAACTACTGGGAACCAAATTGGGAATAATGGAGGGGTGACACAGATGCACTGGTGTCAGAATGCACTGGAAATAATAAATACAGTGGGCAAACCAGTTCTTACCTGCTTGTGTTGCAATAATCAGAGCTGTGTTGCCTTCTTTGTCCTGCCAGTTGACATCAAGATGGGGGCATCCAGCCAATAGAAAGACAATGTCCATGAACCCCTGGTAACAGGCCACCATCAGCCCAGTCTGAAAACAGAAGGCAACCAGCAGTTTCAGAGAGAGGGAGTTTGATGGAGCACAGAGCAAAATTGCAAATTAACCAACAGTGCAAATTTCTGATATAATAATGAGCTGCTGATCAGGTGTTTCAGACACTCTATACAATCAACACAGGAATTCTTGGACATCATCAGAAATATACACATAGACAAGGAAGAAACCATGGTCTCATTATATGTAACGGCATTGTTCACCTCTATTGACAAAACCCGAGCCAGAGAAACAATAGCCAACCTGCTGAACAGACATAACAGACAACAGGACGTTGAACCCATCAACAAAGACGGCATACTTAAACTACTGGACTTGTGCCTCACAACACACTTCACATTCAACAACCAGATATACGAACAAATCAACGGAACACCCATGGGCTCACCAATCTTGGGACTCATAGCAGAAGCAGTAATGCAAAGGTTAGAACAAACAGTCTTACCACAAATTCAACACAAACTCTGGGTCAGATAC
>NC_057738.1:20587633-20608150 GCF_004010195.1 Chiloscyllium plagiosum
TGTACAAAACACTATATAGGACAAACAGGAAGACAGCTAACGATCGGCATCCACGAACATCAACTAGCCACGAAACGACACGACTGGTTATCCCTAGTAGCCACACGCGCAGACGACAAGCAACATGAATTCGAGTGGGACAACACTACCATTATAGGGCAAGCCAAACAAAGAACAGCCAGGGAATTCCTAGAAGCATGGCACTCATCCACAAACTCCATCAACAAACACATCGACCTAGGCCCAATATACCAGCCACTACAGCGGACAGCTGAAACTGACAACCGGAAGCGGCAGGGACAGGCCACTATAAATGCCGGAGGAAACACCACAGAAGCGCTTCACAGGAGGCTCCCAAGCACTGAGGATGTCACCTAGACAGGGGACGAAACGTTTGCAACAAAAACTTCCAGCTTGGCGAACAGAACCAAAGCAGGAAAATTAAATAGTCAACAAGACCGATTGTAAAAATGAAAGTTTTGTGTTTAAACAGTTTCAAGCCAACATTTAAATCGTCAACAGGGATACAAAATTACTGAGGTCTAATGAAAATGAAGAGGGTCCAATGATGAGATATTACAGGTCACAGAATCTCCAAGCAAGGCCACTCTCAGCAACAAATGGACTATTCTTAGCACCGTGAGGATTGAAAAAAACAGACCTGGAACAAAACTACAGCATTTCATTTAACAACCATGGATCAAAACGAGGGCTGAGGTGAAAGTCAACAAAGATCAAAATCCTGCAGATACTCAAAATCTGAAATAAAATTGGGAAAGAGTGTCCTGAAAACACCGAAGTCAGGTTGGAAGAGGGAGGGTAAGGTCAAATATTTCAGGTCAGTGACCTTTGTTCAGAAACTGGAGATATGAGAAACACCTGATAAAGAGTGACAGAGACAGGGAGAAAGGGGCAGAGGGAAGACAGGAAAAGATATCACCCACCGGTGAGGATTTAATGAATGCACAGATGACAGCACGGGTCAAAATAAAAGGTGATAAAGAAAGAAAATATACAAAAGTGAGACACGGATATTTGAGAGGTCTGAATACTGCTGTTACGAAACAAAAATGAAGCAGCCACCAAGTCATTCAGGCAAGGAAATGGATATCTGACTGTTCAATTCCACTCTCCTCCTCCCCACCCAAGCTTAGTCCTGTTCTGTTGATCATTATTTTAAAAAATGAGCAATCTCCTTTCTATTTGCGAGCACAGGAGCATGTGTACATATTGACCATTGCAGCCTTTGCATGACTCTGCATTTTGGTGTATAGGAGAGTGAATGAATTCCCTTCAGATAGACTCTTCGCATAACTGAAATCTATATTAAACCCTAACAGTTAGAATTGCTTTAGTTCTGAAGAAGGGACCCCAAAACGATTTCTCTCCACAGATGCTGTGTTTTTCTAGCAATTTCTGGTTTTGTTGCTGATTTCCAGCATCCTCAGTTCTTTGGTTTTTTTAGTTACAATTGGTAACTGAAGTTCAATACACAAACAGCTACAAGCATTGTGTCAATCGTGTTTAGGTCTATATCAGCTTCTGCTGATAAATTTTTATGAAGTAAATATTATGGGACAGTTCATTGTTCTTTTATGGCAACCACCAATAATGTGGCAAAAGGGGCACTGAATGTATCCCTGGACATATTTTAAATTACTTATTGTTAACTTTACTAATTCATTCACTGCTGTCTGGACACAACTTAGAATGTTTTTAGATGTTGAGAGATTATTGTCTGCAGGAAGTCTTTTAAATCCATACATTCTTTCTATGGAGCAATCCTGACAGTCCCATTGTCCTGCTCTATATCCGTGGCCCAGCAATTTTATTTCCATCAAGTTCCTATCAAATATTCTCTTGAAATCAATGTTAGCTCCACCTTCCACTACTCTCACAGGCAGTGAGTTTCTAGGGGAATAAAATCACTTGTGTTAAAAACTCCCCCTCCTTTATAATTCTTGTCCAAAGTGTTAAATCTAGTGTCCCCTACTTGTTGTACCATCAGCGTTAAAAAGGCTCTTCTTTATTTACTTTTAATTGTTGTTCTACATCTCTATCATATTCCCCCCTCCCAATCCCCTTTCCTAAAAAGGGAACAACCCCAATTTTTCAGCCTAACCTTGGAGCTGAAATCTCCCATTCACCCTCTCAAGGGTCCACTCATTCTTCCTAAAGATTAGTGACCAGAACTGGATTCTGCCCTCGACTCTAGCAGTGGCCTCGTTTGAATGTCATATCGGTTCACCATAATTTCGCTGCTTTTGAGTAAACCTATATTTAGGAAGCTCAAGAAATTGGATATGTACCTGGAAGGAAACACTTGGTGGGCTATTGAAAACAATCAAGGGAATGGGACTAATTTCATAGCCTTTTCTTTTTTTATATATATTTTTTTTCCACAAGTTTACAAAAGAAAACTAAAAAAAAGACCCAAGTATAAACATTGATATACAGTTAAATCTTAAATAAATGATAACCAAAATCTATCAAACAAGAAAACAGAAATACCAAGAAAAAAAGACAAAACTCAACTAACTACTCATCTAACTTACAACTAAACAGAGTGTATCATTAAAATTCTTACATTATTCAAGAGAGAAAAAAAAATCCAACGGATAACACATAAATTGAGCAGTTTATACCTGCTCGGAATGTGTTAACATCAGATCACAACAAAACCCCTATTTATCCAAAACATCCCGAGCATAGAGCATATAAAATTCACAAAAATAAAAGCTCTTTGGTGCATTCAGATCAATATAATAAAAAAAACTATTTATAAATAGTTAAAAAAAAGTATAAAACGTGTTTAAATGGAGATCTTCCCCCTTATTCCCAGGGGGCATCACTTCCTTTCCAAAAAAACCATCATAACCTCTCCCAACCAGTGCTCCACCCTTGACCCAGGCACCCCACGATAGGATAAAGAAAATTCAAGTATACTACTGAACTAGAACTAACAGTGAGTACCCTATTCCCCACCCCCACCCCTCCCCCCCACCCACACCAACACCTGGATATATTTGGTAATGTTAATACCATATATGAACATATATGACTATAAGATTACAGTCTCAGCAAATAATAATTAAATATATTAATACAAAATAACAGGGGAAAACAACCCCGCTCCAAAGGACAAAGATAAAATAAGATAAGGTAGCCATCTTCCCCCCATCTACATTAACTAGACCCCCTGGCCTATATATATATAAAAAAAAAAGGGAAAGGAAATCGCTAAGTAAAGCATGAATAAATAAGCCCTTCTTCCCACCCCCCGGAGGTAATATTAAACAGTAAGATAATGAAAGGAAAAAAAAGGGGTTTAAACCTGGGTGGGGGCATGGCAAAACAACATAAATTAACTCTTATAATTTGTCTAAGAGAGTCCAAAAGTTCCTTGGCCTTCTCCGGTGATCCGAAGTTAAACACGGACCCTTCATGGCTAAAGCGTAGTATAGCTGGGTAGCGCAAGGAGTATTGAATGTTTAAATCCCTTAAACACTTCTTTGCTTCATCAAATGCCTTCCTCTTTTAAACCAAAGCTGGGGAAAAGTCCTGAAATAACATAATCTTGGATCCTTTATGGGTCATGGCTTGTGGATCTTTCCCAAGATTTCAGGAGGCTTCCAAGAGCATCTGCCTCAACTTATAGCTCTGCAGCCGGAACAGGACCGGGCGGGGGCGCTGGTTCGAGCCAGGCCCGCGTATTGCGACCCGGTAGGCCCATTCTACCCTTACCTGGCCTGATCCAGCCTCCAGATTCAATAACTGCGGAAGCCACTGTTCAAGGAACCTTTAAGCTGGCCTTCTTCTTCCCGTTCGGGAAGGCCCAGCGGTCGTCAATGTGGTTCTCTAAGGTCTGGACTTGCCGCTCGAGAGTCCGGACCCGATCCACGGCTGATTCTGCAATGGCCTCCGAGGTCGCAGCCTTTAGCTCTGCCCCTCCAACTCGGCATTCAATTTCTTCGATGTCTTGGCCGTGCTTTTGTAGCGCGGCCGAAAGTGAATTCCACCAACTTCGGGACTCTTCTATGAAAGCATTGATCTTCGCATCAAGTTTGGAGATTATTTCTGCGAGGCTCGCCACCGTAGGTAAGTCCCCTGGGGCAGCTGCGGACACCTCTGCTGCAGCTGGGGAGAATGGGGGAGGGGCTCCTGCCTGCTGAGAACTGCGGGCTCCTTTCCCCCTAGTCATTTTTACAGGGGACTGAACTGTATAAATTTAGTACTAAACCACTAATTACATTAAATAAAAACTATTTTTAGTTGATTTGGTGAGTGTGGAGGGTGGCCCACTTTGCCTAGGTCTTGGGAGGAGCAATTTAGACTCAGACTTGCTGAGTCGCCGCCATCTTGGATCTCCCTCATAGTCTTTTCAAAGAGCTAGCACAGGCAAAACTGACTGAGTGGTCATCTTCTGCACCATATGATTAATATGACCATCTTGTACAGTATCCACTCAGTTCAAAAATTAGGGAGTCTCTCATTTAAGATACAGAAAAGGAATCATTTCCTCACTGAGTGCATTGTTAACCTTTAGCATTCTCTTCCCTAGAGTCCTAGTAGAAGGCTAGGTGATTGGATATATTTAAGTTAGACAGAAGTTTTAATCGACAGGGCAGTCAAGGGTTCTGGGGGCTAGACAGGTGAGTGAGTTAAGGGCACAATCAGATCAGTCATGACTTTACTGAACCACTGATGTGCCGAATGGCCTACCCGCTTTTTAAAAAGCTATTATGAACTAATAATCTCTACACTTGGTTCAAGTTTCTGTAGAGAACTTTTATAGTATGGGAGAGGACACCAAGTGGGCCAAAACACGATTCAACACTTGGTAGGTAGGGAATCCTTCAAACAAGGATATGAATAACACTGGCTGCTGTCTACCCTCTGCCATCTCCTCTCCAGACCCTGTATCTGGCATGATATATATTACAAGGCAGAGGGACTTTCTAACAGTCCTGTTGACACCAGGTTGGAATCCCTATCTGAAGGGGCTTTCTCACAGCAGGAACAGTTTCAGAAGCTGACTCATTTATTTTATTGTTTGCCTTTTTATTTATCATATATGAGTACTCATGGTGAAACCATGGATAAGTGTCAGTCAAAAATTACAGATTACAGAAAAGCCCTAAAAACTTTGCAAAGATGCAAATTTCATAACAGGTTATGATCTTCTAAAAGGAGAAAAAAAGTACAGAACAAAGTAACAGAGTTGAGAAGAAGTTGTCTGTGGACCACTGAGTGGAGGAGCACAGATGCATAAACTCAACTTGTTCTCCAGCCCCTTGCTCAAATTATTGAGGAGCGATCTAATTAGTGTTTCCAATGGTAAAGGAATAAAATGATAAGAGTAGCTATTGAGGGATGAAGAAATATTTCTATGTGGGTGATTTAATTAAAACTATAGGGTTACTTTCATCAGAGAGAGACAAATGCTAGTGGGTTTAACCAGAGGGTCACCATGCCTCAGGTAAGGGGAAGAGGATGAGGAAGAGAATCCTGCAGCCAGAGTGGGAATTGAACCCACACTGTTGGTATCACTAACCAGCCAACCAGCCAACTGAGCTAACCCAAGTGAGTAGTATTCTAGGTGTGACCTCAGTGGCACAGGGTGTAGCAAGACTTCCTGAGTTTTGAACTCTAACCCTGACCATTAAAAGCCAAAACTCTTAGTTACATATTGCAGTTGCACCATTTGTTTCATGCACATAAACATGAAGGTTTCTTTGTGTTACACTTTATTTTGGAATCTCTCTCCACTAAACAATAGTCTGCTCTTTTTTGATATTTACCATCGAAATGCATTACTTCACACTTTTCCACACTAAACTCTATCTACCAATTATTGCCCACTCACCATGTTCCCTGGTAGATTCCTTACATCTTAAATGCCCCACTATTTCAGTGTTGTCAGCAAATTTAGATACATTGCACTCTGTCCCCTCCTCAAGGTCATTAATATAGATAGTAAATAATTGTGAGACCTTAGGACAATACTTGTGGTACCTGACTAGTTGCACCTTTCCAACCTGAAAAGACCCATTAATCCCAATTTTCTGTCTATGTATTAACCAATCTCCAATCCATGGTAATATTTTACCCCCAGTGCCTTGAGGTCCTGTTCTAAAACAATAAAGTTTTTTGTGGCACATTATCGAATGTTAGAAATCCAAATGCACTACATCTACCAGTTTTTCTTTATCATCTCTGCTGATTGCATCCTCAAAGAATTCCAGGAAACCAACAGCCACTCTCAGACAACATCTCACCAGGACAAAGGATCCGATACCCAGCATGAGCAAAACCAACGTAGTGTACAAAATCCCATGCAAGGACTGCACAAAACACTACATAGGACAAACAGGAAGACATCTAACGATCCGTATCCATGAACACCAACTAGCCACGAAACGACACGACCAGCTATCCTTACCAGTAGCCACACACGCAGATAACAAGCACATGAGTTTGACTGGGACAATACTACTATTATAGGACAAGCTGAAAAATGTGTTGCTGGAAAAGCGCAGCAGGTCAGGCAGCATCCAAGGAGCAAGAGATTCGATGTTTCGGGCATAAGCCCTTATGTCCGAAACGTCGATTCTCCTGCTCCTTGGATGCTGCCTGACCTGCTGCGCTTTTCCAGCAACACATTTTTCAGCTCTGATCTCCAGCATCTGCCGTCCTCACTTTCTCCTATTATAGGACAAGCCAAACAGAGAACAGCCAGGGAATTCCTAGAGGCATGGCACTCATCCACAGATTCTATCAACAAACACATCGACCTGGACCCAATATACCGGCCACTGCAGCGGACAGCTGGAATGGACAACCGGAAATGGCAGAGACAAACCACTATAAATGCCGGAGGAAGCGCTTCACAGGAGGCTCCCAAGCACTGAGGATGTCACCTAGACAGTGGACGAAACGTCTGCAACACAAATTCCCAGCTCGGCGAACAGAACCACAACAACTCCAGGAAATTTGTCAACCGTGGTTTCCCTTTAAAAAAATCACGTTGACTCCGACTGTGTTAATCTTTTCAAAAGAGCCTGCTATTTCTTCCTTAATAAAGGACTCATGCATTTTCCCCAACAGATGTTAGGATATCTCACCTACACTTCCATCTCCCTTCTGTCTTATACAGTGCCATCATATTACATTCCAATCCACTGGAGTCCAGTGATTTTTGGAATATTTCAACCAATGCCTTCTCTATTTCTGCAACCATCTCCTTTAAAACTCTTGGATGCAGAAGACTTGTTGCCTTTAATCTCATCAGTTTGTCCAATACTTTGTCCCTTGTAATAGAGAACTGTTACAAGATCTTTTCTCCCTTAGCAACTTGGTCATCTGTTAACATTGGGATGTTTATAGTGTCCTCCACCATGAAAACCAATGCAAAATATTAGTTTAAATTATTTTCCATTATTAATTCCCCAGTTAGAATCATAAAATCTCTACAGTGTGGAAGCATTTGGCCCATTGAGTCCACACCAACCCTCCAAAGATCAGCCCACCCAGACTCACCTTCCTACCCTATTTCTGTAACAGTGCATTTCCCACGCCTAACCCATCTAGCCTGCATATCCCTGAACACTATGGGCAATTTAGCATGGCCAATCCACCTAACCTGCACATCTTTGGATTGTGGGAGGAAACCCACATGGACACAATGAGAACGTGCAAACTCCACACAGTCACCCAAGAGTGGAATCAAACCCATGTCTCTGGTACCATGAGGCAATACTGCTAACCACTGAGGCAATACTGCTACCGTGCCACCCTTTTTTTTTCTGTCCTGTCAGGGTCCTCAGAGGGCTTTGGGTTGACCAATATTTCATTTATCCCCGCTGAGAGTGATCCTGAACAGTGTCTCTTATCCTGCATAGAGAGGGCTAACTAAAACTGTAGGTTCAGCCATGTTCTACAGGGTGGTAACATGGCACTGGGCACTAACAGTAACATTCAATTGAGAACGAACAAAAAGAACCCAATCCTGTTTCTTCCACAATAAAAGAATTCTCCCTAACATGCCATGATTGCCAATGCAATGAGGTGACCAGTACAGTCAACTCTCTAAACTAATCTCAACAAATACCAATGGTGCACATGAGTAAAGTGAATGTGAAATATTTCCAAGTGATATTTAATTTTGAAAAACATTCCTGACCGCTTTGTGCTCTCAGATCTTTATGTTAACGGTGGTGAAGTCGGACAAGAAAATTTGTGGCCGAAATGCAATATTTCACAAAACGATTCTTTAATAGGCTGCCCATTGTTGGCTGCAGCATTATCAGGTGATAGAGGTTTTCAGCGACGCAAAGCATTTGCTGTTTGGAAACTGCATGGATCATCCTTGCACGCTGCTGGCACTTTAGAAATAAACTGGGATCATGTGGGAAATGGGAAAAGGCAGATGAAGACACACGGCGCAAACATCCAGTTGGCCCATTGGGAACGGCATGCTGTTGAGATGTGAAACCTAGGTCAGATGTCCAGCCCTCCCAAGTGCTGAGCTCACCCTCATATTAGAATGAATGGGTCTGAAATCAGCAGCCCACCCACCATAAGTAAATATGTAATCAATGGTCAATTGAATTTGCACAAGGAGAACTCCCCTGCTCTTATTTGAATAGTGCCATGACATTACATGCAACTCGCCGAACAGGCAAGTGATACTTTCGTTCAACAGCTCCAGAGTTCAGTACTCAATGAAGATTAAATACAGGTTGCTCAAATTCTGGAAGGGGGCTTTACACAGAAACCCCTAGATTCGATGGAGAAAAACCAGCAGCAAATAAAGTTACTAAATCTGACTGGACATGTTCCTGATGGTTTCATCACATGACTTTCTTCCTCCAATTTCTCCATCCATTTGATCAACATTTTCCCCATCTGCAATATTTAATAGCCAAAAACAAAAAAGTGTTCAAAGAAAATGTCTTTTAAAAAGGCTGTTTTTATTTCTGTCCAGTTGGTTTCTGTTAGTGTCCAGGAAATTAATCAGTAATGTCTGGAGACTCCAGGTCAATATTGAAGAATCATCAAATCTAAGAGCACATCAAACCCAAAGCAATCATCATCGATAAACACATATAGTAGAAAAAACCTTTGTCACCTTTTAACCTTTGAGAGATTACTAAATATAGTTTTGCATGATGTAATCAACTTGCTAATTATACATCCTCCACTCGAACAGATTCGAGAGCAGCTGATACAGCACAAACTCTTCCGAGAGGGCAGCATGCAGGAATTTGTCAACTGACGCTGGGTTCAGAAATTGTTGCTGAGTTTGATACTGAATCAGAGACTCTCTGACCGCCTGAACCTAGCAGCACTGTCTGAGGGGAAGAAAGAAAAAAGGAGGGGCTTTCATCCCACAGCACCTTACAGTCAACTAATTATTCGGCTCTAAACAGAATAAATTTCAGCAGCATATACAATATTTCTCTACTGACAGGCTCAGGACAGCAACTTTCCAATAACTAACTCATTTTCTGTAATAAAGCTACTGCATTCGAAGTCTGTCTCTCACTCGTGGGATCTCACCCCTGAGATTTCTTCACTGATGACGATTACATTATAAATCCAATAGGTCCTCAGGACTTGGGCTTTAAAATCAATAACAGCCTTTAGCTTACTCAATGTTGTATTACTTTACATTCAAATAACAATACAACATAACTGTCAGCATTCTCTTTATCAGATGGCATAACATGGAATTGATTTGGGGCAGTCGATCTAGATGATTAGTATAATACAAACAAGACAGAAAGAAGCTAAAAAGAAATATAAAAGGGTAGCTCACATGGAGGTAGGATTTTATTTTAAAGGTCAAACGGCATGTACTCACCCCTTTACTGATCGTTACTGATGATATTAAGCTAAAACCTTCAAGGCAGGATATAAAAATGCCCCCCACCGCAGACTCACAGATGATAGTAATTTCTGGAACCACTGGACTGAAACAATCTATCAGTTAGCTAAATGCACTGCATTGTGCAGAGAGGTAGCTGAATTGTTCAGTTTTATTGGCCACTTGCTGGTAAATGGGAGATTTGAGCCTTTCATCAGTCATGTTGTTAATCAGTCATTATGTGAGATCTACAGTAGAAAGGTTCCGAGAGGATGTGTTGCCTGGAAACATGTCCCTAATCACTCTGCACTGTCAGGTTCGGCAAGGACCCTAATGCAGAGCTGGTTGTTCCTCGGGTATAGCTAACATGGTTTCAAAACAAATATGAAATGTTATTCATCTCACCAGTGGAAAACATACAAAATAAGAAATTCTAATTGCAAACAATCAGCCTTGGTAATCTGTCTATTCATCTTGTCTTCTCACTAACGTTAACTATTTTCCATCACAGTCACATTGTGGTTAAGTGATATGGTGATGCAACATGATTCAGTTATGCAAATGGGATCAGCATGTGGGCAGATGTTAAATGATTGACCAAAATGTATAGGCAATATCTTCCAGAAAAGGCTGTTATTAGATGAGGAGCTCACCTTGCCCCAGTCCCTATATGGAAGGAAATAACTGCAGTAGTCTAGTGCATGAAGCTCTCTTTAACATCAAATGACAACATAACTATAATCAACAAACCTAGGAGGTTTTAGTTCATATCCTAGGAGGTTTGTGAATTCAGTTTACAGCAAGGCAACTCTTCGAAACTTTGATTTAAGGACAATATGGAACTGCTGGGTTGACCACTAAAGTTTTTAAAGTTCACAACTGTGCGAATTGTTTGGACAGACAATATTTTATATATTTGCAATCCTGACACAATTCTTCAGATGCCCAGAGCACATATTGTATATTTGGGTGCAGGGTATAGTCTTCTCCCATCCTCATTCCTGTGGTGTTTCATCTCTTAAAATTACTGAGAGGGCATCATTATTTGGAGGTCCCTTAAATTCCCAAAGTGTGGTGACTGTGTGACACTCCACACAATCAGCGGAGACCCGTAAAGTCACTTTCAGTGTTTTTCATGATGAAAGTGGGTAAAATACACTTTTCCATACCTCACCAGTCAACCCAACTGCTCACCAGCTGGAAGAAGTCTTATATACAAGTGAATACCCACCCTGTATGGAAAAGTGCTTAGGTGCCAGTTGTGGGTCAGCAGTAACTTACTAAACTTTGAATCAGAACTTGTGCATTTAAGCTTTATTCAAAAGACACAAATACAAATCTATCCTTTGTTTTGAATGAGACGTTAAGGTAATAGCTCATCTGTTCTGTCAGCTGGATGAAAACAATCCTGTGCCACTATTTTTAAAGAGGATTTGGACATTTTACCACAGCCAAGTTCTTGCTCATCCCTTCACCCACACCTAAAAACAAAAAGGTTTTTTGGTAATTATCTGATTTTTGATTTTATGAGCTTGCTGTGTATGATCTGGCTGCTATGTTTCCTAAATTAGAATGGAGACTATACTTTGCTGGTTGTAAAACAAAGGCAAAATACTGCAGATGTTAGAAATATGAAATGAAAGCAAATGATGCACAAAGTACTCAGCAAGTAAGGCATCATCATTTGTGGAGAGATGTTGCAGGTCAATGACCTTTGCTAAAGTATGTCTTAAAGTCGTTAAAGGCATTACAGAACTTACAGTTTAAAAAATAAATGTATAAATTTGCATTCCCAGCACAAACATTTTCAACAGAGGAATGCAAATTTGGGAGTAGAACTGCCTTATCACGCTTGCTTGTCAGTCCTTTCATTATTTAGTTATGGTTGTGAAAGTCAGAAATGTTCTTTGTTAGGACTATCAATTGGTACATCCAGCTCCCACATATATCATCTGTTTATCACATGTATGTTTGGTTTAAATATTATCAAAAAATTTTAGTTACTGACCTTTCGTTCAACCTTATTGCATAAATGGGTCCAAAAGGGTTAAATAACAAGGACAAGTGACATAGACTACACTTGAATTCCCTTGAGTATAAGAAATTGTAATACAATCTAAACAAAAAGTTCAGGATGATCAAAAGACTTGAAGGGGTGAGGAAGTCAGAAAAGTGGAGTAAGGTCTAAATTAAAGATTACAGTTAGACCTTTCAATAGTGAGGTCAGCACTGGGCTATGTAAATCTGAAGTTGTTTCCCCAAAAAGCTCTTATTGGTTGTTCAATTGAACATTTCAAGACAAAGATTGATAGTTTTTTTGTTCGTTAACAAAATTAATGGATATAGCTCCAAGGTGGGGAAATGGAGCTAAAGTCCAAATCAGTGATCTACATATCTTCCACTGACTGAAAGGCTATTTTCACTTGCCAAAACTAATCGTCATGACTTGAAAAAGTAATCTTGACATCATGTAAAAATGTGCATTTTCATAGACAACACATATTAGTTATGGCAGAGTCACTTATGTGTTTAATTTACTGAGTCCTAGGTCTAAAACCTGTTACATCCTGTTGATCTGGCATTTGCACTTTTCTTGTAAAGTATTGTCATTTTGTGACATTAGTCATTTAGGAATACGTTCTAAACCAAAAATACACATGAAAGGGAAGTGCCTCATAACGGCCAAGACAGCAATGTTTTTCCCACCACACCAAATTCTTTTGCCTTTCAATGGGTTGAAATTGTTCAGATACAATCTGCTTTTCTGTCTGATGCAAGATCATTGACCTAAAATGTTAATTCCATTTTTCTCTCCCCAGATGCTGCCTGACCTGCTCAATATTCCCACCATTTTCTGTTTTCATTTCAAATTGCCAACATCTGCCCACTGTTTTGATTCTATATCCTGTTGAAGTAATGAACTTCTGCTTTTGTGAGAAAATGTTATCCTAATCAAACAAAAAATCATTTTGGAATGGAGCATTCAGCGACTTAAAATGTTGCAGATTTTAACAAATAATTATTTGGCATGATTTAGGCCTGGATTTTCGCAATGGTAGAGAATGTCATAGAGTCATAGAGATGTACAGCATGGAAACAAAGCCTTCAGTCCAAACCGTCCACGCCGACTAGATATCCCAACCCAATCTAGTTCAGCCTGCCAGCACCCAACCCATATCCCTCCAAACCCTTCCCATTCATATACCCATCCAAATGCATTTTAAATGTTGCAATTGTACTTCCTCTGGCAGCTCATTCCATACACGTACCACCCTCTGCGTGAAAAAGTTGCCCCTTAAGTTTCTTTTATATCTTTCCCCTCTCACCCTAAACCTATGCCCTTTAGTTCTGCACTCCCTGACCCCAAGGAAAAGACTTTGTCTATTTATCCTATCCATGCCCTTCATAATTTTGTAAGGTCACCCCTCAGCCTCCGACGCTCTACGGAAAACAGCCTCAGTCTGTTCACCCTCTCCCTATAGCTCAAATCGTCCAGTCTTTTCATGTTTCACATAGGCAGCTGCCCACAGAGCTCAGCAGTTGTATGCACTACTCCTTTGAGATCTTGCAATATGAAGTACACAGATCAGACCTGTCAGGAGCAGAGCCTGAGATTTGTGATTCAGTTGGATTGCCAGGGATCTCCTTTGGAGAAATATGCTATGCCTTTTTGTAATATCCCAGGACACCTTCAGGAGAGATCAGATATCTTTTAGAAGAAGGAAGGTGAATGTTAAATAGAGACATGATGATGAAAAGGAAAGGAGCATAAAATCATGAACTGTTCAAACACATCACAAACACCAACACAGTCGACATCAAGGCAATTCAACATCTTGGCTCAAACCTTTTAAAAAAGATTGGAGTATCAAAAAAAAGGTTGATGATTTCATTCTGTTGACATGAAAAAAACGTTTCTATTTCTGGACAAACGTTGCATGACTGATTTCACAACCATCAATTATCACAGTATGTGCCTGTCAGTTCACCATTTGATTGATGACTCCAGGCGGTTACAGACTCTGATGTGGGCTATGAATTCCAATATTTATTGTAATAAAGAACAATAAACTCATTGAGCTAATGATCGTTGTTATCAGGCTTTATGAGATAAAACTAGGAGAAAGTGAGGACTGCAGATGCTGGGGATCAGAGCTGAAAAATGTGTTGCTGGAAAAGCGCAGCAGGTCAGGCAGCATCCAAGGAGCAGGAGAATCGACGTTTAGGGCATAAGCCCTTCTTAAGGAATCAGTTTCCTGAAGAAGGGCTTATGCCGAAACATCGATTCTCCTGCTCTTTGGATGCTGCCTGACCTGCTGCGCTTTTCCAGCAACACATTTTTCAGCTCGTTTATGAGATAAAAGAATACAAATTTAGTACATAGCTTTTTATGATTAAGAGCTTTTGCAATGCAATAAAGGCTGCAATAGGTACTCAGAGCTTTAGTTTATTTAATCAAACATGCATCCTGAGATCCACCCATGGTTGACATTATAATCAGTTGACCTGGCAGGTGTAAAGGCAAAATTCGTTGTGTGGCAACTACGGATTGGCATCAGGATATAAAAAGGTGGGTAGAGGACATGAAGTGGCAGGGGTTGGTATGGAGGGGGCATGGAAATGTGTGAGAGGGTGAGGATGGAGGTGTGGGGTAGGGGCAGGATGTTACTTTTTTTAAATTTTGGACCCAAGCTCTGAAGCACTCCATCCACCATAATTCTTAACATGGTCTACCCAACAACCCATCTAACTTTAGGGTGCGTTTTTAGAAAACAGGTTCAGGGAGCTGAAAATTCTCCTCACTCCATACAGTTAACATACAGAAGAAAATCCTGGTGCTAGGCTCTTGTAAAATCTATTTTGCATACTGGCAAACATAATGTCTGATCCAACAAACTGGAATGTCAGTGAAATAAGAAAATCTTTCTCTAGGAAAGACTAGGCTGAGTCTTGTAACTCAGTGCTCCATTGTAATATCATCAGTAATAGGTCCAGTAGGGAATTCAGGAAAAACATCTTTACCCGGAAAAAGGGGCAAATATGGAAGTCTCTATGAAAAGAGTGGTCAAGGTGCACAGCATAGATCATTTCAGGGAATACTAGAAAAACACACTTTGGAAAAAAAAAGGAGATAGAAGGTTATGCTGCTGGAGCTTGATAAAATAAGGTGGGAGGATACTTGTGGAACCCAACACCATCATGGATTTGTTGGACTGAATGGCTGTTTCTGTGCTGTACATACTGCACTTCTTAATTCTATTTAACTCATTGACAGAATAAATTTGATGGGCTGAATGGTCAGAAATATGGGCACTGGAGTATACCTGTATATTCATATGATGTTGCACAACTTAGACAGAGGCAGGTGTTCAGCTGGAGCTCAGCGACTGTGATTTCTACACTGCAGAAAAATACACTGGACAACATGTAAAACTACAGGATTAATTGATAGTGAAGGGGGAGATAAAGGCCACTTGTGACTTGGGCACTTTGCCAAAATTTGCAGAAGTCTTTTAATCCTTGACAGTGAAATCGTCCCATCATCATGCCATAATAATACCAACTGAAATTCTGAACAGGCAGCATAGTGGCTTAGTGGTTAGTACTGCTGCCTCAAAGCGCCAGGAACCTGGGTTCAATCCCTGCATCAGGTGATTGTCTGTGTGGAGATTCCTCATTTTCCGTGTGTCTGTGTGGGTTTCCTCCCATAGTCCAAAGATGTGAAAGTTAGGTGAATTGGCCTTGCTAAATTGCCCATAGTGTTAGATGCATTAGTCAGGGGTAAATATAGGGTAGGGGAATGGGTCTGGATGGGTTATTCTTCAGAGGGTAGGTGTGGAGTTGTTGGGCGAAATGACCTGTTTCCATACTGCAGGAAATCTAATCTAATCAGTGAACTGCTGACATGAAGAAAGATTACCTAAAGAAGAAGCATGTGATTATTTTCATGCTTAGCCCTGTAAACAAAGGAGAATAGGGATGACTGCCATGGATAAACGAATATTTACTCTAGTACAGCAAATGTCAACCATGATCATATTGTCACCACTAAATCAGAAGGTTGCACCTTCAAACCACTCCAAGAACTTGCGCATATGATCTCGGTTGATATTCCAACACAATATTGAGGGAGTGTTCCATTGCAGAAAGAGGTGGCTTTTGGATGCAATGTTGAACCAAGATCCTGTCTGAGCGTTCACATGGAAATACAAGATCCCATGGTCAATTTCAAAGATGAGCTATAGAGATCTTCCAGCATTCTGACAAATATTCATCACTCAATCAACATCACTGAAACAATATAGCTGGTCATTTACCAACTTGCCGTTTGTGGAACCCTGACGAAGTGAGCACAATAATGTGGCTAGAAGAGAGACAGGATTAGCAATAAAAATTGTGGCATTAGTTCAATGATACTAGACTTTTTTTTGAAATGGAAGGTAAAACAGACTTGAGCAAGCTGGCATATTGGCCCGAGTTCTATGACAGGAATTTCAATTTGCCCACTTTCCAACATCTAAGTCACTGACAGCATACTCATGAGGTAAACATCCAATACCCATGGATGTCACTGAGATATGGAGCAGTCACCTATTCAACAATCACCCCTCTGCTCGCCCAAATACACATTGGCTGCAGGTTCCTGAGCAGTACGGAATTCTTCTCCCATATTGAATTCCCTCATAATTTTACCCCTCCAATCTCCGACTTCCTTCAGCCTTTGAGCCCTTTCTGAGAGTTGTTATTTCTTCTAACTTTGACATCTTACACAGCCCTGATTTCCTTTATCCCAATGTTCCAGTGGTTATGCCTTCAACTGTATTTCAGCATAATTTCTGTGCTTAACCTCTCTGCCTCCCAGTTCAATCTGAAACTTTCTCTTCAAATTCTACTTTGACTAAGTGTTTTGTCATCTGATTGTTCTGTGGATCTGTTACAGAGCTATTTTTGACTTGAAACGTTAACTCTGTTTCTCCCTTCATAGATACTGCCAAACCTGCTGAGTATTCTCAGTACTTTGGGACAATACCATGCATTCTCAAACTATAAGTCATTGCCTAGGTGAAACCTCCTTGAATGTTTACTGGAAAACCATATAAATAACATCCATAGGCACTCTTATTTATTGCGGTTTTTAAACAATAGAGTGAAATTGGCTTTCCAATCCAAGGACGATTCATAAATTGAGAGAGTTTCTAATGGTTATGGTAAGTGCTCCAACAATTTCTTCAACTCCATCTCTTAATGCCTTGGAGTGAAAACTAGAGATACGTCTATATTTAAACCCCATCAGTATTTTACAAGGACTTCAACTCAATTAAAATAGGGAGAGAAAATGGGGTGGGATGGAATGAAGAGCTTGGGCTAAAACAGCCAAGAGGTTAAAGCAAAAGCTTTCCTTTAGAGGAGGGGGTGAGAGCAAAATCCAGCTCATCAGGTTCAGTAACAAATGTAAGTTAATAACAAAATACATACTTGATAAAGACTGAACAGAAGTGATAAAATCAAGGAATGTGATAAGTTAAAATGGGTGTTAAGAACACTAGAGATTAGGTTACAACAAAAGTCCAATTAAAAGTTCTATGTTGTAGTGCATTTAGACAAAAAATGAACTTAAAGATCACGGTGGCCATCACAGAGACCTGACTACAGTGCTGGGTATGACTTGGAGATAAATATTCCAGGTTATATGAACTTTAGAAAGGGTAGGCACAATGGAAAAAGAGTATCAATATTAATAATGAATACTAATAAAGCATAACAGGGGATATTAGTCAGACAGATGAGCCAATAAGTAAAAATATTAAGTGTATAACTGAAGAATATAAATAAATGGAAGACTCTGGTGGGAGCTGTTTATAGCTGTCCAGCCAGCGGTGATAAAACAGCAGGTTACATAGACATAGAGATCAAAAGAATTTTTTTTAAAAACAAGACACAGAGTTTTAATGTCATAGTTTTAATTTCCTTATGTAGTGGGATAAGCAACATAATTCCTAGCACCAAATATGTCAAAATCTGTTCAAGACAACTTCCTGCAAAACATATTCCAGACACAGCTGTCAAAAATTCAGGTTTTAAAATTTAAATGTGTGAGATTTTGGAAGGATGAGACAGGAATTGAGCAGAATAGACTGGGCAGAACTGTTGCTGGTTTAAACTATCTATACACATTGGAAGGGGATCAAAATATGTATGATAAAATAAAAGATCGATATACAACAGCTCCATGTGTATAACTCAACAACCTTGGTCAACAAGAAAGTGTAGTGCTGGAAAAGCACAGCCTGTCAATCAGCATCCGAGGAGCAGGAGAGCTGATGTTTCTAGCAATAAGCTCCTCATTCCTGATGAAGAGCTTATGCTCGAAATGTCGACTCTCCCGAAATGCCTGACCTGCTGTACTTTTCCAGGGCTACACTTTTTGACTCTGATCTCCAGCACCTGCAATCCTCACTTTCTCCAAGAAAAGTGCAAAGTCACATAGTATTAAAGGAAATATCTGTTATGTAGATTATGAACGTTAGAGATCCCACAGATTGGGAGACACATAAAAAACATTAATCGGATAGAAATTAAATGGTAAGTACCATAAACATGGGCATTTGAAGAAAGAACTTCAGGCTCATCAAGGACAACAATAAATGTTTTTACAAATATATCAACAAGAGCAGTTATGAGTAAAACGATTACCTGATGATAGACATGGGTGATATTGTAATTGGAAATCAGAAAATTACAAGTTTATTTACTTTGTACTGTCTTCACTGTCAATCTTTTGAGATGAAATACCAGAAATAAAAAAAGAAAGTAAATGAACTGAGGGGAAATGCAATATATGTGAAAGAAATGCTTCAGAGTGGGTATATCCATCAGAGTATGAACATGCAAGACAGTGTGTCTGTCTGTGTCTAGACCTCAAGTTATGTGTATGCATGTTGGCTGGCAGTATGTGTACTTTCATTTGTAGTGTGGGTGTTGGGGTTTAGCAGTGTTTATGTATGTGTATGCACCTGGCAATGTGAGAATCTGTGTCTGACAATGTGAACACGCATCTGGCAGTGAATGCATGTTCCTAGCAGCATGTGTGTGTGTGTGTGTGTGTGTGAGCGCGCGCGTGCACATGCCTGCATGGTATTGTCTGGCAGCATGTCCATTTGTATCTGCCAGCATATGCAAGTGTACATGTGTATTTATACAAGCGCAAATCATGCCCCAGTTCCTCACTTACTCTTCCATTCCTGTCCTTCTCCATCACCACCTGTTCGCTCAGCTCCTGACACATCAATTCCTTAAGTCCAATGGCATTGTTTATGGCGCAGGCCTGGTACAGGCTAAGTGGCCCATTTTTTGCGATCTCAGCCTCACTGTTAATTGACTGCAGGTCAGGAGGATAGAAGGAATCATCTGACAAGATACTGTAGGTATCAGGTTCCTTGCCTGCCTCACCATTTTCCTCAGACTCGGCATCCTCCCACTCCTCTTCGAACACCTGCAGGAGATGGGTTGTATTGGGTGACATGGCAGTTGTCCTGGTTTTCCCACTGTCCTCTGCCAATCTCAGCTCCGTCATCAGCAGCATGTGGTGGGGTCCCCAGCAATAAAACAGAGAGAACTGAGGAGAGGCAGGCAGGGAAACTCTCACAACTACCACCCCTGGGAACCCATTGCCCTGGATCCGAGTGTGCGATAGTTCTTTGCTGACACAAGAGTTCCAGGCGAATGAGAGTCAGGCTCCTCAGACAGAGGTCCTGGGGTCAGGGTTGTGAGGGTGCTGGGGTCAGGGTTGTGAGGGTCCTGGGGTCAGGGTTGTGAGGGTGCTGGGTTCAAGGCCTTGGGTGGGGGGAGGGGGGGGGGGGAAACAAATAGTGTTGAATCCTGATGAATTGGGTCCTTGGAGGTTAAAGGAGTAGAATCCCAGGATGTTCCTTTTGGGTTGGATGGGAAAAGGAATGGGCTACAGTCTAAGGATGTTGGGCGGAGGGGGAAGTAGGTTGAAGTCCTGGGTTTTCTCTGGGGATGGGGTCTGAGGTCCGAGTTCTTTTGGGGGTGGTAAGGGGAGGGGATTAAGGTCCTGGGTTTGAGGGGAGAAGGTGGGTTAAGATCCTGGGGGTTTATTTTTAGGATGGTGGAGTGGGTTGGGAGCTGGGTGGGTGGGTGGAGTGGGTTGGGAGCTGGGTGGATGGGTGGGGGGGATGTGAGTGTTTGGGCTCCTTGTCTCCCTCGGTGCCTGTCCCTGTGGGTTCCTCCCGATCAGCGATCATCCTTGAAGCCCCATGTCCTCGCTGCCGCTCCCCGGGTGCGGAAAGCCCGCTCTGAAGCCGCACCGCTCCGCTCACTCTGCGCTCGGGGCTCGGGCTCTCACTCGGAGCCGCTTCCTCCCCCCAGACTCCAGCTCCGGCTCCAGACCATGCTGCTCTGACACATAGACACGGGGCAGCGGCTCGGCTCTAATCCGATGACAGGAGCTCGGCTTTAAAGCGGCAGCGGGAGGAGCCTGAAGCTGCTGTGTTCTTACTCGGTCATTGGGACACCCCCCCCCCCCCCCTCACAACACACACACACACACGGCCCGCCCCCATCCCCATGGCCCGGGGGGGGGGGAGAATCCCAGCTCAAACTCAGATCTTCACCAAAGGGTGGGGGGA
>NC_057738.1:20608704-20614486 GCF_004010195.1 Chiloscyllium plagiosum
CTCCCCACCCCCTTCCCCCACTCTATCACCCCCCACTCCCTATCCGTACTCCTATTCAATCCATTTTCCTCACTCAATCCACCCTTCTGTCTACCTCCACTTCACCCTTTCACACTCCTCCCTCCCCTCTCCCCTTCCCCAGCTATCCACAGGGAGCTGGCTGACTCATCTTCACTGTGGGGGAGGGCAGAAATCAGCCCCACCCCTAGACCTGAAGGTCAGCTCTCCCCCAGCTCCCTGGGCCAGGAGGCCGTCATTGTAATGGGATCTATCTCACTGTAACTGAAACCATATTCATGCATACATTTTGGTCAGGCTGGAGTTGGGGAATTCCGCTGGGTTTTCAGACTCGAATTTCCATCGCGGTTATTTACCACAGGTGTCCCCGTGACCGGTTTCCAGTAAATGTCTAGTTAACAATGGTCTTTAAAGAGCATACTGCACTGTTGTTTTGGATTCCTTTATTACTGGGTGGAAGTCGCCGTGTGGACAAGGACAGAGGCAATAGACTGTCTGCTCTCGACCTCAGTCTGTCATTGACAGGCCTTGTAACCGTTGAATCGAACAGATGGGTAATCGGATGCTCTGAAATTACTTTCCTCTTTAAGTACAGGAGGCTTTTTTTGGCAGCCTTAAAATTCACATTTTACTTGTTGGGGAAAAAGAAACTTTCAATAAGTTGACGATCGAATTGGCTGATTTTTTTTTCATTCAGGCAGTCGACATAACAAACACACGTTTCTGTTATTTGAATTGAATTTGATGTTAACCATTTACTGTTTACACGGAGTAATGCGAGCCCGAGTGAGGCATGTGTGTTGTTCAACTGTGATATTTAAAACTTCTTACAGCAAGTCGCAACCATTGCAGTCGGTATAAATAATAATGAAATGTTACCAATGGGAATGATGTTTTCAGTAATTAAGTGTAGTAGTAAAGTCATTACTTTTCTGAGATCATATTACAATATCTCTCTTTAATCTTTCACACCATGTGCGTCTGAGCCAAGCATACACTATTTCCGCGATCATTTCCCCCTCTATTGGAAACAATTATATTAGTCACAAATAAGATGCATTATAACTTTTGAACAGGTAACCCAATGGTCGAAAACACTGGATTAAGCCTTGCATCGTTTTAGTGACGATGTCGAGGTGCCGGTGTTGGACTGGATGGACAAAGTTAAGAATCACACAACATCAAGCTCATACTTTCGAATAAACCTGTTGGACTATAGCCTGGTGTTGTGTGATTTTTAACTTTGTCTACCCCAGTTCAAAACCGGCACCTCGATTTTTAACTTCATTTTCATGGAGTATCGGTAACGTAGTAAATTATTTACTCAAAAACATGATAATCAGATGACTTTATCCAATCAACAGTGATAGTCACAATTGAGCTGTTAACTCAATAAGTTTATTGTTGCCAAACTGTGCACTTGGTGAGGAAAGAGCTACAAAGAACGAGTAATTGAGAGGCCAGGCTAATTTGTTTTATATTACAAAAGTATACTTTATTCATAAAACAAACTTTAGGTACATATACAGCTACTGAAGCAGTTCAGTCCAGTATTTGCACATGAAGAACAACAAACATTGGAATTTGGAATTGCTTACAGTTGTGAAAAAAACCCAAAGCATTTCTTATTTATGCAGGACTATATTTACATATATCTGAGGCACTATGCTCTAAGGACACAGCTTCAAATTCTACCATGTCAGCTCTTGGGAGTGTAGGACTTTCTCAGGTCCTGTATACTGGTTCACGTTCCGCCTGGCTTGTCATAACATGTCTGCACAGGTTGGGTGAAAATCATTATTTTCAGAGAAGCTTTGTTCTACAAATCAGTTTCAAATTCTCACACAGGGAATTGATAGGTTAGCTCCAGTTCCTTGACAGTTTTCTTTCATACATTATGTGTTCCCCCAAATGCAGAGAACCCACAAGCAAAGATCTAAGACAGGGATTGGACATTGTGTGTTGATATCGTTGTCATATTGTAAGGAGACACTGGCCCATTTTATGTGGGAGGGTCAAGCAAGCCATCAAACAAGCCTATCTTCCATCCATTGACTGGATCTACACTTCTCATTGCCTCAGAAAGTCAGCCAACATCATCAAAAGACCCAGTTATAATCTCTTCCGGTCTTTTCCATCAGGCAGAAGGTACAAAAGCTTAAACACACTACCAACAAATTCAACAACAGCTTCTTCCCTGCTGTGATTAGACTTCTGAATGGGGCTTTCAAATTTCAAATCTAATATTGATCTTGCTTTTTTTTTGCTCCTTCTTTGCAGCCATAACTTTATATTCCTCACTCTGTCAATCACCAGGCAGGGTGATTTTGTATGGTATGATCTGCCTGTACTGCATGCAAAACAAAATGTTTCACTGTACTTAGGTACATGTGACAATAAGAAATCAAATCAAATCAGGGTCTATATTTGAGTTGAAATGAAGACGTTCTAAAGACATGGTGCAGTTATTAGCCAACAACTATTCTCAATTTGCATAGTCTTTATAATACAGACACCATCTACTCTAATACAGATTATTGGCCATCAACATTTTAAGAAATCTGTGCCCTTATCCTGTTGGTATTTATGTATGAAGACTGTGGATGCAGCTCTTGCCTCACCAAGTGCACAGACTGGCAACAGTAAACTTATTGAGTTTAACAGCTCAATTGTGGCTGTCACTGTTGATTGGACAAAGTCATCTGATTAGCATGCTTTTGAGAAAACTTCATCCCTTATTGGTTGAGTGAAAAACAAGGGTGAAGATGAGTGTGACCAGAGGGTTGGTCAGAGAAATTTGAGATGGAAGCTGGCTGTGCGAAACGTATAGTACATCCCATTTGGACAGACGCAACAAATTCTGCAAAGGGTAAACTTACCACCTGCTCCCTCACCTCAATGCATTTTGGCAGTGAATAGTTGTAGGAGTTAAGGGTCTCCCTTGTAAATTCCACTCAATCTGACTCCTGATAGACTGCATGGAATCGATGGGTGCTCACACTGGGTATGTTAATAGCTTGCTTCTGGGAATTGAAATCTGGACTAACCATGACTAGAATAGGCAGAAATTTATCATTTTTTGTTTGGTATGGCTCTGGAAAAATAGTAAATGATGGGTCAGAATGTTAGCTGTTCATTTCACCACCGATTTCAAGCCGGTGTTCTTCTCTGACTACTGCCTCCTGCTGGCCGACTGTCACCTACAGGACGAGCAGCGGGCTGGTAAGGGAACGTGGAAGCTGAACACAAAGCTGTTGACCCCGGGAAACATTGAGGAGCTCAAGAGGGACTACGCAGGTTGGAGAACCATGAAGCCCCTCTTTGAGTCCCCAGTGGACTGGTGGAAAACAGTAAAAGGGAACATCAAGAGGTTCTTCATCCTCAAAGGTGTCCAGGAGGCGAGAGAGAGGCAGGGAAAACTGTCCAGCTCCAGGAAAGTATGCAGAACCTGCTCCTGCTGCAGACGATGGGGGTCGATGTCACGGAGGACCTCAAGGAGGTGAAGGGCCAGCAAGGCTCGCTCTTTGCCTCGGAGGCCTCCAAGATAATCTTCCGGTCCAGGGTCCCCTCGGTGGAGCAGGACGAGACGTGCTCACGTTTCTTCTTCCAGAAGGTGCACAAAGAGAGCTCTGTGCTCAGCAGACTGAATGAAGAAGGTGGCTCGAGAACATCATCTCAGGCTGACATCATGAGGATCAGCAAATCCTTCTATGCCAATCTGTATGACGCGAAGCCGACCAACAGCACAGCCTCCCAGTCGTTCCTGTTCTCTATCACGGAGGTCTTAGAAGACAGAACATGGGAGAGGCTGGACCAGCCGCTATCTCTGGACGAGCTGACCAAGGCCCTCGAGTCCTTCGAAAAGAATAAAACTCCCGGAAGCGACGGCTTACTGGTCGAGCTCTATTCTGCTCTGTGGGACTTGATTGGCCAGGACCTGCAGGAGGTGTATGTCAGTATGCTCCGGGCAGGTACCATGAGTGAATCCATGAGGAAAGGCATCATCACTCTCTTCAACAAGTGGAAGGGGAAGAGGGAGGAACTCAAAAATTGGAGACCAATCTCACTGTTGAATGCGGATTACAAAATCCTGTCAAAGGTAATCGCCAACTGAGTCAGGTCTGCTCTGGGGTCGGTGATTCACCCTGACCAAACCTGTGCTGTGCCGGGCAGGAAGATCGCTGAGAGTCTCGCACTCCTCAAGGATACGATCGCCTACGTGCAGGACAGAGGGTTGGACACCTGCCTGATCAGCTTGGACCAGGAGAAAGCCTTTGACAGGATATCACACATGTATATGAGAGATGTTCTCTCCAAAATGGGCTTTGGGGAGGGAATCTGCAATTGGATCAGACTGCTCTACACCAACATTGTCAGTGCAGTCTCAATCAATGGGTGGGAATCAGATAGCTTCCCTGTCAGATCTGGAGTCAGGTAGGGCTGCCCTGTCTCTCCTGCCTTGTTTGTGTGCTGTCTCTCCTGCCTTGTTTGTTTGCCGAGTCCATCAGGAAAGATGCGAGCCTGAGAAGAGTGACTATTCCTGGCAGCGGGGGCCTGCAGGTCAAGGCCTCCCTGTACACGTTGCCATTTTATGCTCGGATCCGCTGTCTGTGCACAGACTAATATGCATATGTGACCAGTTTGTACGGGCCTCGGGGTCCAAGATAAACCGAGGCAAGAGCGAGGCCATGCTCTTTGGGAACTGGGCCGACCAATCCTCGATCCCCTTCACCGTCAGGACTGACCACCTGAAGGTGCTGGGTATTTGGTTCGGGGGGGCTGGGGCGTGCGCCAAGTCTTGGGAGGAGTGTATCAGCAAAGTGAGGCAGAAACTGAGCAGATGAAAGCTATGGTCGTTCTCCATCGCGGGAAAAAACCTGGTCATTAGGTGTGAGGCACTGTTATTGCTGTTATACGTGGCACAGGTCCGGCCTATTCCCAGAACCTGTGCCGCTGCAGTCACCCGGGCATCTTCCAATTTATATGGAGGTCAAAGATGGACTGGGTCCGAAGGGACTCGCTGTACAAAGATCTCGGCAACGGGGGAAAAAAATACACCCAATGCCACCCTCACCCTGATGGCCACCTTTGTGTGTGGCTGCATCAAGCTGTGCTTGGATCCCCGGTACGCAAACACCAAGTGTCACTACGTACTGAGGTTCTACCTGTCCCCGGTGTTGCGAAGGATGGGCCTGGCTTCGCTGCCGCGGAATGCTCCGAGTAGTTGGACCGTTCCGTATCACCTCTCCTTCATGGAGAAGTTTATGAAGAAAAACACCTTTGACCAAAAGTCCATCAGGAAGTGGTCAGCACATAGTGTCCTTGAGACCCTTTGGGAAAAGGAGAAGGTGGATCCTATCGAGCGGTTCCCTGAGCAGACTGCCCTCGAAGTGGCTGCAGGGAGAACAAGACTGTCACACACCTCCTTCTGGAATGTGCCTACGCAGAAGAAGGCTGGAGAGGAATGCAGTGGTGTTTGTCGAGGTTCGTCCCGAGCAGCGCCATGACGCGGGACTCCGTGCTCTACGGCCTGTTCCCCGGGACGCACACCGAGACGAACATCAACTGTGCCTGGAGGATCATCAACTCGGTGAAGGACGCTCTCTGGGTGATCCGAAACCTGCTGATCTTCCAGCTGAAGGAGTTGACCCCGACTGAGTGCTGCAGACTGGCACATTCCAAGGTCCAGGACTACGTGTTGAGGGACAAGCTGAAGCTTGGGGCAGCTGCCGCCAAGGCGCGGTGGGGAAAGACCACAGTGTAA
>NC_057738.1:20615042-20624354 GCF_004010195.1 Chiloscyllium plagiosum
TGCCTAAAAAAGAACAGGGGGCCCGCGCAGTCATTTGGGCTCTGCTGACGCCTCAGCTAAATATATGGACATATGATTGATAAATGTACAGACCTGTATATACAAATGATAAATTCTGATCTCTGTATGTAAATGTTTACGTATGTATGGCATGACCAACTGTACAGACCATCAAATTATTTTATGAATAAAGTATATTTTTGAAATAAAAAAAAGTTAGCTGTTCATTTCTGTCATCATTCTCATTTTCAAGGAGTTTAATGCTTTCCTTAAAATGATATAATCGTTCAGTGGCAGATTAATGTGGTTAGTTTCTGATCACAGAGTACGGCAACGATCTCTCAGACAATTCATTAATTTTCTCCATGTCACCGCATTCCTTTTAGTCAGCAGTCCCATGGGACTTCTCATCTTCGTGCTGAGTGCTCGCTCCTGGATACAACTGTGCAGCCTGTAGCAATGGATGTGATTTTGTGTGTGGAACATCTTGCCTGACTTTTCCAAATAATGAACATTCTTAGTACAAAATAAAACAAAGAACTGCGTGTACTGGAAATCTGAAACAAAAACAATTTCTGGAAAAATTCAGCAGGTTTGGCAGCATTTGTGGAAACGAAGCAGAGTTGACATTTTGAGTCCAGTGACTCTTCTTCTGAACCCTACTGAAGAAGGGTCACTGGCCTAGAAACATTAACTCTGCTTTCTCTCTCTATTGATGCCATTAACTGTTTGTAGTATTTCTTTATGGCGCACTCAATGGAAAGCAAAAAGCAACTTTTACAACCTCAGGCAGTCTTGATACTACTCTTCAAATCAGTGAATTATATTTGTAAGTTTGAAGTGTAGTCACTGGTGTAATGCAGGACTTGCAGCAAGCTGTTTTTCAGGGAAGTCTCTCCTGTTCTCATGATATTTTTACTGACCTGGTCAGAGAAAGTTTCTAAGGAGTCATCAGCCACAGGTACAAACACTATGCTGTCAAATCAGGCTTTTGTTGATATTTTTAGCCCTGTCAAGTAAATACATCATTTGGTCCCCATTATTAGCATACAATATCAGCCTAATGGAGTGGCATGTTTTCTTGTCAGTTATGCATAATAGGTGACATTTGGAGTCCATCCAGAAATGTTTTCTTTCAATCTTGAACAGTTAGTTTTTCATTTACAACTGCTCTGAACATGTATAGTTCTTTTTGTTGTCCCTTTCCCCCTGCAGCATTTTCTTTTCTTTTATTGCTTCATCTCTCTCCTTCCTCACACAACTCTCCTGCGCCATTTGTTCTTTCCTCCGTCCTGCAACCACACCACCCAACCCCCATCCCACACTCCTGTTTGAATAGCTGAGTACAGTAGTTACAGTCTGACAAATTTGCCTGAAATATTAACCCTGTTTCTCTCAACAGAATTTGATGGACTGGCTGACTATTTCCAGTATTTTCTATTTGTATTCTACTTGAAAAAATCTGGACTGGAGGAAATCTTGACAGCCAGCAAAACCTCTTTGTCCTCTTGAATTGATTTCATCTTGCCACAGAGAATGTTATTGAAATGCTTCCCAGGGTAAGCATGGTATCACATAGCCGCCTCACAGTGAAATGAACTATGGACTGGCTTATTTGACACTAGTCATTTGTGATACCCTGGAACAATCCTGACAGCACTGAATCCTCAATACCATTTATTACCTTCAGAATCATGGGAAGAGCAAGCCTTATTATTTAAACTTTATACAAGTCAGAATATAGCAGATGCACAGTCTGATTAATGACACTGCAATGGGGGTGAAGACACTTGTCCTGTGGTATACTCAGTAATGCCAACTATAATTACAGCTCCTTAGTTATGACTAGAGCAAGTATTCTGCTTGTGGGATCAACTTCCAAATATGAAAGGGTTCTCCTTAGGCAATTTATGTTGCATACTGTTCCCAACTCAAGCAATTATCAGTTTAACAACGTTCAAGTTGCAACTTTTAATGTCAGAGCAACTAAATAGAAAATTCTTGCCTTCCAAGGTGAAGGGTTTTGTAAGGTACACAACGAGGAAAGATCACACATTATATTAAATATACAATCTGAATTCACTGAGCTGCTGCTTAGCATTGCTTAGCTTGGGAGTTATACCATCATGCACCTCAGTCCTAACTGTTGGAAGTTGTCCCTTAAATGTCACTGCCTCTGAATTTTGTGTTGTTTTAAAATACCCCTGAAAACATTCTTCTGTGATGAAGCATTTGGTCACCTGTCAGAATGGCACTGTTCTTTGGTCAGTTAAATTTTGTTTGATAATAATCCATATCGAGAATTTTGAGATATTTGAATATGGTAAATTATATAAATGCAAGCTATTTTTGATCAATATGAGAAGTACAAATTTGAAATCATAATTTTATACTCGTAGAACAAGAAATTTTATTTGATGAAAACATTAAAATTTTGAAATAATAGTTGAAATAAACCAAAAAAGAAAATGCTGGAAAATCTCAGCAGGTCTGGCAGCATCTGTAGGGAGAGAAAAGAGCTGACGTTTTGAGTCTAACTGACCCTTCGTCAAAGCTTTTATCTAGTTGAAATAAACAGCCCGTGTACAGTGACTGACTTGCATACATGTGCGGAATGTACTATCAGAGTCAATGATTAAAGCACAGACTGTCAACATTTAAGAATAGGCTGTTGAAGAAAATATGATTAAAATGATTTGGGGCAGAACATGTATATGGGTTTAGATCAATTGCTAGTGTGCAGGATGGACACCATGGGGAACTTGGGCTGAGTTCCTAGTTGCTGTGTTTTGTAATTTCTATTTTACTAATTGTAAAACATGGAGTAAATATTCGCAACCAGAAAACTAGCACCTGCTCACGTTAAACTGCAAGAAGAATTCCTTTGCTTTAAGGATTATACTGAAGCAGATCTGGCATTAAGAACAGTAATGTGCCCATGTTATGTGGCAAGGTGTGTGTCTGAGTGAAGCTCGACTCAAAGCTTGGCATTTGACATGGAATTGTCTTTCAATAATTCTTTCATTTAAACAAACCATTGACTTAGTTAGCTGAGCCATAGACCTATTTTGACCAGCAGAATGACACTCCGTAAAAATGTTGCAAGACATGTAAAAATGGCTCTTCGTGCCCATTTTTGAAGGTCCAAAATCCTCTTTGATTTTACACGTTATGAATACTCCTGCTTTACCCTTGAATGATAAGAGACAATAAAGTTATGTGCAGAAAAGTGTCACATATTGGATTCTAGGAGAACTCAGCATGTGATGAGTTCTGATGACGAGTCACCAGACTTGAAACATTAACTCTACTTTCTTCCCACACTTGGCTGCCAGACCTGCTCAGTTTCTTCAGCAATTTCTGTTTCGGTTTCAGCATTTGTTGCTCTGGTTCAGAGAGATTAAGTGGTACTTCAAGTTAAACAACAGGAGGAAATTACAGCACAATTGCTTCCAGATTAAGGAGATATCAGCGAAACAGCAACTGACTAAAATCAAACAACTACTGTAGCCTCAAAGTCAGGAAATAGGGTGTATGCAGGCCTGAGACCTAGGCAGTGATCACTTAGGGCTGTTTGACAGCTGAGTAGACACTTAACGAGGATTAGCGTAAAGAAACTTACTGAACAATGCCACGCTCAGAACACAGTAGGAAGACAACATTAATTTAGCGTAAGAAAGTGTGCAGTTTGGAAAATAGAGATCTTTTGAAACTAACGTGGCAAGGGATGACAACTTTGAAAGAAAAGTGAAATACAGGTCTGAATTGTTAAGATGTAAAGACCAAATTTATAGAAACAAAATGTAAGCCAATAGTGATAGCACTAATTAGGGATGTTATGTCAGCTATCACAATATCATTTAGTAGAGTGTCTAGCAGGAAAGTGCCTGGATATAGAATTTACAGCACTAAAGCAGGCCATTTGACTTGATTGGATGATGCCTGTGTTTATACTTCACATAAGCCTCCAGCCTATTTCGCCTAACTTGTAATTTATGAGTCAGGAAAAGTAATTTTGATAATTGGGCTTGCATCTGAGCTAATAGGAGTTAAAAAGAATAGTTAAAACCAGTATACATTGAGACCAAAACCCCTGCAAAGTAAAGGAGTGGACTGTACAGAATGATTTGAAAATACTGTAGATCAGACCTTTCTGCAAATTTAATTATCACAAGATTAGGTTAAAAAAAATCCATGATAACAGTTAGAGTATGGTTAAAAAGAAGATAGAGACAAGACACAGGGATAAAAGGTACAGAGCAGACAAATTAACTTTCAATGTATTGTCTCAGAAGATTCTGCCTATTATCACAGTATGCCTCCTTACAATTTGTTGTCTGTGTTATTACAGGTGGTTCATATGTAGGACAGAAGATACAGACAAGTAATAAAGTTTTACCAAGCCATCTATGGGAAATATCAAACCATATTTAGAATGGTACTTACCACCCATGGTTAAGATGCATTGCACGTGCAGAATTTGGCAGCTTTTTTTTGTACAATCTGTTCAGCAGTAATTAGCTTGAATGGAACTTTGTTTAATCTACAATAATACATTACATCTGGATCAAATTCAAAGTAGAAAGTGCAGACTTGGAACTAATCCAGAAGCAATGATAACAATTACATCATCAAAACAATATAATTCCAGGTTAGGAGTGTATCAAAAGCTACATTCACCACAAATCTAAGATGTGTTAAAACTTGAAAAAAGCAGTCATAAGAAATACATAAGAACGTAAGAACTAGGAGCAGGAGTAGGCCATCTGGCCGTTTGAGCCTGTTCTGCCATTCAATAAGATCATGGCTGATCTTACCATTGTCTCAGCTCAACTTACTCGCCCTCTCACCATAACTCTTAATTCCTTTACTGCTCAAAACATTACCTATCTTGGCTTTACAAACATTCAATGAAGAAGCCTCAACTACTTCACTGGGCACTGAATTCCACAGATTCACAACCCTTTGGGTGGAGAAATTTCTTATTAATTTGGTCCTAAATCTGCTTTCCCTAATTTTGAAGTAGATAAGCAGAAGTCTGGAAGAACACGGCAAGCCAGGCAGCATCAGGAGGTGGAGAAGTCAACTTTTCAGGTGTAAACCTTCTTCAGGGACAGGGGTGAGTGTAAGGGGAGCTACAGATGAAGAAGAGGGTGGGGGAGGTGGAGGGTTGGGGTGGTGAGGTAGGGATAGGTGAACACAGATAGAAGATATGACCTGGTTGGTCGATGGGAGGGATGAATCCATTTGGTAGCTGGAAGGAAGGGTCAATCAGAGGAATGGAAGGTAAGGGGGAGGGGCTGGGAAGGGAGCCAGGGATGAGAAGGGAGGTTTTTTGAAATGGGGGAACTCAGCATTTAAATGTCCGGGCTGGAGGCTGCCCAGTCAGAAGATGAGGTGTTGTTCCTCCAATTTCGGTTTGATTCACTGTGGCAATGGAGGAGGCCAAGGATGGTCATGTGAGAGAGGGAGTGGGATGGGGAATTAAAATGGGTGGTGACTGGGAGGTCAGGCCAGCCTCCCCACCCTTTATCTGGAGCTCCCCTTACACCCACCCCCAGTCCTGAAGACGTGTTACACCTGAAACATTGATGTCACCACCTCCTGATGCTGCCTGGCTTACTGTGTCCTTCCAGCCACCTGCTTGTCTACTTTGGATTTCAGCATCTGCAGTTTTTCTGTCTCCCCAAATTTTGAGGCTATGCCCTCTTGCCCTAGTTTCATCTGCCAGTGGAAACATCATCTCTTCTTGTACCTTATATATTCCTTTCATAATTATATATGTTTCTATGAGATCCCCCATCATTCCTCTAAATTCCAATGAATATAATCCCAGTCTACTCAGTTTCTCTTCATACACCAACCCCCTCAACTCCAAAATCAACCTAGTCAACCTCCTCTGTATCCTCTCTAGTGCCAGTATATCCTTTCTCAAATAAGGAGACCAAAACTGCATGCAGTACTCCAGGTGGAATCTCACCAGCACCCAAAGCAGCTGCAACATAACCTCCATGCTCAATCCTTTTAGCAATGAAAGACAAAATTGCGTTTGCCTTCTTGCCTTCTTAATTACCTGTTGCACCTGCAGACCAACCTTCTGTGATTCATGCACAAGGATACCCAGGACCCTCTGCACAGCAGCATGAAGCAATTTTTTTAACCATTCTAATAATAGTCCTTTTTACTGTTATTCCTACCAAACATTGCACTCATTTGTCAAACCTTTGCCCACTCACTTAAACTATCTATGTCCCTCTGCAAAGTTTCACAGTCCTCTGTACACTTTGCTCTACCACTCACCTTAGTGTCATCCGCAAACTTTGACACACTACATGTGGTCCCCAACTCCAAATCATCTGTATAAATTATGAAAAATTGCGGTCCCAACACTGATCTCTGAGGCACACCACTAGTCACTGATGGCCAACCAGAAAAGTACTCACTTATCCCTACTCTTTGCTACCTGTTAATTACCCAATCCTCTACCCATGCTAATACATTGTCTGTAATGCTGTACACCTTTTTCTTTTGCAGTCTTTTGTGCTGTACCTTGTCAAATACCTTTTGGAAATCTAGATACATCACATCTACTGGGCCGCTGTTGTCCACCGTACTTGTAACATTTTCATTGACTTCCAGTAGATTAATTAAGCATGGGACAGTCAGCGATGCTCACCTCCAATGAAGGTACACATGCTGACTAAAATATGTGTTGTGGTTCCTCGGGTTTGAGGGAGATTGCCAGCCAGCAACAGACATTCAGCAAAGATCTTGGTTTTCATTTGCAAATTTTCTGTGCAGGGAAGAGCCCATTGTCCATCAGGTTCTTCCTGCACACCTGGTCTCTGTGCACCACCACACACTAACCTTGAAGTGCCTGTGGGGACAAAGAGACTGTCACTCATCTTCTGGAATATTCCTTTGCAAAGAAGGCCTGGAGATAAAAGCAGTGGTTTTTTATCAAGCGGCTCTGAGATGCGAGACTCTGTGCTCCATGGGCTGTTCTTTGGGCTGCACACCATGCCAATTAACATCTGACTCTAGAAGACCATGAATTCGGTGAGAGACAGTCTATGGTCTGCCTGAAATTTGTCAGACTTTCAGTGCAAAGAGTTGATCTTGACCAAGTGTTGCAGACTGGCAGATTCCAAGGTCCAAGACTACATCATGACAAATGCACTAAGGCTTGGGCAGCTGCTGCCAAGGCGCAGTGGGGAAAGACCACCACTTAAGGTCTTTTTGCCGAAGTACAATGGAGGGGTCCATCCAGTTATCAGATCCTCTTGGTGCCTCAACTGTATGTATATATTGTTCAGTATAAATAAGAAATGCCTTGGGTTTTTGGGAATTGTAGAGAATGACAAATTCCAGTGTTTGTTTGTTCTTCATGTACAAAGAGCTGTGTCGGCAACTATATGCATATAAAGACATTTTTAATGAATGAAGCATATTTTTCCAACAATAAAAAAAACTTTCTGTTTCATTTGTCCTTTGTAAAAAAAATTGCAAGGAAAAACACCTTTGACTGCAAGTCCATCAGGAAGTGGTCAGCATGTAGTGTCCTCAAGTTCCTGCAGGAAAAGGAGAGGGTGAATCTTGTTGCTTGGTTCCTTGAGTGGACTGTCAAAGTCATTTGGCAGAATGTCTCATTGCCAGGACTTCCCAATAAGCACCAAGACATCACTTGGTCAGTGGTGAGAATGGCACTACCTATCAGATCCTTCATGTGCACCCCATGCGCCACCTGCACTTGAAACAGCCGTGCTGGTGAAGACACTGTCACACATCTTCCTCTGGAATGTACCTTTGCAAAGAAGGTGTGAAGGTGGATGCAGTGGTTTTTCTTACGGCTTGTCCTATGCAGCCCTGTGGTGTACAGGCTATCCCTGGGACAAATATTGACTGCGCTAGGAGGACCATCAACTAGGGTGAAAGACACTCTTTGGTCGGCCCAAAACCTGTCGGTCTCCCAGTGTAGAATTACCTTTACCTGAGTGTTGCAGAACATTCCACGTCCAGGACTATGTGCTGAGGAACGCACCAAAGCTTGGGCAGCTGCCACCAAGGCACAGTTAGGAAAGACCACTGCCTCAGGTGTTTCTGCCAAAATATAACAAGGGTTTGTTCAGTTGTCAGACTAACTCAGTGCCTACAGATGAACATAAAGAGTTAGCTGCAGAAGTAGAAAATGCCTCTTTTTTTGCAACTGTGGAGAAGCTCTGAGAAATGTCAAAGCTCCAGTGTTTGTGTTCTTTTTTCTCTGCAAAGACTGAAGAGATAGAAAATAGAAAATTTGTGTGTACTTATAGATGATTTTATGAATAAAGAATATTTTTGCAATGATAAAATCACTTTGAAATTAAAAAAATGGTAAAATGGAAGCCCTCCATTTGAGCAGGTTGTGATGATTGCTGCTGTAAGACTATACAAGCAGTGTAGGCAATAAATTGACTCAAAACATGGTTTACCTGGAAAATTCAGCTTTCATCCTATTTCAGAAAAACTCTTGGAAAATATTCCAGGTTCAATGTTCTTAATATTTACCTGAAGGCAAAATAGGTGCAGCTATAAAATATTTAATAGCCACATAAGAATAGAAATGAGCATCACCTTAAGGGTAATTGCAATGCCTGTCATCATGTACTTAAATAAATGAAGAATTTTTAATAAAACCTAAAAATCTAACAGAAGTTCTGGGCAAATTCTATTTTATTACATTTATATTGTGCAATGTTAACAGCATATACAGTTAATCATTCTCCTCTGGTTACAATATACTGTAGATAAATGTGATATTGAAAAAGCAGACTGAAGTAAATGTTTTAACTATTACACTATTCTTTAAAAAATGGTTTGTGAGGTGAACACAAATCATCAGTCACTGTTGCACAATCGGAGAAAATAATGATGTAGAATTTACAGCAGATAAACAGGTCATTGGGCTGAACTGGACGATGTTGGTGCTTATTCTCCACTCTACTTGCCTCTGTTCTTTTTCTTTATGTACACTTAGCTTTTTCTTAAAGCCATTTATACTATTCATCTCAGCTATTAGTGTCTTTTCAGAGGATAACAAGTTTCATTTTTTAAAAATATAGTTTTATTTAAGAAAGGGACATTTTTCTTTTGAATATTACAACAAATACAAAACCAAACAATTCAAACCAATGTTAAAAAACAAACCCACTGATTACTTAAATAACTAATAAATAAGCTAAAAGAAGGAAAATCTTAACAATAATAATAATAACCATAACACAGCTCAGCAAAACAAAGCAACAGCCCTCGATCATTGAGCACATAAGTTTATAC
>NC_057738.1:20624854-20747435 GCF_004010195.1 Chiloscyllium plagiosum
TGGATGCATCACTGTCAAGATTAGAGTGTTGTTGGAAAAGCACAGCAGGTCAGGCAGCATCCAAGGAGCAGGAAAATCGACACGATTCTAATCTCCAGCATCTGCAGCACCCACCTCCGCTTAGATGTATCACTACCTGGTATGGCAAGTGTACCATTCAAGATCAGAGACGGTTACAGAGAGTGGTGAACTCACAAAGGCCAACCTCCCATCTGTAGAATCCATCTACTAGGCCCGCTGTCAAGGAAAGACCACCAGCATTGTCAAAGATCCATCCCACCCTGGCAATGCTTTTCTACAACCTCTACCATCAGGGAGAAGATACAGAAGCCTGAACACGTGCACCAGCCAGTTTTGAAACAGTTTCTACCCTAGTGTTGGTAGAACACTGAATGGACTCACAAACTCTTAACATTTGCCTGTACCTGTGTTTTTGTTTTTGCTACTGTTTATCTATTATTTACTTATCTTTGCTATTTAACTTTATGATCTGCCTGTATTGCTAACAAGACAAAGCTTTTCACTGTGCCTCGGTATACGTGACAATAAATGAAATTCAATTTAGGTATAGACAGGATAGGTCTAGTGAGTCCTTAGAAGATTATAAACGCAGTAGGAGTACACTTAAGAGGGAAATCAGGAGGGTGAAAAGGGAACATGAGATATTTTTGGTAAATAGCGTTAAGGAGAATCCAAAGGGTTTCCATAAATACATAAAGACAAAAGGGTAACTATGGAGACAATAGGGCCCCTCAAAGATCAGCAAGGTGGCCTTTGTGTGGAGCTGCAGGAGATGGGGCTGATACTAAACGAGTATTTTGCATCAGTGTTTACTGTCGAGAAGGACATGGATGGTATAGCATGTAGGGAAATAGGTGATGACATCTTTAAAAATGTCCATATTACAAATTATGTCTCGCAAATTTGACTGGGTTTTGTAAAGAAGTAACAAAGAGGATTAATGAGGGCAGAGCGGTGGATGTGATCTATATGAACTTCAGTAAAGCTTTCAACAAGGTTTCTCCTAGGAGACTGGTTAGCAAGGTTAGATCTCATAGAATACAGGGAGAACTAGCCATTTGGATATAGAACTGGCTCAAACGTAGAAGACAGAGGGTGGTGTTAGATGGTTGTGTTTCAGACTTGGATAAATAGCCTGTGACCACTGGATTGCCACAAGAATCGGTGCTGAATCCACAACTTTTCTTCATTTATATAAATGATTTGGATGTGAGCATAAGAGGTATAAGATAGTAAGTTTGCAGATGACACCAAAATTGGGTGTAATGGACAGCGAAGTAGATTACCTCAGATTACAATGGGATCTTGATCAGATGGGCCAATGGGCTGAGGAGTGGCAGATGGAGTTTAATTTAGATAAATGCAAGGTGCTGCATTTTGGGAAAGCAGGTCTTAGCAGGACTTATACACTTAATGGCAAGGATCTAGGGAAAGTACAAAGAGACCTTGGAGTGCAGGTTCATAGCTCCTTGAAAGTAGAGACACAGGTAGATAGGATAGTGAAGAAGGCGTTTGGTATGCTTTCCTTTATTGGTCAGAGTATTGAGTACAGGAGTTGGGAGGTCATGTTGTGGCTGTACAGGACATTAGTTTGGCCACTGTTGGAATATTGCATGGAATTCTGGTCTCCTTCCTATCGAAAGAATGTTGTAAAACTTGAAAGGGTTCAGAAAATATTTGCAATGATGTTGCCAGGGTTGGAGGATTTGAGCTACAGGGAGAGGTTGAAAAGATGGGGCTATTTTCCCTGGAGCGTCGGAGGCCAAGGGGTGACCTTATATAGGTTTATAAAATTATGAGGGGTATGGATAGGATAAATAGCCAAAATATTTTCCCTGGGGTGGAGGAGTCCAGAACTAGAGGGCACAGGTTTAGGGTGAGGGGAAAGATATAAAAGAGACCTAAGGGGCAACTCTTTCACGCAAAGGGTGGTACATGTATGGAACGATCTGCCAGAGAAACTGGCGGAGGCTAGTACAGCTGCAACATTTAAAAGGTATCTGGATGGGTATGTGAATAAGAAGGGTTTGGAGGGATATGTGCTGGGTGCTGGAAAGTGGGAGTAGATTAGGTTCGGATATCTGGTCAGCATGTACAAGTTGAACTGAAGGATCTGTTTCCATGCTGTACATCTCTATGACTCTAACCCCAACTCAGCACACAAATCCTTTATTGTTTATTGTTTAGATCATAAAGAAGATATGGGAGGGCCTTTGGGCAATCTATCTACCTTAGGATCAATAAGACAACTGAAATCCCCTCCTAAGATCACATATTAAGATGCAAGGTTAACCAGCTTAGAAAGTATATCGGTCAAGAATTTAAGTGGGTGGGCTGGGGGAACAATAAACATTTGAAATCCTGTATTCTTCCTCATGTATCAAAGCTTTGAGGATTACAAATCTCCCGTGTGTTGCTTTGAATCATTCTAATAACTTAAATGGGTGATTCTTTTTAACTAGAATGGCCACCCCTCTACTCCTCTTATTGAAAGCTGAAAAATAAACCCAGTCATACCCATTCTGTTGCAGCTTCAAATGCTCTGCATCATCCAAGTGTGTTTCTTGTAATAAGGCAACATCCACCCTTTCCCTTTTAAGGCTGGAAAGTACCTTCTTTCTCCTGAATGGCTCCCCTTCATATTCCAGGTGCTCCATTTAAACACATCCTTAGCCATAACCTTCTATAGCACCGTTTAGACTCCAGAGAAGAAGAACCTGAACTACAGATTGCTGAGCTTTAATGCAAAAGAATCCACAAAACCCAAAAACTACACAGACTAAAATAACTACAGCCAACAAATCTACAAAACGTACAAAAACTCTATACAGCAAACACAGAAAAACAAAAAAAATCGCCAAAGGCACTGATTGGAGGAATTTACACCCCTATTCAAACAGGGTACCTACACATCCTACAACCCAACTACCCTCTCAACTCTTACCAGCTAGGGTCGTCACATACTTTGACCACCCGGTAGAGAAAAAACAAATACCAAGAGCAAGGTTAGTACTAGAAACAAGTAAACTAAAAATAAATATGTCACCCAGCCCTTAACATAACTTAGAGATTAAAGATAAATACTCTATCCATCCCGGACATCATTTCTCACAACTTATTACCAGAAAGAAGACTCCACCAAGTCCTTTTTAAAGAAAAGCAAACCCAAACAGCTCTGTCCTCTACGCCTATTCAGTCGTTCGACGTAAGTCAACGTGTCCACAAAGTTCTTTGCATTCTCTGACGAGTCGAACAAATGTATGGAACCATTATGATTAATCTGAAGCATCTCTGGATATCTTAAAGAATACTGGATCCCAAGCTCTCTCAATCTCCTCTCGATGCCATCATAGGACTTCCTTCTCCGGACCACTGCTGCCAAGAGGTCTTGAAAAAACATGACCCTGGAGCTGCCACATATCAACACGCTCAAGTCCCTCCCCTGGGCTCTAGAGGCTTCCATGACCCTCTACTTGTCTTTATAATGATGGAACCTTACCAGGACAGGACGTGGGCGCTAATCTGCACCTGGCTTTCGTGTCGCAATCTGGTGAGCTCTTACAATTGTTATTCTTCCCGTCTCAACCTCCAAATCAAGGAATTCTGGGAACCACTTCTCGAAGAACTCCACCGGCTGCTCACTTCCATCCCCTCCAGTATGCCAACAATGCACAGGTTCTTTCTTCTACCCCTGTTTGAGATTGTCTACCAGATCCAATAAACCATGGACCTGTGTTCCCAGGGGTTCAATCCAGCTCTTAGAGGAGTCAGTCTCTGCCTCTACCTCTGCAGCCCAGCACTCGAGCTCATCAGTCCTTTTTCCCAGGTCTTGCAGCATAACAGATACAGGAGCCAGCTTCTCTTCATTTTTTTTCCTGGATCTGCTTCCCCAGGACCTCACGAGATTTGGCCAGCTTCTCAAGCAGGGTCTGGTGAAGTAAGCAAGCCCGCTGCTTCAGTAGGCTGGGCTGTGGTCCCGGCCCCAGGTGAGCTTCCTCCATTTTTTCAGCATTCTCCAGCTGCAAGGACAAAGGTAAGTTAATTTTTTCAGGTTTCTACTACCCTTACTGTGTTTTTACTCACAGTAAAGTGTTGAGGATGGGTTCTGGCTCTGTCAGGGCGGTGTTGCAGCGCGGATCCCAGCAAATGCAATTCTAACAGGATGCCGCCATCTTGGATCCTCCACGTTTCATATTCTAAGCATTTTCTGATGAATTCTTTATTGCATTTATTAGTGATTATCTTATTTTGAAGATACCTAGTTCTAAACTGTCATATATGCATTCATTTGCACATAACGGTTCCTCAGGGATGCCCCCACGTTCTTTACAACAAATGGATTCTTTTTACAGTCAGCATAAAAAACAACAACAAAATGTACAGAATAGCAAAAAAAACTGCAAATCTTTGGAACAATGCAACTTTATTAAGCATGAAAATGATCAGTGTGGAATATATGAAGATTTTTGTTGGAGAGGTAAATTGTTGCTTGTTCTCTGTGTTAAGTTATACTTTTTTTAACCAATATTGAACATAATCTTGCAGGAACAAAAAGATTATGTTTAGTCATTTTGGAACTGCATTTGCTTCAGGTTGCTTTTTATTAAGTCGTTTGAAGTTTCTGGGTTGTATCAATCCACCTTGCTTATCCCTGAAACAAAATAGAAAAATCAAGTGATTAATAAACGAATTACTGTATCCTCCAAGATGATGAGAGAAAAAAATCATCAAATTCAGGTCTCATAATCTAAAGTACAACTTTACTGCATTCCATCACTTGCCATGTTACACACTATCATTTTCTATAAGAATATATCATTAAAAATAGTTCTAAAAGTCTCTTTCTTAGAGATAATTAAATTATATCTATTTCTGCACTTCGTTATTACAAAAATACAATTGCAAGGTTATGTCATTATTAAGTATGGATTGCCAGTACTAGCACCTTATTTAGTTAACTAGGCAGTATTAAACTAGGTGGAACAAAAGGACAGAAAGGACACACAATATAATGATCATCAATAGTAAGCATTGGAGCAACAAACTCTAAACTCATGTGAAAATATCCTTAACAAGAGTTGTGGGGCATGAGAGTTACAGGTCACACTTTCTTTCAAATATGTCCAAATAATTCCTTTCTAATGTTACATGGTGTTTTAGCGCCACAGAGAGGAGTGGCTATTCCTGGTAGCTAGTTGAACAAAGACAATAATGCTATGAACCACTTGATTCTGTTTACGTGATGAGGAAATGTAGTTACAGTGTGGTTAAGGCACTTAGCTGAAGCACGTTTGGATGAATGCATTGCTGACAAGTATTCCCAAATACACAGATTGTTAGCTGAGCGAGGGTGGGGTTGTGATAGGGAATCAGCAGATTTCCTTACCCATGTTTGACCTGATGCCATGAGACTCCATGGGATCCAGTGTTCATGTCGAGGATTCCCAAAGGAACTCCCTCCTGACTGTGTTGCCACCTCTTGTAAAGGACACCTCATTTCCTCTTTATCTTACAGCATACTTCCTCAAAGGATTGCCTTAAGAGTAAAGTATTCCAACAGCAACAAGGGAAGCAGCAAATAGCAATGTCCCCAATCATTAACAGTGGCACCTTGACTCAATGTGTTCACATAGGATGAAAACTGATGAAGTGTACAAAGTGAGACTTGCATTAGAAGAACAGAGACTTCAGAGGGTTACAGGGTGAGAGAACATTGGAGACATAAGGAGAAATTTGTATACACAGGTGAAAATACTTAAATATACACGTTGTTACACCAGGAGCTAACATAGGTCAGTGAGCACTCTAGGCCATGGGAAAACAGAACTTGAGTGACAGAGTGCAAACCTGAATTGGCTGCTATTGTAAATGGGCTGTATAGTTGCAGCTGTGATCCACCTGACTGCAATGTTCTGCCAAACACCACTGGCCCACATTTCTTGCAATGACACCCTCATCTTCAGGAACCTACCTGCAAAACTTAAATCATCTATGCCAGTGAGGTGTCAGGGTAGGCCCAGCAAGCAGCTGTAGCTTGACAGTTGCAAGAGACGCAAGGCAAGGATGCTAGCCCATGCCTGGCCACTGTGAACCACCATGGTTCCCCAGTGAAGAAACATCCCAATTTTAAGATTCTCATCCTGGTTTTTAAATCCTTCCTAGGCCTTAACATTTCTAACCCCGTAATCTCTTCAAACACCCTAAGCCTGCAAGATACCTACACTCCTCTAATACTGGCCTCATTTGCATTTCCAGTTTTAATTGTCCCACCATTATACTGATGTCTTCAGTATTCTAGCCTCCGAGCGCTTGAATATGCTCCATACATTTTTCTGGCTCTCTGCTTTGCTTTCTTCCTTTAACACTCCTTAGGTTTTGGTCCTCCATAGAATACCTTCACATGGCTCATTGTAATGTTTAGCTCAAAATACTCCTGTGAAGCACTTTGCGATATTCTAAAATATTAAAGCTGCTGCATACATAGGTGTTGGTGGTGTTGCGAATCAACTTCTAAGACTCGGTCACAAGAATAAAGATTTGATTTCTGTGGATAATTTGAAATGTACATCAAACTCAAAGGTCACCATGACTTGGAGGTGCCGGTGTTGGGCAGGGGTGGACAAAGTTAAAAATCACACAACACCAGGTTACAGTCCAACAAGCTTATTTCGAAGCGCTGCTCTGAAAGCTAGTGTGCTTCCAAATAAACCTGTTGGACTATAACCTGGTGTTGTGTGATTTTTAACTTAATCAAAATCAAAAGAAATGTTGAAGAGGATGAGAATGGAGGCAAAATAAAGTGGTAATGTTCCCGGAATTGTTGTTCATCATTTATCTACTAAGAAATTATGCTTATCTGATAGTACTTCCCTATACCACTACAGTAAATGCTCATGCTGTGCTCAATTTCTCATGCTTTGCTGTAACGAGCAACAGTGCATATAAAGGTTACTGTGTTTTCATTCAGTAAGATATATGTATGTATGAACCCCACAGTTACTGTGACAACGTGCAAATGGACTTGCAAAAATTGATTATATCAAGTACAGTACTCTGCATTTTTAACACATACATTACAGATTTCAAAATTTCTACTTCAAAGTTATATTCAGATGGAGATAATTTCCTGGGATAAAGTTTTAAAATGATGCACTTTTTAATACCTTATATAGGAAAGCTTATCAATTACTGGAAAAGATTTGAAGGAGGCAGGAAACCATGATTCCTTGATTTAAGAAACAAAATCATGAACTGCTGGAATAACTCAGCTGGTCAGGCAATACCTACCGAGAGATAGCAGAATTAATGTTTCAGGTTCAGGGACTATTCTTCAGCCTACATTAATTTATCATCATCTACACAAGCTGCTTAATCTGATACCTCTCAATGTTTTTTCAAAGAAATATTTGGTTTTGTCCCTTTTCCAGTAATGCAAAGTCTTAAATAAAGGAAAAAGCCAAAGAATTGCAGATGCTTGGAAATCAGAAACAATGTCATAAATTGCTGGAAAAAACTCAGCAGGTCAGGCAGCATTTTTGGAAGGAAAGTAGGGTTAATGTTTCTGTGATTTTTAACTTCAATTCTAGAGACCTTTTAATTAGTTTCCTTTTGAATTTGTCCTTCAGTATTAGGTATTCTACTGTTTTTACAAGCAAAGACTAAGGTAGAATACTTACTAAATATCTTTGCACTTCTGATTTTATTGATCACAAGATTTCATCTTTCCTCCCCCTTTAACTTAATGTTGACCACCGGCTTGTTTTCACTTTCTTTTTTTCTGATTATATCCTGATTATATATCTCACAGCATTCTTCATATTTTCCCTACCTTTACATCATAAGCCTCTTAATGTTTTGCTGTCATTTCCTAATCATCGAATCTCATCTAGGCTGGGCTATATTCTTTTTCATGGACATTAGCTCATTTCCAGTCAAACGCATTTATCCTCAAATTCTATTTTGCTCTACCTATTTTCAACCTGAACTTAAGTTACTGTCATTCCTATATTCAGGTAATTGTTCTGAAGAAGGGTCACTTGTCTTGGAATGTTAATTGTGTTTTCTCAGCACAGATGTTGCCAGACCTGCTGAGTTCTTCTAGGAATTTGTTTTTCAGATCTCCAGCATCCACGGTCCTTCGATTTATTCAGGCATACAATGTCTAATTCATTACCAAGAACAGATCCGACAACAGCATTCTTTCATGGCGGGTACGTCACATGCTGATAATCAAAACATGGAGTTGCCAACCCTCCAAGACTGTCTTGGCCCCCAGAAATGGAAGATTAATTTCTGTGACTATGCATCAAAGAAACCAAGTGAAAAACCATTGGAGCATGAAACAAATTGCACTTTTTTATTTTCTTTGAACAATTTCATTTATTCATAATAATATAATTGAAGCTTCCTTTAAAAAAAATAGGCCTTTTCTATTAACATTAAAAATCACACAACACCAGGTAATAGTCCTACAGGCTTATTTGGAAGCACTAACTTTCAGAGTACTGCTCCTTCATTAGATTAGTCAAGACTAATCTAATTAGGGGAGAATTTTCTTTCATGTTGGCACATTATGAGTGTGTCGGGGAATATTGCTTCTAAATGAAACATTGTAATAAAACCTCTAGAAATATAGGAGAAAGTGAGGACTGCAGATGCTGGAGATCAGAGTTAAAGAGTGTGCTGCTGGAAAAACAGCCAGTCAGGCAACACCCAAGGAGCAGGAGAATCGATATTTCGAGCATAAGCCCTTCATCCTGATCAGGAAACGCTGATTCTCCTGCTCCTCACATGCTGCCTGACCAGCTGTGCTTTTTCAGCATCACTCTCTTCGACTGTAGAAATATAGCCAACCAGAGTGAATAAACCTAAAGGAATAGTTGAGTTGATTTGAAGATCCCCTCTCAATTTTAATTCAAAACTTTGTCAATAAGCTTCTTTATGCTAGTTACAGATAGATTATTTAACTCTGAGAGCAGTGATTTCTACCTCACAAACAGTGTCTGTGTCTTGCACTTCCACTCCCACTCTCACCATTGTTTCTTGCCTCTACACTAGCACAGTGCTATACTGGGCTAATGAATACTATTCGAGTCATAGATGTTTACAGTATGGAAACTGGCCCTTCAGCCTAACTTGTCTATGCTACCCAGTTTTCACAATTAAACTAGTCCCATTTGCCTGTCCTTGGTCGATATCCCTCCAGACCTATCCCATCCATAAACCTGTCCAAATGTTGTTTAAATGATGAAATTGTACTCGCCTCCATCACTAAATGTGGCAGCCCATTCCAGACACTCACCACCCTGTGAGAAAAAAATTGCCCCCATGGACCCTTTTGCATCTTTCCCCTCTCACCTTAAGCCTGTGTTCACTATTATGAACAGCTTCACATTAAGAATATCCCAACACAACTGTTGAGTTTCTTTTTAAATCTATTCAGATGTACTATTTAATGGCATAATCAACTGAATATTTGGAGGATACCATTAATGCATTGGAAAAAGGCATTGCCACTATAGGTATGTATTCTGGAGGATAAAATTTGGATGTAGACATTTAATGAAATTACAGCTGTTCTTAAAATAACTAAAAACACACACAAAAACCAACTTTGAAAATCAATTCTCTTAGCAAAAATGCCTTTGGCTGGCTCAACTGATTTACCATAAACAAACTTGAGAACAACAAACTGGGTAGTGGGTAATTTGTTATGTAGCATGCTGTCACATGAATTGTGGCTGAAGTCACTGAATGCTATAGGCAGCAGCTATTGGCCTAAATGTAATTGCTCATGCTTCTATCCTTGAATTAATTCTGTCCTTTAATAAAACTAACAGTTAAGAAAACTGCTCACTATATATAGTTCTGTTGTAGTTTGTTAAAGATGAATAATCAATTGATAACTTATATTGCAATGTTACAATCACATGCTAAGCTAAAAATTGTAAAACCAATTACTTGTAACTGTGCATGGAGGAACAGTCAGCATTTAGATAAGTTTGAGTCTTCCATTTAAATCTGTCAGTGTTTAAAATCAGTGTTTCACTTTTGGAATGCTTGTAAATCTTCTCACCAATGTTCTATCTTCTGGTTTACAAAATTTAATCCATCCCACAAAAGATCAGAAATAAATTTCTGTGTGAATTGTTCCACAGTCCTAAATGTTATTTTCAGCTCCAATATGTCGTTCAGCTCCAACTCCAATGCAGGTAATAGATTAACTATAGATTAAATTTTGTTTATTTATTCACAGGATGTGGATATAATTTGTTAGGGCATTTCAGCATTGTCCATCCTTGAACTGCACATTCCAGGAGGTGAAAAGTATAGTTACACCCACGCTGCTGTTAGGTCGGAAGTTCCAGGACTTTGACCCAACAACTCTGAAGGAATGAAAATGTAAATCCACGTCATGATGGTGTGAGTCTTGGAAGGGAACTTGCAGGTGGCAGTGCTCTCATGTATCTGTTACCTCTGTCCTTCTGATGGAGGTGACTGCACTTTGGAAGGTGTTGTCTTAGGACCCTCGATGCATCATAGAGTCGTAGAGATGTGCAGCATGTGCAGCAGACCCTTCGGTCCAACTCGTTCAAGCCGGCCAGATATCCTAACCTAATCTAGTCCCATTTACCAGCACTTGGCCCATATTCCTCTAAACCCTTCCTATTCATATATCCATCCAGATGCCTTTTAAATGTTGTAATTGTACCAGCCTCCACCACTTCCTCCGGCAGCTCGTTCCATACACGCACCAACTTCTGTGTGAAAAGTTGCCCCTTAGGTCCCTTTTATATCTCTCCCCTTCTCACCCTGAACCTATGCCCTTTAGGTCTGGACTCCCCCACCCGAGTGAAAAGACCTTGTCTCTTTCTCCTATCCACACCCCTCCATAAGAGTTTCTGCAATGCATCCTGTAGATGGTACAGTGCTATGCGTCAGTAGTACAGGGGCTGAATGTTGAAGGTGTTAGACAGAGTGGCAATCAAGTAGGCAGGCTCACATCTCCCACATTGCTGCCACATTAATTAGGTTTAGCAATTGCTATGAATCTGACCAGATCACTGATGGCTTCCAAGCCCACCAACATGTGCCATACTGAAAGGATTAAATCCAATTTGTTAATTCTATTCATTTGCTTATAGATGCTACTGTAGGCCTGTTCAGTATTTCAAACGTTTTCTGTTATTATTTCCACTACATCCTCTGGTTGGCTCTCCACAGATACTAACCAGTCTGCTGATAATTTTGAACACTTCTACTTTATTTCAAATTGCCAACATCCATGGCATTTTGCTTTTGTACTGATATATAACAAGTACATTAAAGTTGGTACATCAAAATTCAGAAAACATAGATACAACAAAATGCTTTGTGCAAATAACTATATCGTGGCATTGTGGGGTTTGTTTACCTACAACAATTAGATTCCGTGGCCTTAAAATGACCAACAAACTTGAAAAAGTCTACTTCAGTGGAATAATTAACAAAAATATTATGTAAAGCACAATTCTTTAATCAGTTTACTGCATGAAAAGTCACAGGAACCCAATTGAACAAGAGAAATTACTTGGATTGATATAAGGATGAGTTAAAGTATTTTATTTTGTTCATTCAAAGGATGTGGACATTGCTGGCTGGACCTATATATAATGCCCATCCCTAGGTGCCATTGAGCAGGTGGTAGTGAGCTGTCTTCTTGAACCACTGGAGACTAATTGGTGCTGGTAGACCCACAATACTGTTTGGAGCAAATTCCAGGATTTTGACCCAAGGGCATTGAAGGAATAATGATTTATTTCCAATTCAGGTTAATTATCATCTAGGAGGAAAACTTGCAGGTGGTGGTGTTCCCATATACTTGCTGCCCTTGTTCTTCTAGATGGAAATAGTTGTGTTTGAAAGCTGAATTGAATTGAACTTATTGTCACATGTACCAAGGCACAGTGAAAAACTTTGTCTTGCAAATAATACAGGCAGATCACATAGTTAAGTGGCACAGATACGTAAATACGTAAACAGCAGCCAAAACAAAAACACAGGTACAGGCAAATGTTAAGAGTTTGTGAGTCCATTCAGCATTCTAACAACAGTAGGGTAGAAACTGTTACGAAACCAGCTGATGTGTGTGTTCAGGCTTCTGTACCTTCTCCCCGATGGTGAAGATTGTAGAAAAACATCACCAGGGTGGGATGGATCTTTGAGAATGCTGGCGGCCTTTCCTTGACAGTGGGCCTGGTAGATGGATTCTATAGCTGGGAGGTTGGCCTTTGTGATTGTTGTGGCTGAGTTCACCACTCTCTGTAACTTTCTCCAATCTTGAATGGTACAGTTGCCATACCAGATAGTGGTACTTCCAGACAGAATGCTCTTGATGGCGCACCTATAAAAGTTGGCAAGGGTTTCACCCTTGGAAGGAAATGCCAAATTTCCTCAGCTGCCTGAGGAAGAAGAGCCGTTGTTGGGCCTTTGTAACCAATGCGTCCACATGAAGAGTCCAAGAAAGCTTGTTATGGAGGACCACTCCCAGGAGCTTGGCACTCTCCACTTGTTCCACCTCTGTGCTGTTAACGTGTAGGGGGCATGAGTAGCATCACGCTGAAAGTCAATAATGTGTTCCTTGGTTTTGCCGGCATTGAGAGCGAGGTTGTTCTCAGTTCACCATTTTTCTAGGTCTTCCACCTCCCGTCTGTAGTCTGTTTTGTCATCATCTGAGATTCGACCGACTATGGTGGTGTCATCAGCGAACTCGTAAATGGCATTTGTATTTGGCGACGCAGTCATGGGTATACAGTGAGTACAGTAGGAGGCTGAGTACGCAACCCTGGGGGGGGCTCCAGTGTTGAGTGTTAGTGAGGATGAAATATTGTCCCCAATCTTCACAGGTGCTGCCTAAGAGGCCTTGTGAATTTCCACAGTGCACATTATAGATAGCGCACACAGCTAACATGGTCAGCAGAGGTGACAGCGAATGTTTGTGATGTGAATTAAGCAGACTACTTTATTGTGGATGGAGTCCAGCTTCTTGAACATTGTTGGAGATGCATTCAGCAAGGCATCCATCACACTCCTGATGTGTGCCTTGTAAATGGAGGATAATAGAGAGTCAGAAGGTGGATTAGTCACTGGAGAGATCCAAACATCTGACTTCACAGTATTTATATGGTTAGTCCAGTTCATTTTCTAATTAAAGATAAATTCCAAGTGATTGATAGTATGGGAGTAAGTGATGGTAATGCCATTGAACATCAAGGATGATGTTTAGATTATCTCTTGGTCATTGTCAGTCACTTATTTAGTGTTATGTTACCTACCAATTATGGCTGAAGCTTGAATATTCTCCTGGTTTTGTTGAACGGGCTGATACTATCTGAGGAGTCATGAATGTTGTTGCAGACTGTGCAATCATCAGTGATCATTCTCACTTCTGACCTTATGGAAGGAGGGTTGTTTAGGAAACAACTGAAGGGGGGTGGACCCAGGACACTACTCTGGGGAACTCCTGCAGTGATGTCCTAGAACTGAGATGACTGACCTCCAACAACGACAAACATCTTCATTTATGCAGGTATGATGCAATCAGTGGAGATATTTTCCCCAGATTCCCATTGACTCTACAATGAATTAATAACACTTAAATGGGTAGATGAAACCCAGTAAATCTATGCTTTTACTGGATGTTGATCCAGTGCACTTTGATCTCCTCTTGAACACAATGCCCAGAATCCTTTGATCCACTTAAAATGTCTTAAGACATTGTGCTCCATTTATATTTGAGGGAGATAATCCAGATGGAGTGCCGATTTCTGGATTGGGAACCTGGAAATGGCCATAGTTAGATTTTCAAAGAGCCAGCAACTTGATAGGCTGGCTCCAACAGTCCAGAGCAATAAAGGTCAAGTTGGAGGGCCCGAGATTCGAGCGGCATGGTGGCTCAGTGGTTAGCATTGTTGCCTCACAGCACCAGGGACCAGGGTTTGATTCCAGCCTTGGGTGACTGTCTGCGTGAAGTTTGCACATTCTCCCCTTGTCTGTGTGGCTTTCCTTTGGATGCTCCGGTTTCCTCCCGCAGTCCAAAGATGTGCAGGTCAGGTAAACTGACCATGCTAAATTGCCCATTGTGTTCAGGGATGTGTAGGTTAGGTGCATTAGTCAGGGGTAAATGTTCAGTAATCAGGGATGGGAATGGATCTGGGTGGGTTACTCTTCAAAGGGTTGGAGTGGACTTGTTGGGCAAAATGGCCTGTTTCTACACTTTAGGGAATCTATGATTCTAGGTCAGTGGCAGCACAAGTCAGGAGTGTAATGGAACTGCCCACTTGCCTGATTGAGTGCAGCTCCAAGAAGACCCAAGAAGCTGACAGTTCGCGGCAAAGCAGCCATCTTGATTGTCATCACATCCTCAAAACTCCATTCACTCCACCACCAAGGATCCTTAGACAGCAATGGTCAAACCTATGGCTACTTCCATCCAGCAGGACAAGAGCAGCAGGTGCATGGAATCACCTCCACCTGCAAGGTCTTCACAAGCCACCCACCATCCAGACTTGGAAATACACTACCTATCTTTCAGTATAGCTGGGTCAAAATTCTGCAACTCCCTGTCAGCATCATGGGGGTTAAGCAGAATTTGTGCCAATTTCTAAGGTGTTTATGTTAATAACTGACTAACCTTAAATATTTAATATGTGGCCATTTGGAATGCCATTAAAAAGAGTCATGATAATACGAACTTTTTGTAAAAGTAATCTGAGTTTAACTTGTGTTAGAAAATGGCTGCTACATGTCACCTAATTATAGAACTACAACTTCAGTGTGGATTATAGAGAAATGCACAGACCTGGAAAGACTGATAAAATATCAGGACTTTGTAAACAGACAACGGAGGTATAAGAATTCAAAGAGAACGTCAAAAGTCAAACGACACCAGGTTATAGCTATGCTACTTCTTAAGGGGCATGGTCCGCTCCTGATGAAGAAATGGACTCCTGAAATATTCCAATTTCAAATAAACCTGTTGGACTATAACCTGATGTTATTTGATTTTTGACTTTGTCCACCCCAGTCCATCTCCACTTCAAAGAGAACAGCAGACAACAGGAAGAACTTCAAAGTGACTCACCATAACTTACTGCTTTGTGGCACCCTTAATTCCTCAACACACGCCTGTTACTCAGTTTTGAACTGTATAAAAACAGTCAAGGTGCCAAACTCCAGGAAGAAGGCACTCGGAGGTAAGGGGCCGGGGGGGGGGGGGGGGGGGGGATGATTTGATTGAGGGATGATAAAGAGAAATGAAAAGGAACCATCTGTTGTGTTGAAAGAAAATCAAGCAGTGTGTAAAATCACAGAACTAGAGATGAACAAATAATCTTCTCTCTCTCTCTCTCAAACTACAATTGAGTTCCATTTGTATAAGAAAACACCAGCTAACCTATGGAAGCCATCACAGCTGTTGCATCTGATTTCCTCCTCATTTTAGCAAGAACGATCTCAAGCAACAAACTCCAACAATATACCACAGGAACTTATCAGACATTTCTCAGTATAAGTATTCTTTTGTCTTATCGGTATTTGATTTAATCTCAGTACCTCTAATTTTTTCAGTTAACATTTTTATCCCTTTCATAACTTTATCTCAGGGAGGGATTGGCAACGTGGTAAATATCACTAGACTGGTAATCCAGAATCCTAGACCAATATTCAGGGGAAACGGGTTTGCATCCTACTATGGCAGATGGTGAAATTTGAATTCAGTAAAGTTTAGAATAGAAATGTGGTCATGTAATCACTGTCGATTGTAATAAAAACCCATCATGTTCATGAATGTTCTGTAGGGGACGAAATCTGCCATCCTTATCCAGGCTGACCTACGTGTGACTCCAGACCCACAGCAACGTAGTTAACTCTTAACTGCCCTCTGAGCAATTAGAAATGGGCAATGATTGCTGACTTAGCCAGTGACAACTGCATCCCATGAATAAATAATAAAAAAGTTCTGAAGGAAATTAATTAACTTTTAAGCTGTTGAGAAAAAGCTTGACTGCTAATCTACTTAACTTAAATCATATGTTTTAAAAATGAGGCAAAAAAGGTCACCAAACAAGCACAGATTACTAACCAAGTGGCAGATAAATCAATATGGTTTTGACAAGATGGTTAAAAGTTTTGCTCTGTATTGACTGTATCTGTTACGTATATGTAAAATGTCAATGAAGTATACATGTTGATTGGTGTCACTTCTGAAGCCAAAGCTAAATCTTACACCAATTCTGAAGCAATTATACCATTTCACTTCTAAAACAAAATAGGAGCACAGCCTTCACACACAGTCTAACTGTGAAGTACAACTGTCCTATTCAAAATAATGAGGTTGGTAATTATTTTTCTATTGTATAGATTATGCTTTAGTGTGAAGACTCCCAGTGAAATTCAGTGATCTCTAGAGGACAGTTCTGCTGATAACTTTAATGAGCCTGTACAGGAACAGAAATGTTAAATAAGATAATTAAAAGCAATCCCATGACACCAGCTTGCACATCCTGGAAACACACATTTATCATTCAGTTGTGTAATGATAATTTTGTATTCAACTGAAGATCAGAAGGGTTTGTTTTTAAAGCAGTCAACACAAAGGTGACTATTTTGAACATTTTGGTTCTGATATAACAGAATATATGAAACATAGGGTGAATTATTGGCTGTTTAAAAGATACGTTTCGCCCACCAAAATAAGGGCTCCTTATTTCATTTTACATTCCAGATTCAGGTCTATTTATAAATTTCAAACAATCTCTGACCCAGGAAATCTTTATTACCTAGGCTCACATCTTTTGGAACCAGGATCCCTAATTTTGCTACAGTGAAGTAAAGGTCAACATTGACAAAAGGACTCACAGATAATCAGAAACATGATCTAGCAGACTAGCATGTTTACGTGGTATCCTGATTCCTGTATGAGAGTGCCGATAATCCGACTGAGTAGAATTTACCTCCTTTAATACCTTGTAAATATGCAAACTTTAGAGGGATAATGGGAGGAGGTGGCCCTTGCACGTCAATAAGGTCTTAACTACATTGACATAATGGATGAAAGTGCAGACAAGATTCAAAAGTACCTCATGAAGCAATTATCTACATTCACTAACAATATTATGTTAGTCAATATAATGCAATTTAAAATAGAAAGTTGGAAAGGGCTACATAGGTATACAAAGTAAGTCTGTAACTCTTTGGCAAGTGGAGTTCAATGTGGAAAAGAGTGAGGTTATCTATTTTGGACTTAAGAATAAGTAGATATTTTCTAAATGGAATAAAGCTAAAGTTGTGGATGAACAGAAAGAGATTTGAAGATCCAAGTACGAATATTATTAAAAAAAACCTAGTGAGCAAGTACAAGACATAATTTAAAATATGAACAGTCAAAATTAGAGTGGTGCTGGCAAAGCACAGCAGGTCAGGTAGCATCCAAGGAGCAGGAAAATCGATATTTCAGGCAAAAACCCTTCATTAGGACTTTCCTGACTCTAATCTCCAGCATCTGCACTACTCATTTCCACCCTTAAAATATGAACAGTATATTTAAGCTTTTATCTCGGAAGATCTGGAATATGAAGGGTGAAAGGTATGTTACAGAATTCCGATTGGTACCCACCTGGTTGATCACATATAACTCCAAGGTGTGCATCAGATCCACCAGAATGATAACCAGCACTGTAAGTGTTAAATTATAGACACAGGTTGCTTATATGCTTATATTTCCTAGCATATAGAGTATTCAGGGAAGTTCTGATTGATGTGTCAAAGATAATCAAAACTTTTAATGGGCTAGACATAGATAGATAGGTTCCCCTAGTGGGCAAGTCCGGAATACGGGAGCATAATCTTAAAATGAAGGCCAGGTAATTCAGGGTGATGCTAGAAGTTACTTCTTCACACAAAGGATAACGGAAATCTGGAACATAATCTCAAAAAAAAAGCTGTTGAGGCTGGTACAATTGGAAAATGAATATGAAAACCAATATTGGTTGGATCCTGAGCTCTTGGCATCTGAGCTCACAGAAAATACATCAGAAATGTTTTTGGAGGGTATAGGTTATACAAACAGGCTGGACAGGTTGGGACATTTTTCAATGGAGTGTAAGGGGTTGAGGGGTGATCTTATAGCAGTTTATAAAATCATGAGGGGCATAGATAAAAAGGTCTCTTCCCAAGTTCAAAAGTAGGGAGCATATTTTTAAGGTGAGAGGAGAAAGATTTAAAATGGACATGGGGGCATTGTTTTTCCTCAGAATTGATGTGTGGAATGAACTGCTAAAGGAAGTAGTGGTGTTTAAAAGACATTTGGATAAGTTCATGAATAGGAAAGATTTGGCAGGATATGGGCCAAATGTAGGCAGGTGGGACTAGTTTAGTTTAGGAACATGGTTGGCATGGACGAGTTGGACTGAAGGGTCTGTTTCCATACTAGATGACTCTATGAGTGCCAAATGTTTTCCACATTCAAAGGCCAACCACATGACTGTCATCCAGAAATATGTGTTAGGCTCACCATCACTTAATAGGAAGTAACAGGTTTATAACATCTTTTAATTTTTCCAGGAGGTAGTTCTTAAAATATTCCCTTGTAATCCCTGTCAATGCAAAGCAGCACTTCCTTAGATAACCAGTTCATATGGTGACAATTAACACATACGTCAGTGCTGGAGGTCTCTCTGGTTCTCAGTATAAGCTGCGTATTGCATGAAAAGGTGCTGTGTACCCAGTTAAAAATGATTCACTGCTTCAAACTCAGATCCAGTTCTTAAAGGTTTTTGTAGTGCAAGTGATCAAAATATTAGAATCTAACACCAATGTATGACCATGCAATCACCAAATGTCCCAAAGGAGCAAGAGGTTAAAAGATAAAGATAATGTTCAATAAGTTTATTTATATAATGCCTTTATTGTTGTTGACTCTCAGTTAAAGGGCAGCTAGGCATAAGCTATAAATGCTGGCCAGTCAGTGATGCCCATGTCCCACAAGTGAAGAAAACAAAAGTAATAAAATGTCCAAGGCACTTCAAAGTGGTGTTACTAACAATATATGACAAGCCATAGAATGAAATGTTAAAATAAATGACCAAAAGCTTAATTAAAAACATAGGTTTTAAGGACTGTCATAAAGGAGGAAGGGGAGATGGAGAGACAGAGATATGTGGGGAGGGAATTTCAGAAATTAAGGGCCCAGAGAACTGAAAGCAAGGCCAATGGAGATACAGCAACTAAAACCTGTTCACACAAGCAGACACAGGTAGTTTATTCACAGCACCTCGTATTATCCACTCTCAGCTGGCGTAAAATTATACCTACAAAGAGTGAGTTATATAAAGATCAGTTTCTATTCTAAATGAAAAGCATAGCATGCCAAATTATGGAAGATAATGCCTGTGGCCTTTAAAGTTAATAAAGAGTCAAAACAAGTCCACAATGACCTTATGATAAGGACAATGCTGGTTTCCTAGCAACACAATGCATGATAGCAAGGAGGTAAGAAGCTTTCGTCAGGATAATTCCACATCTCTATTCTTGGAGTTAATTACCAAACTTCAAATTTGATTTCGCTAGATTTAATATGGAGAATTCAACCTCTACCCTTGGGATCACATTATTTGATTTGTACAGAGGAAAAACAAATACAACAAATCCCCCCATGCTATCTTTCCACATTCTTTCAGCATTAACTGAGTTTGAAACATCTCTCTGTTACATCTTATTTAGTGCACTGTCTTTTCATGTCTTCCACATCACTAGTAGGTATTGCATTTAAGAAAAATGCTTTTCCCAGTGATTTTAGTGAGCTGGACTGAATATTGAGGGCTGAAGAGCTATGGGAATAATGTCAAAACTCCAAATCTTGATGTAGGACTTTGCTCACTCTTTCTAGAGACTTAGTTGTATGCATGCATTTTTGCTTAATAAAGATATCCCTTGATTCTCTGGGATGTGGATCTGCTCCTGAATTTTTTTGGACTTTGTAGTTTCTCCTTTTTGGTATATAACTGACCAGAGTTTATTTTTGGGGTCAATAGATATGAGGTTGGAAAAGCACAGCAGGTCAGACAACAACCGAGAAGAAGGAAAGTCAAAGTTTTGGGCCGAAACTCTTCGTTGGGACTGATTTAGTTTTGCCCTTAACTTCCCATTTTTACTTCCTTCCTACATTCCCAATTTCTTTAAAGTGCTGTTTTTTAGAGTTTCCCTTGCATTTTCGCTTTGGCTAACTTTTTAGAGCTGGAAAACTGCTTTCCTACAGTGGAAACAGTCTGCTCCCCCTGTTGATCAGTATTGCCATTAGTGGTAATCCATAAAATGGCTGCTGTACTACTTTCACACTTGTTCACCAGTTGTAAAGACTTTTGAGTGGGTGGTATTGGTTTCTTTTGACCTATTTCAAGTAACTGATTCAGCCGAAACCTTGGTACTTCCCAGGTCATTGCATGATTCAACTCCCTAACTTTGGGCCTTGTGGCGTATTGAATCGCTTTTATAAAAGTTAAGTATTCCTTTGATTCTTAAAATATTTGACAGTCTTCTATTGCATACTCTGATGATGATGTGGCTGGGAATAAGCTCATTTTTCAATGATCCATATCCAAAATAAGTGACAGCCCTCTAAGAAACAAATGGATTGGATTCCCCTGGTCTCTGGGAGCTTCCATTTTGGGTTGAAATATACATAGAATGTCTTTAGGACTGAGTCACATTCAATACATAGCTCCACACTATTTCCATTCTCAATGTATGGGAAGTACGGCCCATCAGTGCAAAAGGTAAGACGGAAGTATTTGATCTTCAGTAAGAAGTGCCGAGAGGATGATCCATTTCTACTTCAGAGTCCCCAGCACCACAGATATCAGTCTTCAGCCAATCAATTCATTCCACATAATATCAAGGACTGGTTGGATTTACTGGATACTGCAAACCCTCTGGGACCTGACACCATTCTGGCAATAGTACTGAAGATTTGTACTCCAGAACTTGCTGTACCCCTAGCCAAACTGTTCCAGTACAGCTACAATACTGGCATTTATCTGACATACCAGGTATGTCCTGTACACAATAGGATAAATTCAACATGATCAATTGTTGTCCCAACAGTCTATTCTACATTATCAGTGAAGTGATGGAAGGCGCTATTGACAGTATTTTCAAAAACATTTTGCTCAGCAATAATCTGCTCATTGACACTCAGTTTAGATTCTGCCACAGCCACTCAGCTCCTAATTTCATGATAGCCTTGATTCCATCATGGATAAAACAGCTGAATTCCAGAGCTGAGGTGAAATTGACTGCCATTGATATCAAAGCCACATTTGACTGGGAGCCAGGCAAAAATTTACTCAATGGGAATCCGGGGAAAACTCCCTGATTGGTTACAGTCATACCTGGCATAAAGAAAGATGGTTGTGGTTGCTGGAGGACAGTCATCTCAACTCCAGGAAATCTCTGCAGAAGTTCCTCAGGGTACTGTCCTAGCCTCAACCATCTTCAGTTGCTTCAGCAATGACATTCCCTCCATCATAAGGTCCCAAGTGGGAAGGTTGACTCATGATTTCACATTTAGCACCATTTACAACTCGTCAGATACTGAAGCAGCCCAGGTCCAAATGCAGTAAGACTTGGACAATTCAGGTTTGGGCTGACCAATGGCAGGAGGTCCTGAGATTATGAAAGACCTGGACAGCACATCATGCACAGTGCACTTGCACATCATGCAGGCCTAAAAATATATCAATGAAACAATGGATTAAGGAGATGATCACCACCTAACGTATTCCTAAAACTTGAGATACAAAATAATATATTTACACAACTAGAAAAGTCAGACTGAAATTCAAGCTGAACTCTACAGAAATGTTTAGTTTTCTCTCATTAGTCAATGCCAGACAAAAACTAAAATTCCTATGCTTTGTCAACTTTATATGAGCACTTTATACTACACTGACCACTTTTAAAGCTCAAGCAACACTACCAATTAGTGAATAATTTGGAGCAACTTGTAATGACATTGTTACTGGATCAAGGCATAGAATCCCAACAAGTGCCAACAACTATATTCCTATTCTCTGGACTAAACTTGAAAGCATTTCAAAAAGTTAACAGACTGCATGTCACCTGCATCTTCATGCCTTAGAGGTTTCTGGTTTTAGTTTCACTTCCAACGTTCAAAAAGCATAACATTGTGGTGGATCTCTGCAAAATCTCCATGAATTCTGAGCCACAGCTGCTAAAGGAATAAGTAACATTTTTGATCAACAAGAATAGCTTAGATTTCCCATGAACCCAGAATTAACTGCACTGGATTTACGTTCATGAAATAGAGATTTTAATTCTGAACATACAATCACTCTTTGCTGATCTATCTCAGCAAAAGTATGCAATTATTAGGTCGCATTTCACCCATGTTACCATGTCTGTTCTCTCTAGATATGAAATTAAATGGGAGCATTCAGCTTTCAAATGGAGGACTGGATTAACAGATCAATGGGGGGATTGTGCATTACAGTCAAGAGATGTAAACCAGCAATTTAGGGAGGATCCAATTACAGACTCTCAGCCTCCTGTTACTGACTCATGAAGACTCATGAACATTGCTCTATCAATATGATTTACTGATCGAGTGTGTTAGCTGGCTTATCAGGTAAAGGTATGGTCAATATAGTCCCACACTCTTGCTATAGAGATGATGAGTTTAAAATGAGAGTCACCATGCCTCAGACAAGGGGCAAGATTGAGAAGGTAGGTCTTTCATGGTAACCCCAGTCAGTGTGGGAACTGAACCCACATTATTGACATTACTTCGCATTGCAAACCACCTCTTCAGCCAACTGAGCTAACCAATGAGTCATACAATGAGTTAGAAGATAAAAATCAAATTATTCAATTCTTGATATTACCCTGAAAGAACTGCATTTACAATAGAGGGATGTGACAGTGAGGAAGGGTTTATGCCCAAAATGTCGATTCTCTTGTTCCTCAGATGCTGCCTGACCTGCTGTACTTTTCCAGCACTACATTCTCAACAATAGAGGAGTGTGACAGTGGAAAGTGGCCACCAGTGGCATTCCAACTTCTGTCATCGAGCTACATTTCACAGACAATGCCTGTGAGTACAGACACTCTCAGGTCAAGCTACAAACTATCATTGAGGCATATGAGGACCTCAGATTAAACATCAGGAAAACAAGTTTATGACCAGCCAAATCCTAACAAACAACACTGCTCCCTGCCCCCACAGCTACCAAGATCCACAGTAAGCCCCTGGAGAACACGGATCATTTCCCATATCTCAGGAGTCTCCTCTCAATAAGAGCAGACATTGTCAATGAAATCCAGCATTGATTCCAATGTGCCAGTGCAGCCTTTGGATACCTGAGGAACAGAGTGTCTTAAATCCGAGATCTCAAACCCAGCATCACACAGGTGGCCTACAGAGCAGACGTGGACCCCACCCTCCTGTATCCACCAGAAACATGGAGCAAATACAACAGACACCTCAAATCCCTGGAGGGTAATCACCAACACTGCCTTTGCAAAATCCTGCAAATCCCTTGGCAGGACAGGTTTATCAGTATGAGCATCCTCTCCCCTGTCGATATTCACAGTATTGTGACCAGCTGCAATGAACAGGCCACATCATCTGCGCGCCCGACATAAGACTCCCTAAACAAGTGCTCCATTCTGAGCTCCACAATGGTAAGCAATCACTAGAAGGGCAGAGGAAATGCTACACCCTGAAAGTCTCCCTAAACAAATACAACATTTTCAACTGACATGTGGGAATTGCTTGCTCTAAACGCACCAACTGGAGAAGAAGCAGCCGCAAAGGTGCTAACCACATCGAGCATCATGAGTGGAATGCGTGAAAGCTGAGCGCAAGCAGCAGGAAAGAGCGTTTAGAGTCCAGAACAGTCCACCCATCTCCCCCCTCAAACACCACCTGCTGCACCTGGGGCAGAGCCTGCCACTCCAGGATTGGACTAGTTAGCCACTGCTGAATGCATCCCACTGGTGTGGAAGCAAGTCATTCCCAACTCTGAGAGACTGGGTTATGGAAAAAATTTAACAGATTAATTGGGTGCCTCAGTGATCCAGTTGGCTCCGCCAAATTCTTTATTCTACTTAGATCACAGTCCATTCACCCATCACCCCAGTGCTTGCTGAGCTACAATGGCCCCGGACAAACAACACCTTCACCTTAGAAATCTCATCCATGTTTTTCATATTGCTCCATAGTGTGTCGCTGGCCCACTCACCCCTCTCCCGATCCCTTTAAGTCTCCTCCAGCCTACAGCTCTTTGAAACATCTGCATTCATTTAGTTCTAGCACCTCAAGCATCCGCGATGTTAGTCAAGCCACTGTTACTGCCCATGCTTTCAGTTACCCAGGCCCTAAGCTGCTGAAATCCTTCCCCAAACTCTATCTCTCTTTCCTCTAAGACGCTCTTTAAAGTCAGTTTGATTAATGTTTTGACCACAATCCCTAATATCACTTCATGTGGATGAATGCCAAGTTTTGCAGTATAATCATAGAATCCCTACAGTGTGGAAGTAGGCCATTTGTTCCATTGAGTCCATACCAACCCTTCAAAGAACATCCAAACATATACTTGCGTGAAGTGCCTCAGGAGGCTTTGCCATATTAAAAATGCTTTATTTTCTAAAGTAAATCAAGAAAATTTAAAAACCTAAAAGCAACTTTCTGCAATGTTGATGAGGAGGAGGAGAGTAGCAAATTAACATTTTTTGATCAGTTATAACAAAGTTATCTGTAATTATTATTTTTCCTATGCACAAGACATGTTTGTGACTTCAAACATCTGGAATTTTGTTTTGGTTGTGTAATGTTATTATTAAGGTAGGTAGATAAGCAGTAGGGATTAACAAACAGCCTAAAAACAGCAGCAAAACTCAGCTCAATCCAAATTCAGCTAAGCTTATCAAATCCAAATCTAGTCTGACCCAGTAAAAGCACTATTCTGGTCAGCAGCAATGTGAAAACTTGGTTTACTGCCAATGTATGTACATCACACCATCACCAGGAGACAGTGGGCAGGGCAACAACACATCCCAATACTATTTCTTTCTTTCACAACAATGTAAAAATTCTAAATGTACTTTTATTTGTTGCAAATCACTATCAGTGATTTGTAAAGCCTTATTGATTCTAGTTCAGCACTATCAAAATTGTATATGTTTTATACTCAGTTTTTCTGATTTGTTGATTGTACTTGTTAACTACAAGACAACGTCATGCTCTACCATCTAACAGATTAATCAAAACAATAATTTCTCATATTACAAGCTATTTTTAAAAATGTATACTAGGCTTTCATAACAAGTTATTCCTAATTCTGTCAATCCCTTGGTCTTTAAAATCCATGGTCTATTGAAAAAATCTTTGGCCTGATTCTAGACTACTCTCAATGGGTGCTCCAGCACATTGTAATACAGTGTTATCTTGAGGCCTCCTTTTAAGATCTTTTTTTTATTTTTGAGGGCTACTTCTTGGTTTTCAGGGACTTTTTTTTATTCTAACAAATGTCTTTATATCATAAGGTAACATCATTGTCTGTATCTGTGTTGAATTTTATTTTAGGGGTTCCTTTTTTAGATAGATAAGATTTCAAGAAATCCAAAGACTATATGAAATCTATATGAAATTCTATAAACTAACTTTGTAAGTAACATGAGTCAACCACATTGCTATGGGTCTGGAGTTACGTGTAAGCCCAACCAGGTAAGGAAGACCAATTTATTTCCTTACAGGACATTGGTGAACCAGATAATTTTTCAATGATATTTGACAGTGGTTACATGGCTGCCATTAGTCTAGCTTTTAATTCCAGATGTTTAAAAAGAATGAATTCAAATTTCACCATTTCTCATAGAAATATAGAATCTATACAGTGTGGAAAGAGGCCATTCAGCTCAGAGAGTCTACACCGACCCTCCGAAGAGCATCCCACCCAGACCCAGCCCCCATCCTATCCCTGTAACCTCATATTTCCCATAGCTAATCCATCTAACCTGCACCTCCCTGCACAATAGGGGGCAATTTAGCATGGCCAGTCCACCTAACCTGCACATCTTTTGTGGGATTCATAACGACATTCTGACAGCATTAGCCTGGAGTTCTGGATTACTAGTCCAGTGATTTTACCATGACACCATCACCTCACCTGTCTGGTAGCTCTTGGACCTGTGGGGTCCTTGATTTTCTGGGACAAGTCTCATTGTTGGCTTGACAAATGCCTGAATGGCAAAAAGGATGTTACAGGATCTCACCGGTTCTCTGGGCAGCAGCCAAAACCTCCATCACTTCCAAAAGATTCTGCCTTGTGCTCAGATTCCCATCCTCCTGCTGAGTTTAGATTAGATTAGATTAGATTAGATTAGATTAGTTTAAAGTCTCCCTAACTGCTCTGGAAACTGAAACAATTTGGATTACTGCATAGCAGCAGGGAGGATGAGTACTTCCTGGATCAGATCAAGGGCAGAGTTGGAACAACAAAGTACTTTCTAAGAGTTGCTGAGCTGGAGCAGACAACAGAGTTATGGAAGGGCGGGGCCATAAAGGGAGTTGAAAACCAGGAAGAAAACATTAAAGACAAGGCATTGGTTGAATGACAATCCAAGCAGGTCAACAGAGGTGATAGGGGAAAGGAACTTGCTATTTGTCAAGGCACAGGCAGCAGAGTTTGGATGATCTTGTGTTTGCAAGAATATGAGAACCCAGCCAATGGTGGAAATGTAGAACTTGCTAACACAAGGAGTAGCTGAGACAAATAGCAAATGTTACATTATTTGTAAAGAAATAGGATCTAATTGTAATCCAAATATACATCCTGGCTGTTACATTTACTACTGCCTTGCAGTCAGGTGCCAAGCAACAATATATCAGTCCATAGACCATATGCAAGTAAGAGATGCAATCAATTCATGCCGCATGTTATTATTTATGAGAACCAGAAAACATAACAGTATAGTTATATTTAAGGGCTAGATAAATACATGAGGAAGAACTAACTAAAAGGATTAGCAGTTGGTTTTGTAACAAGTAGGCTAGTAGAGGTTCTATCATGACAATGGTTTATAACCCTAGTGTGTATTATGGTATATCAAAATTTTAAGTACCACATTATTTCTTTTAGACATACAAGCCAAAAGATGGCTTAGGATTTAAAGTAGGTGGTTATCTAAAAAACTTTTTGTATTACACTAAAGGAATCATAGAATGTTAAGTGTGTCAAGATAATTTCAGACAGCAACATTTCAAAGAGAGATGCTATTCAAAAATTGACCAGTGATCTCCTGTGGGTTGTATCCTAGGTTGTGAATATGATCTGAGTTGACAGAAAGGTAATTCTGGGTGAAAGACATGCGTATGTTTTATCCCTCCTGGAATTTATAGGAAAGGATTTAAAACCAATTGCAAACTCTGATCTCTGTGTATTCATGTGCTAGAGAGCTGACATGCTACTGCGCCAGAATGTGAGTCAAGTCCCATCCGCAGGGATGAGTCACAGATAAGGACTCACGTGCTGCCTCCACATGTACAGGTAAAAGGACACAAGGTCACTTTTTGACTGCTGAAGAAGGGCTTATGCCCAAACGTCGATTCCCCTGCTCCTTGGATGCTGCCTGACCTGCTGCGCTTTTCCAGCACCACATTTTTCAGCTCTGAAAACAAGGCCACTTTTGAATGAACTGCAGCAAGATTTTCCAAACAGCCACCCAACTGTCAATGTCAGTGCTATGAAAATCATCCACATTAATAACCTCAATGTTTCACACTCCATTTGTCATGGGCAAGCCAAAGACAGATTCAGATTGTTTTTAAAGTTTTAGTTTCTTGACTTGCTTCTAATTTCTAATGTGCATGTATGTGTCACATTTTATTATTGTTTCTCACAGCTTATTAGTTAATAACCGTAGCATTATCCAGCTCCTTTCAGTTCCAAGGAAGAGTCAAACTTGGATTCAAAACATTAACTCTATTTCTGTTTCCACTGATGCTGCAGACTTGCAGAATTTCTTTAGTACCTTCTGTTTTTATTTCAGATCTCCAGCATCTGCAGTATTTTGCTTTTAGCTAATAAATTCTCTCCACTTTACCTCAAGAAAATCTAGTTAAATTAGCTCCTTTTAAAATATAAAAGTACTTGGACTGGGAATAGGAATCCATGGGAGGATGGATCATTTTAAAATTAATCTTGTTGAGGGTGGGTTTCAGCAAAGTCATACAGCCTGTTTATCCTTCCGCTCCCAGGAATGTAACTTTTTGGGGTGACGGGGGGCATTATCCAATCCAACATCATCAGAAATTGAGGATAGGTGTTCAGGGATGTGTCATAAAATTCAAGTTTCGTATCAACACTGGCAAAGGTAATGTAAAATCTGTTATGTAGTCAAACGATTATAGTTTGTAGGTTGCCGGTAAAGATCATTTACACTAAAAAAGTAAAAGGTATAAAATCCAAAAATCCAGCAATTGCTCCCAAAGCTCTAAAACAAAATATTTTAAAAACATTTTTAAAAGTTCCTTTTTCACTCTTTCATCCATTCATGTAACATCATCTTCATTTATCCACTTACAATATTATGCTGCACATTCCACACTAGTATAGACTGCCCTCTATTGTTCAACACTGATTATTCATTCCTCCGGGATATAGGCTCCTTTTCTTTCTTAACCAAGCTGATGTCGTATTTATGAGTGATAAAGTCAACCAGATGCAAGGGGTAACTGCATTGAAATCAGGAGTAGGCATCCTGGCTGATTTTCTGTCCACTATTAAAGGACAATGGTCAAATATAGCATCTTTGTGGCCATGGCAACTCAGGTTTCATGATCATTTTCATTTTTATGACTCAAAGGGTCACTGCATAAATATGCAGGGACATTGAATGAATGCACTAATTAATGATTTATTGTCATGTGCATTTTACAATGAAATACAATAAAATATAGGGAAAAGATTTCATTTGTCACTATAACCCTGTACCATTTCAATAGTTTAAGAATAATAGAAAATGAAAAGATGTAGCTGAACGAATTTTGAGCCAGCTCAGAACCACCACTGCCTCATCAGACCCAACTAGGCCTGGCTCACTCTCGCTCTCACCCTGCTGAAGATGCTGAAAAAGGATTTTAAAGAGAAAAAAAAAGAAAAAGTAGCCATCTTATTCTGTTTTTAATATCAAATTTCCAGCATCTATTTTCATTATAGACCATGTAAAGAAATCCAAACTCTTCTAAAGGTATTTAAATATCAAAAGGGTAAGAATAAGAGGAGATGAGGAACCAAAGGGAGCTCTAGGCATAAAGGCAGAGGTTCAGGTACTAAATGAAAACTTTGCAATTTTCTTTACCAAGGAAGATGATGCTGCCTAGACATAGTGAAAGAGGTTACAGTTCAGATGCTAGATGGACTAAAATGCTATGGAGGAGGTTTGAGAAAGACTGGCTTACTTCAAGTTGATAAATCACCAGGAGCAGGTGAGAAAAATGTGAAGATGCTGACAGAGGTAAGGGAGGAATTTGCAGAGGCACTGGCTATAAATGTCCTATCTTCTTTAGATATAGAGGTGTGTAAGAGGACTGGAGCACTGAAATTATTTCACCTTCTGCACTATAACTATTCTACTACCTAGAATTCCTTATGAAGAATTAAAGCAAACATAGAAAGGCAAGTGATGATAAGATTCTGCTGATATTCATATCATTAGTAACTCTTAATGTAATATTGTCTTTTGGTTGTTATTCTGTATTCAATTTTAAGTTTAGTATTCAACAAGTGTCATTCTGCACTTTTTTTTAATCCATTCAATTGAAGTTAGAAGTCCCCAGAATGTCACAGCTGACTTGTATGTATACTCACACATCTTCCTGTAAAGCTTGAAGGGTTGCATGAATTTCAGACTCTGTAATTTCCTCATCCATCGTTGCTAAGTAGATGTACAAATACTTGAAGGTTTCAAAATCGATGTGGGCAGCACCTCCAGTTGGGTCAGACGTTAGGATTTCACAGGCATATTTCAAGGCACTGAATAGAGTCTTAAAAAGAATTTTATATATACGTCTGTAAAATGTGATCATATGGTTCTGTTGACGTTTACAGCATAAGTATTTCCCAATATAGTACAATATAAACAGTGCCTTTGGAATTGAGAGCTCTGCAGCTGAGAAAAGATGAGTAGAATTTCCCTGAATAAGCGAATATCCTTTAGATTAGATTACTTACAGAGTGGAAACAGGCCCTTTGGCCCAACAAGTCCACACCGACCTTCCGAAGAGCAACGCACCCAGACCCATTCCCCTACATCTAACACTACAGGCAATTTAGCATGGCCAATTCACCTAACTTGCACGTTTTTGGACTGTGGGAGGAAACCCATGCAGACACAGGGAGAATGTGCAAACTCCACACAGACAGTTGCCTGAGGCAGGAATTGAACCCTGGTCTCTGGCGCGGTGAGGCAGCAGTGTGCCACCGTGCCGCTTAGCCATGATAAACAAGGCTGATATGAATGGTGGTAACTATAATAGGAAACCTCATTACAGTATGCAATTAATAGTGTGCTACAATAAGATTTACTGACTGTGCAAGAGTGGCACAAGCAAATCCCCAGTCAATCCTAACTTCAACAATGTTTTCCCAAGTCCCACTTGCTCCTACCTTGGGAAAAAGGATTCCAAAAATCTGTACATTGGATTACTAATAGGACAAATAGGTAGAAGAAAATCATTTCAATGATGGTATGAGACAGCTATGAGTGGTGGCCTCATTCATGTCTCAGTTTTGGCACTCACTTCCTGATGTGCACATCATTTAGATAAGGTATGGGCAAGATTTTAGAGTGAGAACCCTAATGTTAGCATCAAATGGAGGTCGCTATCTCATAATACTGGAAAGCAGTCATCAGAATTCACAAATAGCATTGGCCCTCCAGAATTTTTACCAGCCTGTCAATTACGGTAAGAAAGAAAAAGAGGACACCTCCTCCTTACCCTCTAAGCAACTTTAAAACTAAAATAAATGCCACAGCCAGCAAGACTACGATCTTGCAGGAGAAGCTACTCCACAGACTGGCTAATGAGCACAGCTGAAGCTGGGTAGAAACAATGTGGTCTGCAGTCAACAGGCCACCTCTCCTTGACGCCTCACAAGCCTACATCTCTTTCAACAATTGGCCTTAACTGGCCATGTGTTCACTTCGATTGGTTAGCCACTGCTTGAAGGTAGGAATCACTGTGAAAATAGTTCAGGATCAAAATGGTCCACTGTTACTACAAGTATAATATTTTGGTTCTTTTGACAGGCAGTTGAATAGTTCTTAGTTGACAGATGAGTGTGCTGTTTATTTTACCTTACTTAACAGAATTTGATATTATTGATTAATCAGTGCTTTAGTTTTGCCCAATGGGTATATCGCTGGGGAATTTGAAATGTCTAAGCAAACAAGGGGTAAATTCAAAACATTTAATTAGGCTTGTACAAATAAACTGGATAAGTATTAATCACCTAGACACCCTTTCCAAAATTATAAGTCCTGGTGCTCCAATCCAATAAATTTTAAAATGTCATGTTTATCAACAAACTCCTTTGTAGCTTTGCTCATTCTGTAACCTTCTCCTGCCTTTTATCCACTTCCTTCAGTTCAAAAAAGTCTTGGTTCAAAAAGGGAATAGATTTGTATTGACATCATTTGATTACCATGGATTTAAATATTTTAATCCGTAGAGTGCTAACCCCTCAGGTGGTCAACTGGGTTGCCTATTCAGAAAATCCTAGGAAAATAGAGAGAGCCACAAAGATACTGGAAATACATTATTTTAAGCTCTAAGTTCTTTTATGCCATTTTAGGACCTTACAACCATCTTCCCATTGGGATGGGAGCCACAAACATGCTCTTTTGCTCTGTTTATTTGTTGATATAGTCTGAGTGGCAGGACATATCTTGATATTTTTGTGCCCCCATTAAGAGCTCCAATCTAAATTGAAGCCTCTGTTGACTGAGAGGATGACCAAAACATCTGCCTTGGTCTTTGGACTGCATTTTAAGGCCTGTCCTAAAATTCTCTTCTTCTTGATGGTTGTCAAGGACCTTATTTTAACCCAGTTATTGGAGTTAACCTATTATACAGTCTAGAAATTAGTATTCACTGACATGAAGTTGGCAATCTCTACAAAGTAACCCTTGTGGTAACTTTTATATTAAATGACATAATAGGCTTTTTATGAATACCATATTTATCACTTCAGTTCATGCCATGTACAGTAGCACTGCACTAGTTTGTTTATTAGTACAACCTAATAACAGCGAAAGTGAGAAATTCAACAAATAATGCAAATATAATGCTCTATTAATGTGTCATGAATATTTCATTGTCTATTTGGCTCATAACTTCACTGTTTTTGGCATTTTAAGGTCTGTGTTAGTTTTACAGATATAAACAGTTTACAAAATTATACATACCCCACCCAAATCGCTGCAAGCAAGTGCCAAGAATTTCATCCATTCAATCTCATTCTGTAAATTGCCCAGTTGCAGAATGTTTTGTAGTTGTTGGAATGGCAATCCTAGGTCTTTCCATTTTTCCATTATCTCAAGCTCGTCAACAATCATCTTTGAAGAGAGCTAAAGCACATAGGTACATGCTTTTAGATGTTGATTTTCAGTACAGTAATATTTAAAGACCTTCACAAATATAAAGCAAACATCAGTTCATATCCGATAACAATCTAATGCAGCTAATACAAATGCATACAGACATATATAAAAAGAGAAGGAACATTCCTTCAATTTACCGAATTGTCATTCATCAAGATATAGGTTCTGAGCAGAAGGCCCTTAAAGCCCATTTAATCTTAAACCATTTTAGCATTTAGTTTTTTTCTTTTATTCAATGTTCTGTCCCAATCACTCTTCGTTGCACTCTTCAATACCCTACTTTTAAATGACTACCTAACAATGGGGCAGCACAGTGGCTCAGTGGTTAGCACTGCTGCCTCACAGCACCAAGATCCCAGGTGACTGTGTGGAGTTTGTATATTCTCCCTGTGTCTGCATGGGTTTCTTCTGTGCTCCGATTTCCTCCCACAGTCCAAAAATGTAAAGGTCAGGTGAAGAGGCCATGCTAAATTGCCCATTGTGTTAGGTGCATTAGTCAGAGGGAAATGGGTCTGAGTGGGTTACTCTTCGGAGGGTCGGTGTGGACTGGTTGGGCCGAAGGGCCTGTTTCCACACTGTAGGGAATCTAATGGTTCCAAATTTAGAAGTGAAATATTGGTGATAAATATAGAGATCACCTATTTCAATGCCAGAAAACATTGCTGACATTCATTTTCACACTCAGGCCTCCCAAACTGTCAGTTATTCTGCTGAGGTTTTCTCCCATCTGTGATCAACACAAGACCCGCAGTCTCATTTGCTACATCTCTTGTGATCCCAGCTTATGGCATGACTAGTCAAGTTGGATCCCAGAATGAAATGAGACTTGATAGATTACATAGTTAATTTTTATTTGGTTAGCTAATGTGGTGGTTAGTCACAAACATACTCACACAAGACTGCAATTATTATTTGACAACAGAAGAAATGTTTATTACAAAAATAGAAAAGAAACAAAATAATTAATATTGATATATGACAGAAAGATCTGAACACAAACAGCAAAATAAAGTCTCAATATGTCCTTCAAAGCTTTCTCTAACAGAACCTGAAGTCCAGAGAAATTATACTCTTATTACAACTCTAAGTTTCTACTTGATCTACTCCTTTTAGTTTCTTTCTCTTTGATTTCAGAGAAAATTTTATGATGTTTTCCTAGCTTGTTGGCATAAACATTTCACTATTTCAAGGGCCAAAACATTCTGATTTCTAACTTGGAGTCTTCTAATCAAGTTCCCCAGCATCGAAACTCCACAAGACATCTCCTATGGCAACTGATTCTCCTCAACAGATCGATGCTCTTGTTTCTCCTGCGCTGAAGCCAAAAACAGAACTAGTCGATTTCTCTGCCTGTCACAGACCTACCAATGTAAACATTTTATCCATTAACAATACAGGGATTCTCCTAAGCACTTGACTGCGGTGATAAATTTAGCAAAATCATTCCCTTTGCCCTCATCCTTTTTATTTAAATTTTCAAAAATTGTATCCGATAACTGAACTAACAAACCATCTCCTTTTTCACAGACTACTCCCCTTCCTGGCCAATTCTGTGGGCCTGAGATTTTGTTACAACACGACCAGGAAACAATCCAGAGTGCTTCTCCTGCAATATCTCAGTTTCTTCCACCACTGCTGGGTGTTCTACCAACTTCATTGAGGAGAAAGTGAGGATTGCAGATGCTGGAGATCACAGTCAAGAGTGTGGTGCTAGAAAAGCACAGCAGTTCAGGCAGCATCTGAGGAGAAGGAGAATCGATGTTTTGGGCATAAGCCCTTCCAGAGGAATTCCTAATGAAGGGCTGATGCCCAAAACATCAATTCTCCTGCTTCTCGGATGCTGCCTGACCTGCTGTGCTTTTCCAGCACCACATTCTCGACAACTTCAGTGAGGCCAATATTTTTGGATCAGCCAGGTTATTCTCCAAGATAAAATCACTTCCTTCCATGGGGGTTTGTTCCATGATTCCAACTACAAGCCCTCCATTTACTAAATCATTCTTTAATGCAACACTGTGCAATTGGACTAGTTTGATATTCCACTTAGTAATATTTTCTCCTTCATAAACCTCCTATAAGACAAATGGTATCATCAGTCAGTATCAGAGACTTGCTTCATTATCTTTCAGCAATTTAATTGGTTTATCCCCTTGGTCTGAACAATGAGGAAATACGTCTCCCTTTGAATTAATATATTCAGAACCTGATTCTCATTATCAACATGTCTATCTAAGTCTTATCTAAGTCAAATTCTTTTTTCACTTCTATCTGAATTGTCACTAATTCTAGCTGTGACATCTCAATTTCAGATTTCTCTCTTTTTAATTCTAAATTCTAGCTAATTACTTTAAGCATCTCATTCTTGTGAGATCCTGCTTTTCATTATATCTTTAATTTATCAGCTAACTTTCCCAGTTTAGCCTTGGTCAAAGATATGAAACAATAAACGCTTATGTCTTCTAATTCCAGAAACATCTTAGTTACATTTAAAGTTGTTTGGGAAGCCTAATCTGTGCAATAAACTCCTGTTTTATGTTCAGAACCTCAGCGTACCTGTTACTTTTCAAATGTTGCAGATCACTCGCACTCAATAAAGCTGGATTTCAGACAAGCCTCCACTTTGTTACGATTCCAGCAGCTGGTACTACTGTATAAGTCAGATCACAGTATGAAACTGGCTTGGCAGATTCATATTGACATTTAAAGCACAGAAAGGGCTATTAGGCCCATTGTCTTCGTACCGGTCAACAAAGATCTGATTACACTAACCTTGACCTTGGAGGCTATGGCAATGCAGGCAAATGTCTAAATACTGCTTAAAAATAATGAGGATTACTCGACCACTCTTTCAGGCAGTGAGCTCCAGACTTCCACCATTACTTGGGCGATAAAAATTCTCTCAATTCTCCTTTTAGACCACTATCTCTAATGGGAAATATATGTTACTTGGTTATTAATTGTTCTGAAAATGGAGAAAATAACTTCCTATCTACCCTATTTATGCTCCTCATGATCTTATATACCTCTATCAGGTCCTATTTCAAACCTTGGCATAGCCAAGGTAAACAACTCCAGCCTATCAAAGTTTTCCTCATTTGTTTAGATTCTCCAGTGCAGGCAGCATCTTGGTAAATCTCTTCTGCACTCTCTCCAGTTTAATTTTTATTTGTTTAGTTAAAACAGTGTTAATCACCGGAACATATTCACAGAAGGATGCAGAAGCTCTTTAACAGTGCCACATGTTTATTACATAAACACAGTGAAGAGAAATACAAACCAAACAATACAGATACGGAAGACAATTTAGAAAGATCTTAACACAGATGGCAATGCCACATTTCAACCTGTTACAGAGTCAAGTCTTAAAAAAAATGTACTTCTATCTCAGCTCTTTATGCTTGTACTTAACTGACTACTTCCAGTTTCTTTTTTGTGGACAATTTTACTTATCCTTTCAAAAACTGTGTGCATGAATGTTTAACAATTTTGAAGGCCTAAACTTTCTCAGTCCTAACAACTTGAAGACTTTTTTATGTGTTCTGGCGTGGAAGATTGGAGACCAGTTCTGCTGCAGTGACTGTTCCCCTGAACTGAACTACTGTATACTCTTGTTTCTTCTGAACTGAACTGATGACTTTGTTCATTTTATGCTGCCTGTCATAAACTTCCCAATATAACCATCTTATCCATTAACACTATAGGGGTTCTTCCGAACATTTTATTGCAGTCACATACTTTCAGCTCACAATTACAAGTTGACTTCCTGACTTTTTGAAATAAAAAACTTCACAGAGCTGACCAAAATCTCACTGCCTCTATTGAAAAATCCTACTTCCAAAAATGTCAATATATGTTATACTCTTTTCATCGCACAATGCTGTAATCTCCTGTTCCTCCCTCACCTTCTACTTCCACAGCCTCTGCCTCACCAAATCATTTTTACTATTTCAACTTTGGACAGATGTGTTCTCAGCACAAACGTCTTCTGGGTTGACAAGTATAAAACCACAAGACTATAAGATCATAGGAGCAGAAATTAGGTCATTCAGTCCATCAAGTCTGCTCTGCCATTCAGTCATGGCTGATAAGGTTTTCAACCCCATTTTCCTGCTTCCTTCCCGTAATTCCTTGGCAATCAAGAACTTATCTATCTCTGTTTTGAATACACTCAACAACCTGGTCTCCACAGCCTTCTGTGGTAATGAATTCCACAGATTCACCACTCTCTGGCTAAGATTTCTCCTTAACTCCATTCTAAAGGGTCATCCACTTATTCTAAGGTTTTGCCCTCAGGTCCTCATCTCTCCTGCCAATAGAAACAGCTTTCCAATGTCCACTCTTTCCAGGCTGTTCAGTATTTTGAAAGTTTCAATCAGTACCCTTCTCATCCTTCTAAACTCCATTGAATATAGTCCCAGATCCTCAAACATTCTCATATGTTAAGCCTTTCATTCTTGGGATCACTCTCGTGAACCTCCTCTGGACCCACTACAGGGCCAATACATCTTTCCTGAGGTATAGGGTCCAAAATTGCTCACAATACTCTAAATGTGGTCTAACCAGAGCCTTATAAAACCTCAGATATATACTTCTGCTTTTATATCCTCATCCTCTCGAGATGAATAACAACATCGTATTTGCCTTACTAACTATCAACTCAATCTGCAAGTTTACCTTGAGAGAATCCTGGACTAGGACTCCCGTGTCAGAGAGTCATAGAGATATACAGCACAGAAACAGACCCTTCAGTCCAACTCGTCTATGCCGACCAGATATCCCAACACAATCTAGTCCCACCTGCCAGCATGTGGCCCATATTGCTCCAAACCCTTCCTATTCATATACCCGTACAGATGCCTTTTAATGTTGCAACTGTACTAGCCTCCACCACTTGCTCTGGCAGCTCATTCCATACACACACCACTCTTTGTGTGAAAAAGTTGCCTCTTAGGTCTCTATTATTACTTTCCTCTCTCACCCTAAACCTACGTCCTCTAATTCTGGACTCCCCCACCCCAAGGAAGAGACTTTGTATATTTACCCTATCCATGCCTTTCATGATTTCATAAACCTCTATAAGGTCACCCCTCAGCCTCCGACGCTCCAGGGAAAATTGCTCCACCTTTTCAACCTCTCCCTATAGTTCAAATCCTCTAATCCTGGCAACATCCTTGTAAATCTTTTCTGAACCCTTTCAAGTTTCACAAAGCCCTTCCGATAGGAAGGAGACCAGAATTGCATGCAATATTTCAAACTGGCCTAATCAATGTCCTGTACAGCCGTAGCATTACCTCCCAACTCCTATATTCAACACTCTGATCAATTAAGGAAAGCATACCAAAAGGTCCCTTTGCACTTCAGATTTCTAAATTTTCTCCCCATTTAGAAAATAATCCATGCCTCTATTCTTCCTACAAAGTGCATGACTTCATACTTTCCCACACTGTATTACATCTGCCACTTCTTTGCCCACCCTCCTAACTGATCTAAATCTTTCTGCAGCCTCCCCATTTCCTCAATACTACCAGCCCTTCTGCCTATCATTGTATCATCTCAAACTTAGCCAGAATACCCTCAGTTCCATCATCCAGATCAGTATGTATAAAGTGAAAGGTTGTGGTCTCAACCTCGATCCTTGTGGAATACCACTAGTCACTGGCTTCCATCCTGAGAAGGACCCTTTTATCCCCACTCTCTGCCTTCTGCCAGACAGCCAATCTTCTATCCATGCTAGTATCTGGCCTCTAACACTATGGGCCCTTATCTTACTCAATAGCCTCCTGTGCGGCACATTATTAAAGGCCTTCTGGAAGCCCAGATAGATGACATTCTTTGGCTCTCCTTGGTCTAACCTGCTCATTACCTCCTCAAAGAGTTCTAACAGATTTGTCAGGTATGACCTCCCCATGATGAAACCATCCTGATTTTGCCCTACTTTATCATGCACTTCCAAGTATTCAGAAATCTCATCCTTCACAATGGACTCCCAAATCTTACCTACAACTGAGGGAGACTAATCAGCCTATAATTTCTCACTTTTTGCCTTGTTCCCTGCTTAAACAGGGAGGTTACATTAGCAATATTCCAGTCCTCTAGGACCCTCTTTGACTTGTGATACCTGAAAGATCACTACTAAAGCCTCCACAATCTCTTCCATTATCGCCTTCAGAACTCTAGGGTGTAGCCCATCTGGTCCAGGTGATGTATCCACTTTCAGACTTTCCTGTTTTTCTAGCACCTTCTCCTTGGTGATGGCCACCATTCTCATCTCTGCCCCCAGACTCTTTTGAATTTTTGAGATATTATTCATATCTTCCACTGTAAAGACTGATACAAAGTAGTTACTCAGTTCCTCTATCATTTCTTTGTTCCTTATTACTACTTCTCCAGCATCGTTTTCTAATGGCCCAATGTCCACTTTTGCTTGTCTTTCGCCTTTAATATAGCCAAAGGAACTTTTGCAATCTTTCTTAATATTACCGGCTAGCTTACCTGCATAATTAATATTCTCGCTCCTTATTTCTTTTCTCGTTGTCCTCTGTTGAGCTTTGTAGACTTCCCAAGCCCATGGTTTCCCACTGCCCTTCACCAGACTATATACTTTCTCTTTTGCTTTTATGCTGTCCCTGACTTCTCTGGTCAGCTATGATTGCCTCATCCTCCCTTCAGTATGCTTCTTTATCCTTAGGTTGAATTTTTTTATGTCTCTCAAATTACTCCCAAAAACCCCTGCCATTGCTGTTCCACTGTCTTTCCTGCTAGGCTCCTCTCACAAATCAATTCTTGTCAGTTCCTCCCTCATGCCTCTGTAGTTGCCTTTCTTCAAGCCGTAATACTGTTACATCTGATTCCACCTTCTGATTCCACCTTCTCCCTCCCAAATTGCAGAGTAAATTCTATCATATTATGGTCACTCCTTCCTAAGGGTTCCTTCACCTTAACAAGTCTTCCTCACTGCAACACAATAAATCCAGAATTGCCTGTTTCGTAAACTGCTCCAAAAAGCCATTGTGTAGACATTCCATAAATTCCTTTTCTTGTGATCCACTACCAACCTGGTTTTCCCAATCCACCTGCACACTGAAATCCCCCATGGTCATTGTAATCTTGCCTTTCTTACAAGGCTTTTCTATATCTTGGTGTATCCTATGCCCCAAATCCTGGCTGCTGTTTGGAGGCCTGTAGATAACTCCCATTATGGTTTTCTTACCTCCCCTCAACTCTACCCACACAGATTCTACAACATCTACCAGAATTCATTTTGAATGCGGAAGAGAACAAAATAATGATTCTTGGCACGTGAACTTCCTTGCACTATTGGGAAAGATCAGAAAATATCCAACAAAGGGAGATTGTACAAGTGGACATCCCTCTAAACTGCAACCATGGTCCTATCCAGGGCACATGAACCCATATGAGAGTAATTAAAAAGCTAAAAAGTGACACAAGGATACAAATGGGCAGCATTCCTTTCTCATTCCTATCAGGTGTGTTTTGTTTGATTATCAATTTTGGGCCATCAGATCAGCTTTAATACAGGAACATCAATATTTGATCCAATTCGATTCATTACACTGTACTCCCAAATCTAGAAAGCAGCAGGCAAATAAATAATTATTATTGCATAGAACCTGTTTTGGCTCTACAAGATGACAGAAATATGGAAAATAGAGCAAGGGTAAGCCATTCAACCCACTGGGCTCATTCTTCCATTCACCATAATCATGGCTGATCCTCTATCAGAATGGTATTCCCAAGCTCCTTCCCAGTTATCCTTGATACGTTTAGTCTCTAGAAATCTACTTTCTTCATTCTTAAAAATATTCAGTCACTTGGTGCTTACAGCTCTCTGCAGCAAAGAGTTTCACAGGTTCACCAGCCTCAGCAAAGACATTTCCCCTCATCTCAGTCTGGAATGGCTTCCCCATATCCTGACGACCTCCCAGCCAAATAATATAGATAATATGAAAGATCTTAGCACAAACAGCCAGGGTAAACAAAACCGAAAATGTGTTGCTGGAAAAGCGCAGCAGGTCAGGCAGCATCCAAGGAGCAGGAGAATCGACGTTTCGGGCATGAGCCCTTCTTCAGGCTCATGCCCGAAACGTCGATTCTCCTGCTCCTTGGATGCTGCCTGACCTACTGCGCTTTTCCAGCAACACATTTTCGGGTCTGATCTCCAGCATCTGCAGTTCTCACTTTCTCCAGGGTAAACAAAATCCCTGCATCCAATCTGCCCAGTCTTTTCAAATAAAAACTGGGAACATTTAACGAGTATAAATGCAAGCAAGGAATTGTGGTCATTTTTGGCAGTGATGGTGTGTCTTTTCAGATTGTTTCTAATAGTAGTCTTAAAGGGCATTCTTTAACATTCTAGTATGGTACCTGATTGTGCAGAATCTTCAGAAGACCTGGTGTAAGACCAGTGTTATTTTTTTGAGTTGCCACTGGCATTTCATACCGTTCCTTCACTGGAAGGGTTTCACCTTTAGACAACGCTGAAAAATACCTAAATTAACAACAGTTATCAGAATGTGACATTTGTTTCAGCCATATAGTAATCTATAGGATAATTATGAATGCACCATCTTGTCACAGCTTGGAGAAGGGAGTATTTCTGATAGTATTCTTAAAGCATCTTCTACATTTTATTCCTTTACCACAGTCATTCCCCGGGCATTGGTGAAATGAAGGGGGGGCGGACAATTCTGTTCTTAATCAGAGCAAAAATGGTTCATCAATAGATGTACTTCTTGTAGGAAAGGGACGGTATTAAAACTAATGGCTATAGCTTACTTAAACTGTTTATGTTCTTTCACTGTAATCGCTCTTCTCCCACTTTTGGAAACCATGTCTTCATCAGCACCTAAATCACATACTCTGTAACTCCCTCTATTATCTCACTGTCTCCCCAACTGCTGCTACTCCCTGTTCTACCTCATCCCTCCTAATAACTTTCATTTATATTTTTCAACTTAAGCCTCTGAAAACTTTGGGATATTTTTACATCAAAGGCACGAATGGGTGAAAGTTCTTGTTGCTGTGGAAGCTCAGATAGAGATCAATCAATGTCTAATTGTTAGTGACATCAAGGGATTATGGGAAAGCATGGGAGAATGCCATTGTGGTAGGTGATCAGCCATAATCTAGAATGACAGAGTAGGCATGAGGGGCTGAATGGCCTACTGCAGTTCCTATGTTCCTATGTTTTTTGAACATACAAATGTCATGACATCACAATTTTAATTTATGCCCACAAGCTCAGACTGAATTTTGGAGTTACATAATGAAATGGCCATCTAAAGATGAAGCAAATTTGAGAGTAACTCATTCTGCCCTAGGTACATTGAATGTGTGAAATATTTGCAGTTTGCTTTAGACTTCAAGAGGAGCCAAAATCCAGTTTCAGTGAGACAAGACAAGATTCTCCAGGACAAGTGAAGACTAATTAAAACTGAAGGTAGAAATTATATTAATATGAGAACCAAACCAATCTCAGATTAAATTAACTACTTGTAATGGAAGGCCAAGTAAATAATATGAAGTAAGGCAGCAAAATGTGACCAGAGGGTCATCGGATAAAATGAACACTGAGTCATATAATAAATGATTAGAACAGGTGTCCAAAACCATGATCAGACAGATAAATTTTAAAGTGAATCGATATGGTGGAGAGGAATGTAGAGAGGCTGAGAAGTTTTGATAGGAAATTTTAGAGATCAAGTCCTAGCTAACTACATAAGTAGCTGTTCAGAGAGTCAAAAAGTGTGCGGCTGGAAAAGCACAGCCGGTCAGGCAGCATCCGAGGACCAGGGGAGTTGATGTTTCAAGCATAACCTCTTCATCAGGACTCCTGATGAACAGCTTATGTACAAAATGCTGACTCTCCTGCTCCTTGGATGCTGCCTGACCTGCTGTGCTTTCCCAGGCACCACACTCTCGACTCTGATCTCCAGCATCTGCAGACCTCACTTTCTCCCAGCTGTTCATGGAGGGCAATTAAAATGAGGAGGTGGAAGAGGCCGAAGTAGGTGGAATGCTGAAATCTGAATTGTAGAGGTGTGGACATTATCACAGCAGGGAAGGAGAGACCGAGAGGGATATGAAAATAAGTAAGAGAACTTTAAATTAATTTCCTGTCAGTCAACCACCGCAGTTCTGCCAGTGCAAAAAAAGTGTTTGAGTGGTACTTGATATGATTTAGGAAATGGAAAACAGAGAACTGGATAAGCTTAAGTCGATGGAAGGTTCAAGGAAATTGGCAAATGTAAAGAAAGTTATGGATGAGGGGTTGAATGGCAAATGCGCTGAAGCAAGGAAGGGGATGAGCACTATGACAGAGGCAAAAGCAGGTTGTCTTGGCGACAGGGAGGATTAGCAGATTACACTCTGGTTGAAGTAGGAATGCAAAAAGTCTGGTACAGTCTCAAACAATGACCAGGGAAAGACAGCAACTTGTTCACTACAGGTGAAGCTGAAAAAGCCTTCAGGGATAACATAAATACCTTATCCACACTATGGTTATTTTGTTAAATAAATAATGCTTCAAATGTACAAACAGTCTGAGTACATGTTAAGTGTTTTTTTTATTCCTGCTTATAAGTATTTGTGAATAGTTTTGCAATTTAAAAACTGAATGGCATGAACAATGAGAAGAGCTATTTATTTTCAAGGTCGCGTGCAGCAGAATGTTGAAGAATTGAAGTCTCCAGAGGGTGGAAAAGAGGGGAAGGCAGCTAGGAGAGGGAAAAAACGCATAGGTTAGACGGAGATAAAGATGTGGGTGAGAGATTTAGCATTAGGCATGTTGTGGCCAGTAGAGACAAGGTCAGGACAAACATCTAAATGACTGTTCTTTAAAGTGAGAAGTTTCTTATCCACTGTTATTACGCACCTCTGGAGGAACCTGAACCCAGGGGATACTATCACTGTATCCCAAGAGCCCCTCTAAAATAGCAAGTCTTCAGTCCCTGATTGGGAATTGAACCCGGACTGTGGAGGTGAAAGCATTGAACACTGACCACCAAGGCAGCTTCTGCTAGAATATATGGGGTCAGAAACTCAGATCAATGTCAAAGTATTAGTGACATAACAGATTTAAGCTAATTACAGAGCCTGGATTTTGGCTCTGTACTATAAAACGTATTGTCATTTAATCTGACCTGCTCTCCACCCAATAAAACACTTTCTTTTGTTTTACTAATTTCCGACCCCTGTCTCCTTCATTTTCTCAAAACCTACCATGCCTTCCATCTTTTGGAGCTAAAGACCTGAAACGTTAGGCACCTTTCCATACATGCTGCCTTACCTGCTGAGCACTTCCATTGTTTAAAATCTGTTACGCATCTAACAATTGCTGTTCAAAGAAAGGCCATCAAGCCAGAAGGTTAATTAGGTTTCTCTCCACAGATGCAGACTCTACTGGTGAATATTTCCAGCATGTTCTGTTTTAATTCTATTCTTTTACAACCTTGGCTTTTCAACTCAATGTCTCAATACAAAAAGACATGCAATTTTGAACCTGTTAGTTCCGATATACATAGGTGTTACTCACGCAGCAGACCACTGAAGAACATCACGTGGCTGGGTCCGGATGGCAGCTTTTGTAAACTGTTTTAAAATGTCCGGAAACTCAGGTGGAATTTCAATCTGCTGAGCGCAGAACATAACATCAGGAAGTGGCATGGCTGCTGTAAAGAAGAATTAAAATGAAAGACACTAAAATAGGACCATATCAGGGAAGCATAGATCAGAACCACACCTAAACTCCAGAACATTACAGCTGTGATACCCAAGTCATTTTCGCATGAACCAAATTAAGATTGTTTGATGATGGAAATCTAGTAACGTAAGTAAAACCGAAAAGTGAAAATTTAATACTAAAATCATCGAATGGTTACTTCACATACAGAAGGACGCCAATACGCCCTCTGTATCTGTGCTGGGTTGCTGCAAGAACAACTGACATAGTGCCAATCTCCTGCCTTTCTGTCTTTAGATAATGATTCAATTTATTTTATAAAGCACAATTGAGTCTGCCTCTATCACACTCTCAGGTTATGTGTTCCAGCTCCCCATTTGCTGTGCGAGCAAATTTCTTCTCATGTCACCTTTACATTATTTTACCAATCAGCTGAAAGTTGGAGCCCTGGGGCTCTCACATCCTTTCAACTAAAGGAACAGTTTCCCTCATGATTAAATTTCTTCTCAACCATCTCCCCTTCAGACAGAACAGCCCCAGTTTCTCCTGTGGTGAAGTCCCTCATCCTTTGTAAGTATTCGAATGAATCTTTTATACAAACTCTCTAATGACTTAACTTCCTTTCTAAATTGCAGCATTCAGAATTGGATGCAATGCTCCAGTTGGGGTGACCTACTGTTTTGTACAGGTTTATCATAACTTCCTTGCTCTTGTGCTCTATGTCCTTATTTGTAAAGACTAAGATGCTTTATTAACCGTTCTTTCAACCGGTCCTGTCCATTACCCACTTGCGTGGTAGGCAGAACATCTTTCTGTCTTGATGACAACATGCTTCTGAAGGAATATACCTTCCTGGGACTACTACATTGTAGCAGTCTGAAATGGCTAGCTCCAGCTCTTGCTCCAAGTTTATTCAGATATCTTACCATTCAGGATAATTTGAGGTCAAATGGAGACTTTTCTGGGGTAAAGTGCTGGTGCCATTCCAAGTATGCCCCAATAACTGGCAAATTGTACCAAATGGCATATCCTTTCACAATAGGCAGAGTACTAAGAGCACTAAGCTGAGCCTTGTTTGCAAAACTTGGAGCACAATGTCTGAAATTAAAAACGATTCCATGACCATCAGTATTTATCAAACAATCCTGAATGTGTTAAGAATTATCCAAATAATTAACTGAAGATCAGAATCACAATGTGTTCCACTTACACCTGCTAGAAGTAGGAACCAGCCAATTGCAGACAAGAGGAAAGAAACCAGGTATTTTGCCTTCTTGAATTAAACAAAAGCCCAGAGGTCAATAGTTCCCTGGCACATTTGCAACTAAAGAGCGTTGGCTTGTCAACGAATCAGTACCCTTCTGTCGTGTAGTATCAATCATTGCTCCCTTTGAAACTTGGCTTTCTTACGTCAATCATAATGAACCAAGATGAAAAGCTTCCTCAAAATATTTCTTTTTTCACCAATAATGCTTCTTTCTTATTCACTTTAAACTTAATTAAACTTTAAATGTGATTTTAATATGTGAACTAGCAGATAATCTGAATAAAGCATGTTGACTATAAGCGAATTTTCATTGTGAATATAGCTGAGTACTGAATAGTCAAACACTTGCATAAAATAATTGTCAATGGCTGCAAGATCAGTATGATATCTATTAAATAAAACATAGAATTGTTGCTTTGCTGAACTTCATGTAGAACTGGCAATTGTGTATTATACTTTGTTGGGAGTTAAACCACAGAGTATAAGGTTCTGGCATATGCTGTCAGCTGCCTGAATAACTGCTCCTTATTACTGACTGGGATGTGATTCCTGCAGGGTTCAGGAGGATGTCTGAGGCGGAGTATAGAAATGAGATCCGTGATAAAGAGGGATAATTCAACAATGCCTGGTCACGTTCTGTTGCAGGATGCAGAACCCAAAGTTCATACTGATGGCTCTTTACAATGAGGTTAAAAACAATGACTGCAGATGCTGGAAACCAGATTCTGGATCAGTGGTGCTGGAAGAGCACAACAGTTCAGGCAGCATCCAAGGAGCAGCAAAATCAACGTTTCGGGCAAAAGCCCTTCATCAGGAATAAAGGCAGCGAGCCTGAAGGGTGGAGAGATAAGCTGGAGGAGGGTGGGGGTGGGGAGAAAGTAGCATAGAGTAAATAGGTGAGTGGGGGAGGAGATGAAGGTGATAGGTGAGGGAGGAGAGGGTGGAGTGGATAGGTGGAAAAGGAGATAGACAGGCAGGACAAGTCCGGACAAGTCATGGGGACAGTGCTGAGCTGGAAGTTTGGAACTAGGGTGAGGTGGGGGAAGGGGAAATGAGGAAACTGTTGAAGTCCACATTGATGCCCTGGGGTTGAAGTGTTCCGAGGCGGAAGATGAGGCATTCTTCCTCCAGGCGTCTAGTGGTGAGGGAGCAGCGGTGAAGGAGGCCCAGGACCTCCATGTCCTCGGCAGAGTGGGAGGGGGAGTTGAAATGTTGGGCCACGGGGCGGTGTGGTTGATTGGTGCTTCCCCCACCTCACCCTTGGCCAGAAATTCAGGACAGCAACGGGAGCAACCTATCAGAGCGAACTCCCAGGTTTTCATGAGCAACTCTTAGTGGTGGTGTTTGAATGGAGGAAGTGACATCATGTATTCATAAGGGCAAGGCGAGTCAGATGAGAGCTTTGCTGGGAGAGTAACCCTGACAATGCTATGGGTTTGCATGACATGAGGCATTGGTATGCCTGCTACAGAGTCTTTGGTAGCTATCGAGGCACATGGAGCAGCCTGACTCCAATTTTGCACAAGGCTTCACACAAAATTGAGAACTCCTCCTTTCTGGTAGGGAAGTGGCAGCTAACTTCATGGTCGCACTTGTAGATCCCACAGTCAGGAAGCGGCATGTGGGAGCCAACGCCTTATCTTGCCGTGCAGGTTCACCCAACATCCCAGTGTTGAAATACTGGAAGCACCAGTGATTGCTCAAACTGAGATCATGAGGGCCATGTAGGCTCACACCTACCCATCTCAAGAGACGTCCACCAGTCTGTGCCCTTGTCGGATTAATGAGGCAAATGCTAATAGCTTCAGGGATGCAAAAGTCTGCTGGCCTCATTCAGAATGCCAACATTCGTGTTTCTATTTCTATGATTTGCCAGTTGGCTCTTAGCAAGTCATCCCAGCATGCTGTTGTATATGTTGTGTTGCTCTCGTCTAAGAAAGGGTCCTCAAGACCTCAAGCAGCTCAAAGTTATCCTATAAGGTCATCTGCAGTCTTGTCAGCCAGGCACTATAGGAACAATACACATAGGCACATAGGACAGTCAAAGTCACCAATAAAACAGCTACCAGGGAATGTACCAGTGTGAGTAGTTAGGTTTGTATATATTATTGGAAGTGTAGCTGGGTAAGGTTTCTACGGAATGGGTTTCTCTTTTTGTCAGTAACCTTTATTTCAGAATCTTGTCTAAGATGACACAATGTTGGCACAGATGATAGATTGAGAAGTTCGACATTTTGAAGCAATTGTGATCCGAGGATGAGATCTGAGTGGAACTGGAGTCTAAGCACCCACTCACAGTTTGTTGATTGAGCTTCCTCTTCCCTTCCTCCGCTTTCTCCCAAGATAGCCTCCACAGGGCTGATGACAAATTCTGTGGTTTAATGATAGTGAGGCTGTAAAACACACAGGAGATAACCATGAACTTGAAAACAACTCTTCTAAGTAATGGAGAGCTCCCACAATTGGTCTAAGTAACAAACCTACTGTTGTACGATGCTGGTAACTTAGCTTGCTCCTGACTGGTTGGCACTGCTGACCACACATCATCACGTGGCAGAGAAGAATCTTGAGACAAGGGTGAAGTGGTCATACCTTGTCAGCTATCCGCCAGCAGGCTGAAGGTGGCCGGTAGGGGTAACTGGTGCCAGTGTTCTCTGAGAGAATTTTGGGGGTTGTTGCACACCAATCAGATGTTAATGGTGTGATCTCCCTTGTAGATGTGAAACATCTCCATGTTAACATGTGGAGCCTGCAGATCCATTTACACACCTGCAATTGCATGGCATTCTGTGTCATTGTGGATTCCCCAAGTCTGGAAGTTCCAAGGGCTCTTTCCTCTGCTTCTGGCTCATCATCGAGAAGATGGTGAAGTCTCTACTCATTTTGTCACCTCCCTGATGGATAACTAACTGTGACAAACTGCTAATGTCGCCTGCTCTGAAGTGGAACAATCCACTCTAACCATGTTGACCCTGATGGCCATTGGCAGCACCTTCCTCACTGTGGTATAGCTATAGGGAAGCTGGGACATGGCCCTGTCACCATGTTCTTAGTGAAAAGCACACACCTCACATGTCCTACTTCTACCTCAGTGGCAAGTGCCCATTGATGGGTCATAAGGGTCTGCCTTCCTCTGTTGCATTTGCTCCATTTACGAATGATACCCCAGCCGAAGAGTTACCTATGTGTGCAATCGTATGAGATGGGGGAGATACTAAACAAGTATTTTGCATCGGTGTTTACTGTGGAGAAGAATATGGAAGATAGAGAACATGGGGAAATAAACAGCGACATCTTGAAAAATGTCCATATTACAGAGGTGGTGGTGCTGGATGTGTTAAAATACTTAAGGATGGATAAATCCCCAGGACGTAATCAGGTGTACCCTGGAACTCTGTGGGAAGCAATGGAAAAGATTGCTGGGCCCCTTGCTGAGATACTTGCATCGATAGCCACAGGTGAGGTGCCGGAAGACTGGATATTGGTGTTAACGTGGTGTCACTATTTATAAAATGTGGTTAAGGAAAAGCCAGGGAACTACAGATCAGTGAACCTGCCATCACTGGCAGGAGAGTTGTTGAAGGAATCCTGAAGGACAGGACTTTTATGTATTTGGATAGGCAAGGACTGATTAGGGATAGCCAACATGGCTTTGTGTCTGGGAAATCATGTCTCACTAACTTGATTGAGTTTTTTGAGGAAGTAACAAGGAGGAATGATAAAGGTAGAGTAGTGGACATGATTTATATGGACTTCAGTAAGGCATTTGACAAGGTTCCTCATGGCAATTAGTTAGTAAGGCTAGATTAGATTAGATTCCCTACAGTGTGGAAAAAGGCCCTACGGTCCAACAATTCCACACCAACCCTCCGGGAGAACTAGCCAGTTGGATACAGAACTGGCTCAAAAGTAGGAGGCAGAGGGTGGTGGTGGAGGGTTGCTATTCAGATTGGAGGCCTGTGACCAGTGGTGTGCCACAGGAATCGGTGCTGGGTCCACTGCTTTTCGTCATTTATATAAATGATTTGGATGTGAACGTAGGAGGTATGGTTAGTAAATTTGCAGATGACACCAAAATTGGTGGCTGCAAAGAAAGGTACCTCAGAGTTCAGCAGGACTTTAATCAGATGGGCGGATGGAGTTTAATTTAGATAAATGTGAGGTAGGAAGACAAATCAAGACACTATTTATACACTTAATTGTAAGGTCCGGGGGAGGGATGCTGCTGACCTTGGAGTGCAGGTCCATAGTCCTTGAAAGTGGAGTTGCAGGTAGATAGGATAGTGAAAAACTCATTTGAATGCTTGCATTTATTTATCAGTGCATTGAGAATGGGAGTTGGGAAGTCATGCTGTGGCTGTGAAAGACATTGGTTAGGCCACTTTTGGATTACTACGTTCAATTCTTGTCTCCCTGCTATCGGAAAGATGTTGAGAAACTTGAAAGGGTTACGAAAAGATTTACAAGGATGTTGCTGGGTCGGAGGGTTTGAGCTATAGAGAGAGGTTGAATAGGCTAGGCATGTTTTCCCTGGAGCATTGAAGGCTGAGGGGTGACCTTACAGAGGTTTATAAAAGGCTGAGGGGCAAGGATAAGAGGCAAAGTCTTTTCCCTGGTGTGGGAGAGTCCAGAACTAGAGGGCGTAAGTTTAGGGTGAGAGGGGAAAGATTTAAAAGGGAAATAAGCTGCCAGGAAGTACAACATTCAAAAGGTACGTGAATAGGAAGGGCTTAGAGCGATTGGCCAACTGGGACCAGATTAATTTGGGATACCTGGTCGGCATGGACAAGTTGTACCAAAGGGTCTGTTACCATGCTGTACATCTCTATGACTCTATAACTTTACTACAGTTAATGGCCCTGTTATGATTTCCTGGCAGTCTTCCCAATTCTTCTGACCTAAGTTTCAAGATTGAACACCACCTCCTTCATAAATTATAGAATCCAGCTGACCTTTGGACTGTGAGGGGAAACCAGAGCACCCAGTGGAAACCCACACAGACTCAGGCAGAACGTGCAAACTCCACACAGACAGCCACCCAAGACTGGAATTGAGCATGGGTTCCTAGCACTGTGAGCCAGCAGTGCTAACCACTGAGCCACTGTGCTGCCTGTGTCCAAATCCAAAAGGCTTACAAAACTCCTCCATTAACACAGACCACAGGACTGCCACTGACTTTGCACCAGCAAACAAAATTCTACAGTAGTGGCGGCATGGTGGCTCAGTGGTTAGCAATGCTGCCTCACAGTGCCAGGATCCCAGGTTCGATTCCAGCCTTGGGTGACTGTGTGGAGTTTGCACATTCTCCCCGTGTCTGCATGGGTTTCCTCCGGGAACTCTGGTTTCCTCCAACATTCCAAAGATGTGCAGGTCAGGTGAATTGAATTGACCATGCTAAATTGGCCATAGTTGTTAGATGCATTAGTCAGAGGGCGGGTGGGTTACTCTCCTCCCGGAGGGTCAGTGTGGGCTGGTTGGGCTGAAGGGTCTGTTTCCACACTGTAGGGAATCTAATCTAATCTAATCTAATCTAATCTACATCACACAAAAAAGATGTGTGGCTGCCCCTTTAAAGAATAGTAAATTGGGGCAGGTCCTTTGTGTAGCTGATTACATGCTCAGCTGGGAATGAGGGGATGGAGTCATTAACTAGAGCTTGTGGTGCAGTGGTAGTGCCTCTATCTCTGAGCCTGAAGACCTGGGTTCAAGTCTAACCCGTTCCAGAGGTGTGTTATATCAACTCTGAAGAGGTTGGTGAAATTAAAAATATGGATTTGGTCACAAATTCCAAGATGGCAGATCGTGAGTCAAATCTATTTCTCAAGCCTATTTGACATCAGCCTGACAATTAGTAACAAGATATGACAAGTAACAAATTTTTGTTCCCCCGAATTTGCTGCGCTTGAGAACCTGAAGTTAGAAATGCTCTTTAAACACAGGGGATGGCTAGTCCATTACCTTCCTCAACCTGTTATCTACATTGCAGGTAAAGTAGCTTACCAGACCTTAGACTGATGAAGCCATTAAATAGGCAATTGACATACAGGATCTCAGTGCACCTCCAGCATTAATCATTTGTTCTGTGGAGTGAGACAGGGGCAAACCAAGTAGTCCAGTATCTTGACTGCCCCTAACTACTGTTGTTTAGTAAGGGGAGGGGAGGGGTGAGGGGGAACATGACACTTTTGCTGTTCCATGCTTTGGTATCAATGGAACTCTCTTTGAGGACAAAATTTCACCAGGACCCTGCCTATGAGTTTTTTCTCAATCCCACTCCTGTGCACCAAACACTTTCTGATTTCAAAATGAGGTCTCTGTTTCCAACCCAACACTAGGCTTTGTTTCACTTCATTTTTTTGTCCATTGCATTTTTATTGTTTTTAAATCCAGGAGTGCTTTTACCCAAAGCTGAATGTTTGTTTTACTCCATCACCAAATCACCCATGGTATTCCATTGCTTTTTTGAATTTTTTTCAAAAACCCATCAACAAATCCCTTGTTTGACTAATTGAAGAATTAATGAATTGTAAGCACTGCCCACCAGCAGCGCTGCTCCATTGTTTTTGCCCTAAAGAAGGGTCATTGGACCCAAAACATTAACTCTGCTTTCTCTTCTCAGATGCTGCCAGACCTGATGAGTTCCTCCAGCAATTTGTTTTTATTTTAGATTTCCAGCATCTGGGGTTTTAATTTTATTATACCATATAATTTTATTAACTGTTGAATAAGCAACAGCCCCTATTATATTACAATACTCTAATTTACCAATAACCTCCAATCTTGTTACTAATGCCTCTGTTACAGGAATTTTACCAATTTTTCCTCATTTTACCAATGCCTCTGGTACACATACAATACTGTTACATCACATGCCCTAATAATGATAATAATAATAATAATAATAGTAGGTGAAATCTTATAGGGGCCTAACCAACATGGACGATGGTGAGACTGAGACATGACAGGATTGTGTGAGATAGCCAGTGAGGGCTTTCTCAACATTGGAAGCAACTTGCTATACCCTTTATGCATCTGCTATATGGCATGAGGTGTTACTTGCTAGGCAGCTGTGAGTTGCGAATTAAGGGGGGCTCTAACTTGTTAAATTCTTTAGCATCTCAGGGCACAACCTATGGGCAAAAGCTACACCCACTGCTCATCCACAGACATTGGTATCTGACATCTGCCAACACATCATGATCCTCATGGCATCTCTTCAATCCATTTATAGGACACTCAGGAAGTACAGATCCTCAGAGCTACTCACTTGCTCTGAACGCTCAATCACCTGCATGCTAATAGCATCCATGCCATGCCATGTCTATTACAATGTGCCACATCAATCAAAGCATAAAGGCTATCAGTACTGCTGCATCGACGATTTTGTTTTGCACAGATGAGTTGCTTGTCATGTTTGTCAATAGGTATCTGTCCGGTGGGAGCAGACATAGACTCAGTCATACAGCACAAAAACAGACCCTTTGGTCCAACCAGTCCATGCCGAACATAATTCCAAACTAAACTTATCCAACCTGTCTGCTCCTGGCCCATATCCCTCCAAATCCTTCCCATTCATGTAACTATCCAAATGTCTTTTAAACACTGTAATTGTATTCGCATGCACCATGTCCTCAGGAAGTTCATTCCAAACACAAACCACCCTCGGTGTAAAAAAATTGCCTCTCATGTCTTTTTTAAATCTCTCTCCTCTCACCTTAAAAGTGTGCCCCCTCGTCTATCCTAGGGAAAGGATCGTACCAATAGCTCTATCTATACCTCTCATTATTTTATAAACTTCTATCAGGTCGCCTCTCAACCTCCTACGCCCCAGTGAAAAAAGTTTCAGCCTATCCAGTCTTTCTTGATAACTCAAACCTTCCATACCGGCAACATCCCAGTAAATCTCTTCTTGATAATACTCTCTCTGGCTTGATAATATCCTTCCTATATCTGGACGACCAGAACTGGACACTCCAGAAGAGGCCTCACCAATGTGCCTTACAATCTCAACATTACTTCTCAACTCCAATACTTGAATAACTGAGTAATGAAGGCAAGCGTTCAAGTGCCTTTTTAACCACCCTGTCTATGGCACATCATGCTGTTCATCCAGCACCCACACCATGTGCCAAATATCTGCATGGCAAACACAGTACCCATTTATACAGCCATGTTGGAAAGTAGGTGGGGACTGCTCTTCAGTACAGTCAAGGGGGAATGCTATCAGTCAGGGTGGGGGTGCCGATTCCATCACTTACGGGCATAGTCTGCACACAATCCAGAGGCTGAGTCATGGCTATTTGTTTGCTTGGGCTGGGCATGGTGAGGGGATCTGTCAAACTACAATCCTAGGAGTGGCTAACAGGCAGCCCTGTAGGGCTATCACAAGCAGTCAGCGGAGTCATATATCATTAGTTGGAGAGCTGCAATGACAGCAATCAGGAGTCCAGTCAGTCATACCAAGGGGCTACTCGTCGGAAGTCAGTCAGGTCTTGGGGCAAATACAATCCTAGACTCTCTGCATTGATTATTGAGGAGGATGCAACAAGGGCACGTAGGGGCAGTGGAAGGATTACTGCCAAACGAGGAGGGGAGTCAAAGGTTGTGAGGGGAGTGGTGGGGTGAGAGAGACATATGCAAAGGTGAGAACAAGGGAAACTCAAGGTGTATGGGGATAGGCTGATATACCAGCATGATAGGCTATAGGAGGTAGAGTTCTTAGGAATAATTACCACCATGCACAGGGAGAGTCTACAGGACAAGGATGGGCCTCATTAAGATATAAGGAAGGGGCTAATCATCCTGGCATGCTACACCCAGGTGTGCTCTGCTCTGTACAACTGTAAAACCTGTGCCCACACCTCCTCCCTCACCTCTATCCAAGGCCCTAAAGGAGCCTTCCATATCCATCAAAATTTTACCTGCACATCCACTAATATCATTTATTGTATCCGTTGCTCCCGATGCGGTCTCCTCTACATTTGAGAGACTGGGCGCCTTCTAGCAGAGCGCTTTAGGGAACATCTCCAAGACACCCGCACCAATCAACCAAACCGCCCCGTGGCCCAACATTTCAACTCCCCCTCCCACTCAGCCGAGGACATGGAGGTCCTGGGCCTCCTTCACCACCGCTCCCTCACCACCAGACGCCTGGAGGAAGAACGCCTCATCTTCCGTCTCGGAACACTTCAACCCCAGGGCATCAATGTGGACTTCAACAGTTTCCTCATTTCCCCTTCCCCCACCTCATCCTAGTTTCAAACTTCCAGTCCCCTTGACTTGTCCGGACTTGTCCGACCTGCCTAGCTCCTTTTCCACCTATCCACTCCACCCTCTCCTCCCTGACCTATCACCTTCATCTCCTCCCCCACTCACCCATTATACTCTATGATACTCTCTCCCCACCCCCACCCTCCCCTAGCTTATCTCTCCGCACTTCAGGCTCTCTGCCTTTATTCCTGATGAAGGGCTTTTGCCCGAAACGTCGATTTTGCTGAAGCTCCTCGATGCTGCCTGAATTGCTGTGCTCTTCCAGCACCATTGATCCAGAATCTGTACAATTGAAGCAGGTAATGAGGTTATGTGATAGATGTTGAGAATGGGAGTAGTCTTCCCAAGAGGAGGATGAGGACATTGCGAAGGAGAAAGCTCTCCCTGAGACTGACAGAGCTTAATAGTGTCGACATCCACAAGACAAACAGCACCTGGTCAAAACTCGGGTTTCAGTAGATGAGAACTGGGTGCAACAGACCATAATTGCCTTTAAAATGTAGTTGTAGATCATCATGCCAGCGTTTGATGGGAGTGAACTGCAGCCTCTATTTGTTTCATTTGTGTTTCCTTTTTGCTGAGTGTTAATTAAAGCTGATGTTTGAAACTGTCTAATTGTTTGCCTGTATATACCGTTCCCCTGCTGGACAATGACAAGCTGTGGATCTCCATTGGGCATTGGCTATAAAGTAGTGTTGACTTGGAGAAGACATTCAGATGGGATGTGGCTAAGGATGGGTAAGCTGTGTGCCCTGTTGGTTAAACAGCAAGCAGGGTGCGAGAATGGGTGCAAAGGCATATCAATCATGTCATTATGAGCTATTAGCATTGCGATATTGTGGTTGCTGAGCCATTTGTTGCTGTTAAGGGACAATGCTGGATTGCCAATACTCATCTGGGTACAGAGTAGCTTTTAAAGATTGGCTCAAGGAATGCCTGTCCTTTATTGGATATCCAGGAAGTACCAAGTTATTCTGGAAACAGTGCATGGTAAAATGGAGCTAGACTTGGGCAGGAGGGACACCATAAGGGCAGACTGGTTAGTTAATGAGGTTCATTTGGGAAGGCATGGTGAGAAATCTTGCTATGCTTTATAGTGGAAAACCCTCCAAAAAGCTGGACTCAAACTGAATGTGGTGTACATGGATTTTAGCAAGATGTTTGACAAGGTTCCCCATTGCAGGCTCATTCAGAAAGTAAGGAGGCGTGGAATACAGGAAAATTTGGTTGCCTGGATACAGAATTGGCTGGCCCATAGAAGACAGAGGATGGTAGTAGGTGGAAAATATTCAGCCTGGATCTCAGTGACCAGTAGTGTTCCACAGGGATCTATTCTGGGACCTCTGCTCTTTATGATTTTTTATAAATGACTTGGATGAGGAAGTGGAAGGACGGGCTACTAAGTTTGCTGATAACACAAAGGTTGGTGAACTTGTGAACAGTGTGGAGAGCTGTTGTAGGTTGCAACGGGACATTGACAAGATGCAGACCTGGGCTGAGAAGTGGCAGATGGTGTTCAACCTGGAAAAGTGTGACGTGGAAGTGATTCATTTTGGAAAGTCGAATTTGAATATAGATTATAGGGTTAAAGACAGGATTCTTAGCAGTGTGGAGGAACAGAGGGATCTTGGGGGTCCATGTCCATAGATCCCTCAAAGTTACCACCCAAGTTGAAAGGGTTGTTAAGAAGGTGTATGGTGTGTTGGCTTTCATTAGCAGGGGGAATCAGTATAAGAACTGCGAGGACCTGCTGCAGCTGTATAAAGCCCTGGTTAGATCACATTTGGAATATCGTGTTCAGTTCTGGTTACCTCATTATGGGAAGAATATGGAAGCTTTAGAGAGGGTGCAGAGGAGATTTATCAGGATGCTGCCTGAACTAGAGGACATGTGTTGCAAAGAAAGGTTGAGGGAGCTAGGGCTTTTCTTATTGGAGCAAAGAAGAATGAGAGGTGATTTGATAGAGGTGTACAAGATGATGAGAGGCATAGATAGAGGGGATAACCAGAGACTATTTTTTCCAGAGCAGAAATGGCTATCAAAGGGGGGGCATAATTTTAAGATGACTGGAGGAAAGTTTAGGGGAGATGTCAGAGGTAGGTTCTTTACTCAAAGTGGTGGGTGCATGGAACACACTGCAACTGGTGGTCGTAGAGTCAGATATATTAGGGACTCTTGGATAGGCACATGAATAATAGTAAAATGAAAGGTATGTAGGTTAGTTTGATTTTAGAGTAGGATAAAAGGTTGGCACAACATCAAAGGGCGAAGGGCCTGTACTGTGCCGTACTGTTCTATGTTCTAAACAACACATAGCCAAGAAACACAAGGTTCAGCATAACATCCCTGTTTACCAAAAACAGTCCATTTCTCTATTGACCTCTTGTACAAATAATAGTTACATCACTAATATTCCAGTTATGCTACAAGATCACCGTTGTACCTAATATCTCATTAATAGCATTTTGCCATTATCACCTATTACATCACTGATATCCCACTTATAAGGCAAATTTCCTATGATTTCCCTGATGCCCTATTTTATTACTAACACCCCATTATAGCATAAATATCTTGTTATAACAATAACACCATGTTATAACTCTAATGTTCTTGTCATACTCATCACATCATGTTATATCACTGATGTTACCACTATACCAGTAACAACATGAGTAACACAATGGTATGCTTGTAATGCCCACATTATAAAAGAATTGATTGTTGAATGTCCCGCTTGTTTTGGTATCATCCTATTAAAGAACCCAAGGATCTTGCATTCATATAGTTCTTTTTCCACAGCGTCAGGACTACTGTATTATTTTAAAATCCTGTGTTGCTTTCAGAACTGGATATTCAGATGAGCCAAGGACAATTTTATGCCTTGGAAAACCTCAAAGGTTTTCTCAGAGATGACGACCAGACCATTCCATTCCCTAGGCATCATGGTAGCCCACAAACTCACCATCACACTGAAACAGCTCCTGGTGAATTTAAAGGACCCCTATACCAACAACAAGATAGAACAAATGTCATATACAAAATACCCTGCAAGGACAGCAACAAACATTACATTGGACTGACAAGCAGAAAACTAGCAACCAGGATATATGAGCACCAACTAGCCACCAAAGGAAATGACCAATTATCACTGGTATCCATACGCACAGACAAAGAGGGACACTAGTTCAACTGGGACAATACATCCACCCTGGGACACGCTACAAAAAGACACACACAGGAACTCCTAGAGGACTGGCATTCAAATTGGAACTCCATTATCAAACATATAGATTTGGACTCCATTTACCAACCTCTCAGAAACAGAACAAGAAATGATATCACCACCACAACAAACCGAGACAGATAAATAGCAAGCAGGACTGAACACCAACACTTCACCGGAGGCTCACTGATGATGTTACCTAGTGTGGTGACGAAACATCTGAGAACAAACCCAGCAGCTCAGTGAGCAAACTTCCAATCTGATCCACAACCTGAGCTACAAATCTTCTCCAAAATCTCAAAAGTAAAGCACATATCAAGACAAAGAAGACATGCAGAAAGGTCAAGAATATTTTAGTTTCCTAGCATCATATGTACAAAACTTTCCTGAAAAAGCATCATTGCTAAGAAAACTCTTAAGGAAAGGTGTACACATATGTATGATAAGAGGATTGACATATTTATGAATTACTCAAAGAAAGACTGTCATCAGAAGCGTACATACTACAGTAGAATGACTCAAGAAAGAAGACAACCTTAGAAATCGATGCATCTCAGAAAGAGCTAGGAGCTGCATTACATAAGATAGCAAACCAGAGGCATTTATATCCTATGGTCAATCACAATCTCAACCTGATTCTTTCCAACATTAAGTGTGAAATAGTTGCTCTGGTGTTTGGTATCACAAGATTCCATACCAAGATTTCCCTTTTATTCGCAAACTTCCAAAAACCGAAGCCAATGTGTAAGCACACTGATTTGCATATGTGGAATCTCCCAAAGGCCACGGTGCTTAAAGGGAATGTTGTTCCAAACATACCTATTCAGTTAGCAATTCATTGCAGATAGAGATCACAAACCATTGGAAATTATTTGGCACAAACCACTGACAAGTTACCAATTGAACTACAATGACGTTTAGTAAAAATACAGGGATATATCATTTCAATATCTGTTACAAACTTGAAACAAATATAGCTACAGCTTTGGACATGGGCTTACTGTGACCAACAGAGATTACAACTGGAAGACAAATTAGGAACCTACCAAGCAATCACTATTTTATGTCCTCCAAGACACAGAGGGAGAATGAAAGTGATGCATGACTGCTGTGTAAATATGAAACTGCCTAATCTGTACATAGGACAGGTCAGAGTCATTCTCCTCAAGATATGTGTTACCCACAGAGGTACCATAATGTGCCGTACGCCTAGATCCTACAAAGTCACAACATTGAATGGAGCAACATTGAGGAGAAACAGAAGCTAACTCATGGAACTGTACAATATTCCAATTGTGCCCAAACATACACAAAACTAAACTCTGAAAACCCAAAGATGTGGAATACAATCAGGACAACATACAATATGTTAATAACATGCAAGACTCTAAGACATTTTTAAGTCAACAACATTCAAACTTCAGAAGGCTGTGCCATCACACGACCTGAAATGATTGTCATTAGACTCTTAGACTCATAAAATCTCAAGTTTGTCAAGTCTTGTTTCTGTATAAATTGATTTTCAACTAATGCATGCATATATTCCCTCTTAATTGTTGTGATTTTATTTTTGAAAAAAGAGATATGTTGGTTATTGCTTGGAGATTTTAAGAACTAGTTACAGTAATAAGCCAAGGACTAGGAATGACACCATATGACCATCTATCCTGTGCTGTCAGCAGAACCAATGTTGGAAGGAGAGTGCATTCTTTGTTATCTCAGAGAGTTCTATTTAGATCTATAAATTAAATGTTGAAGAAATTTTCAGGCATAGTGAATCCATACTATTTAAACTGTTACATACCAATAACGCAAGAAATACAACAAAAACATCCCAAATGCCTTTAAGCCAATGGAGTATTTTGAAGTTTGGTCACTGGGGTAATGTAACTTCACTAATGTCCCTGTTGTATAAGTAACAACTCCAGATTATATCACAATGCCCTGTTTTATAAGTAACTCCCCATTATTTGAGAAATGTCCCTGTTACACCAGTGATATGTGTTATTATGACTGCATTTGCTAGATCAGTACCACAACATTGCATTACCAATATTCCTCTTATATCAGTGACACCCTGTTGCTTTACTGATATCCCTTGTTATATGAGTTACACCATGTAAAGATAGGAAAAAAGAGCACGAGTCATCCAATCTTGATCAGTTGAGGAACTAAGGTTCCAGGGAAAGGGCAGGGAAAGTGGGCATAAAGAATGTCGGGATCAGCCATGTTCCTACTAAATGGTAGGGCAGGCTCTAGGGGCCAAATAGCCGACTCCTGTTCCTATTTCTTATCAGGCCTTTGTTTGCTCCACCCATTCAGTAAAATCAGGGTTAAACCTTCTACTTGAACTCCATTTTCCTGTCCTGTCCTCATATTCCTGATTCCATTACTGCCCAAAATTCTATCAATTTCAGACTTGAATATATTCATCAACTGAGGATCGACAGCTCATTGGGATAAAGAAGTCCAGATTCACAAACCCTCATTATAGAAATCTCTGCTCATTTCAGTCCTGAAGGGCCAACTTTTTTCTGAAACTATGGCCCCCAGTTTTAGTGTTAAACAACTTTGCCATGGCTATCCTTTATAAGAATTTTATATGTTTCAATCAAGCCAGTCTTCAAAACTCCAGAAAATATAGACCCATTCTACATAATTATTTGTTATAGGACAATCCTTTCATTGCAATAATTAATTGAGTGAGCTTCAATTGCATTGCCTTTAAAGCAAGCAAATCATTCCTTCGGCTACATAATACTTCCAGATGTCTTCTCTTCACAGTCCTAGAGAATTGCAGAAAGATTTCCCTACTCTGAAATTACAACCCCTTTGCTAACAGAGACTAGCAAACTACTTGCTCTTTTTCTTTGATACTAACTTACTGTGATTCTAATACAACACCTACATTTCTCTGAATCTCAACATTTGCAAATTCCATGAACACTCCATTGTTGCATCAGTGCCCCACTTTATTGACATATAGCATTTTTCACTAATATCAAGTTGTATAAATATTAGCCCCTTATTTCACTGATTCACCCTTAATCCCTTTATCAGAAAGGTCCCAGCTATTATTACTATTGTCCCACTTAGTTCACTGATAATTGGCTCGAATGGAATCTCACTGATATCCTCTGCTTTCATCACTATTTACCTTACAATCAACGAAAACTAACGTACCAGTCTGCTGCAGGAAGGTGCGATTGCAACTCAAAGGTTTTAGACAAAGCCAGAACCCCTCAATTAACACACTCTCTCTGCTTGTTTTGATTGATGACGACACATGCAAAAATTGCCAAAACAAGCATACCCTTTGGTAGACTTTGAAAATCAATCTGGAACTAAAAATCTCCATATCAGACTGCAGTGGTTCAAGAAGGCAGCTAACGACCATCTTCCCAAGGGCAACTAGGACTAGACAGTAAATGCTGGCCCTGACAGCGATGCCCACATCCCATGAATGAATAGCAACAAATAAGCAAATTCTGTAGAGCAATAGGTCCTGCCCATTCTGCTCTATCTATGCAGCAAGAGCTGTACTGAGTACTAGCCTCAGAACATAACCACTTTTACCTCAGCTCTCTTTGAAAGCATTGGAAGACCATGACAATGTACCAGACACTGAGATACTGACCTGAGCTGGCAGGCTTAGCATCCACAACAAATTGAGACAGTCACCAAATTGGGCTGGTCTAACACTGACTTACCAAAGCATCGTTTCTGAGGAGAGCATGGATCAGGGGTTTAGTTTATGCGGTTCAAAGACCACGCTACAAGGAATTTTTGAAATTGACCTGGGAGAAGCTCACTCAGAAAAGAACACCTGGCACAACCAAATAAAAAGTGGTGTGGTCTCCTTCCAGTGCATATCAGAGGCTGAGAAAACCCAAGGAGAGGCAATCTCAAGCCAACACATCATGTAAAAATCAATTGCCTATGGTATCCTGTCCTCTGTGCAGCAGAACCCCTCAGATACTGATCAACCTGAGCAGCCATCCAAACACCCCAGAGGATGAACATGGTGACCTTAACCTCGTAGGGTTTTTTTTATATATTCACTCACAGGATATAAGTGTCTCTGGCCAGGCCAGCATTTATTGGCAATAGGACAGTTTAGAGCCAACCCACAATGCGATGGGTTTGAAGTCATGTCTGGGCCAGACCAGGTAAGGATAACAGATTTCCTTCCTTAAAAGGACATGAGAGAACCAGTTGGGTTTTTCTGCCAATGACAATGGTTTCATGGTCATCATTAGGCCCTTAACCTCAGATTCTTCAAGAAGAGGAGTTACCAGAGATGGTGTAGATCTGGAACTCACTGCCTGAAGAAATGACAGAGGAACAAATCCTCACTGCGTTTAAAATGTAACCTACAGGACTAAGGGTGAGGAAAAGGGAAAGTGGGATTTGCCAGCAGAGGCACAATGGGCAGAACGGACTCATTCTACAGCCCCACGCTGTACGTGATGCCCCCCCACCCTGACTGTGCCAATGTGTGTTGCCTGTGAGTGTATGAGAGGCCCGGCCGGCCCCAAGGAAACAGTGATGGCCAGTTACCAGCTGCCACCTTACCTGCCCGGCTCCGGCCGCTCCGCTCTGGTGGGCGGGGCCAGCGGGAAGCTGTGTTGCCATAGGACACCGGTTACTCGGGCAACCATTGTGTTCGTCTGGTTGCTCGGTTACCGGGCAGCACGCGGATGTTAGCTGACGTCACGCACAATGATGTGTGAGACTGAGCTGGAACAACTTGGACTATGCCATGGCAAGTAGGTCAGTACAACTCAATATTGGTCAGGGCTGTACAGTTCAGTCTGCTGTCGTATAATTCATTCCACTGCATATACTTCAGTGCAGAATAATTCGTTACAACTCAATTTAGTGCAATGCAGTGCAGTTTAATTCAATTCAATGTAGTATAATACATGATTCGGAGATGCCGGTGTTGGACTGGGGTGTACAAAATTAAAACTCACACACCAGGTTATAGTCCAACAGGTTTAATTGGAAGCACACTAGCTTTCGGAGCGACGCTCCTTCAATCACCTGATGAAGGAGCGTCGCTCCGAAAGCTAGTGTGCTTCCAATTAAACCTGTTGGACTATAACCTGGTGTTGTGTGATTTTTAACTTAGTATAATACAGTTCAACTCCATATATTTCAGTGCAGTATAATTCAATGCAATTCAAAAAGGTTCAGTTAAACTCAATGTAGTTCAAATACCATGCTGTATAATTTAATTCAGTTCAGTATAGTACAATTCAGTTCAGCTCCACATATTTTCGTGCACTATAACTTGGTACAACTCAATTTAGTTCTGTAAGGTTTGGTTTCAGCCTCAAAGCCTTCAAGAAGACTCAAGTCAGATTCACCCGATCCCAGGGCAAGTTCTGGTCAATCCCTCTATTAAGATCCACAGAGTAATCCTCTGAAATGTAGGGCACTTCCCTGTTTCAGGGAGCCACCTCTTATCTCAGGCTGATATCAATGCAGTAATCCAATCTGTGAACACCACCAAGATGCTCCCAGGGACGATCATCTACCACAATTGTGACATCTTTGCTGTTATCAAAATCTTTGTATTTAAGGCAGTTATCCTCCAACTCTTCTATGTGAAGCCGAAACTTAGACTACATTGACATCATCTCAGGGCCCTTTATAAAAACCATTAATGCCGTCTGAGAAGAATTCTCTGCATCAGTTGGGGAGACAGATGGACAAACATCAGCATCCTTGAAGGAATTAAATAGCACCAGGATCCAGGTCATTATCATTCGAAACCAATTCCACTTGGCTGGCCATGTGCTTAGGATGCTGGAGTAAATCTTCTTCGTCCAGCCCACAGAAGGCATTAGAGTCATAGAGGTGTACAGCATGAAAACAGACCAACTCATCCATGCTGACCAGATATCCTAAATTAATCTAGTCCCATTTGCCAATAACTGGCCCATATTCCTTTAAACAATTCCTATTCATGTACCCTTCCAGAAGCCTTTTAAATGTTGTAATTCTACTAACCTCCATCACTTCCTCTGGCTGCTAATTCCACACAAGTACCACCTTCTGTGTGAAAAGCTTGCCCCTTGGGTCCCTTTCAAATTTTTCCTTTCTCACCCTAAACCCCCAACCCAGGGAAAAGACCATATCTATTTATCCTATTCATGCCCCTCATGATTTTATAAACCTCTATAAGGTCATCGCTCAGTCTCTGATGCTCCAGGGAAAACAGCCCCAACCTTTTCAGCCCCTCTCTATAGCTCAAACCAACATCCTTGTAAATCTTTTATGAACCCTTTCAAGTTTCATAACATCCTTCCAATAAGAGGGAGGCCAGAATTGCATACAATATTCCAAAAGTGGCCTAACCAATGTCCTGTACAGCTGCAACATGACCTCCCAACTTTTATACTCAGTATACTGACCAATAAAGGAAAGCATACCAAATGCCTTTTTCACTCTCCTATTTTCCTACAACTCCACTTTCATGGAGCTATGAACCAGCACTCCAAGGTCTTTTTGTTCAGCAACACTCCCCAGGACCTTACCATTAAGTATATATATCCAGCCCTGATTTGCCTTTGCAAAATGCAGCACTTCTAATTTATCTAAATTAAATGCCATCTATCACTCCTCAGTGCGTTGACCCATCTCGCCAAGTTCCCATTTTACTCTCAGGTAATTTTCTTCGCTGTCCACTACACATCAAATTTTGGTGCCAGCTGCAAGCATACTAACTATACCTCCTGTGTTCATATGCCAATCATTTATGTAAATGATGAAAAGCGGTGGACTCAGCACTGATGCTTGTGACACACCACTGGTCACAGGCCTCCAGTCTGAAAAGCACCCCTCCACCACCACCCTCTGTCACCTCCCTTCAAGCCAGTTCTGTATCCAAAAGGCTAGTTTTCCCTGTATTACATGTAATCTTCGAACCAGTCTGCCATAAAGGGAACCTTGTTGAATGCCTTACTGAAGTCCATGTAGAACACGTCCACTGCTCTGCCCTCATTAATCCTCTTTGATACTTCTTCAAAAAATTCAATCGAGTTAGTGAGACCTGATTTCCCACGCACAAAGACATGTTGATTTCCCACGCACAAAGACATCCCCAATCAGTCCTTGCCAATCGAAATACATGTAAATCCTATCCCTCAGGATTCCCTCCAACAACTTACCCACCACCAATGTCAGGCTCACTGGTCTATAGTTTCCTGGCTTTTTCTTACCACCTTTCTTAAACAGTAGCACCACATTAGCTGATCTCCAGTCTTTCAGCACCTCACCTATTACTACTGATGATCCAAATATCTCAGCAAGGGGCCCAGTAATCATTTCACGAGTTTCCCACAGAGTTCTAGGGTACGCCTGATCAGTCCCTGGGGATTTATCCACCTTTATATGTTTTAAGTCATCTAGCACCTCCTCTGAAATATGGACATTTTTCAAGATGTTACCATCTATTTCCCCACATTCTGTATCTTCCATGTTCTTCTACACAGTGAACACTAATGCAAAATACTCATTTAGGATCTCCCCCATCTCCTGCGGTTCCACACATTGGCTTCCTTGCTGATCTTTGAGCGACCTTATTTTCTCCTTAGTTACCCTTTTGTCCTTAATGTATTTATAAAATTCCTTTGGATTCTCCTTAACCCTATTTTTTTCCCTCCTGATTTCCCTTTTAAGTATACTCCCACTACCTTTATAGTCTTCTAAGGATTCACTCAACCTCTGCTATGTATATCTGACATATGCTTCCTTCTTTTTCTTGACCAAAATATCAATTTCTCTAGTTATCCAGCATTCCCTAGACCTACCAGCCTTGCCTGTTACCGTAACAGGAATATATTGCCTCTGGACTCTCGTTATCTCATTTTTGAAGGCTTCACATTTTCTAGCTGTCCCTTTACCTATGAACATCTGCCCCCAATCAACTTTTGAAAGTTAGAATGACAGGAGGACAAAGAAATGATTTCAAAGACTCTCTGAAGGCTCCCCTCAAAACATGCAATGTAGATGCAACATCAATGCCTGGGAGACTCTCATTCAGAAATCAACTTGGAGGTATAGAAAGACATAATTCTTCAAGAACACCAGTTGGCAAGAGGAAAAGGAATCTGAGAAAGTAAGGCCAGCAATCTCAAAGCTAAGGAACAATTCTACCTTCCTGGAAACATCTACCAAATATGTGTTGGAGATGTGGCTCTAGGATCAGGCTCATCAGTCATGCAAGGATCCACAGTACCCATGACCCATAATATGGAATTTTCCTAGGTGGACAATCATACATGATAGGGAGTGATTGCCAATGATGAATTTAGTAATCATTCAGTTCCATTCAATACAGTTCCTTCAGGAATGAGGAAGAAGGGCTTATGCCCGAAATGTCAATTCTCCTTCTCCTTTGATGCTGCCTGACCTGCTGCGCTTTTCCAGCAACACATTTTTAAGCTCTGATCCCCAGCATCTGCAGTCCTCACTTTTTTCTAGATAATTCTATACTGTTCAGTTCAATATAATTCAGTACAACGCAACATAATGTAGTACAATTCAATGCAATTCAATACAGTATAATTCAAAACAATTTGATACAGTAAGTCTGTGGAGGTCAATACAGTTCAGTTTGGTGTAATTTGGAGCAAGGCGCTTCAGTACAGTATACAATTTAGTAGAGTTTTGCAGTTGTTATGGGTATGTTTTCCAAGCCAGGAATTTGATTTGCAGATGTTTAGTCCCCTTTCTAGGGACATCCTCAGTGCTGTGGAGCCTCCTGCAAAGCACTGCTATACTGTGTAGGTTGGAATTTATTTGGTTTCATTCCCGCTACTTCCAGTTGCTCGTTGCAGTGATAGGTATATTGGGTGTAGATCAATGTGTTTATTGTTGGAGTCCATGGAAATTTGCTAAGCTTCTAGGAATTCTTCGACTGTCTTCTGTTTGGCTTGTCCTATAATTGTTGTGTTGTTCAGTTGAATTTGTGGCTCTTGTCATCTGTGTGTATAGATTCTCTGGATTGCTGGTCGTGGCGTTTGGTAGCTAGTTGATGCTCATGAATGTGTTGTCTGCCTGTTTGTCATATATAGTGTTTCATGCAGACTCTGCATGGAATCTTGTATTCCACGTTTGTCCTGCACATGATGAGTATTGGGTCCTTGTTCTGGTGAGTTGTTACCTGAGCGTGGCTGTTGGTTTATGTGCTGTCATAAATCCAAGAAGCCAAACAGAGGACAGCCAGAGAATTCCTAGAAGTTTGGCACATTTCTACGGACTCCATCAATAAACACATTGACCTAGAGCCAATATACCAACCACTGCAACGAGCAACCGGAACTGGCAACCGGAAGAACATAGAACATAGAAAGGTACAGCACAGAATAGTACCCTTAGGCCCACAATGTTTTGCCGAGACTGAATCCTAATGTAAAATATAGTAACTTAACCTACGCACCCCTCAACTCTCTGCTATCCATGTGCATGTCCAACAGTCGCTTAAATATCTCCAATGTCTCTGCTTCCACCACCTCAAATGGCAATGCATTCCATGCATTCACAACTCTCTGCGTAAAGAGCTTACCTCTGATATTTCCTTTAAACCTTCCTCCTAATATCTTCAAACTATGACTTCTCGTACCAGTCAATCCTGCCCTGGGGAAAAGTTTCTGGCTATTGACTCTATCTATTCCTCTCATTATTTTGTACACCTCGATCAGGTCTCCTCTCTTCCTCCTTCTCTCCAGAGAGAAAAGTCCGAGCTTATTCAACCTTTCATACGGTAAGCTCTCCAGTTTCAGGCAGCATCCTGGTAAACCTTCTTTGCATGCTCTCCAAAGCCTCTGTATCTTTCCTATAGTAGGGCGACCAGAACTGGACACAATATTCCAAGTATGGTCTCACCAGGGACTTATACAGCTGCAGCAAAACCTCGCGGCTCTTAAACTCGGTACCCCTGTTAATGAAAGCCAAGACACCATATGCTTTCTTAACAACCCTATCCACTTGGGTGGCAACTTTGAGGGATCTATGTACTTGCACACCCAGATCCCTCTGCTCCTCCACACTGCCAAGAATCCTGTCTTTAATCCTATATTCAGCGTTCGAGTTCAACCTTCCAAAATGCATCACTTTGCATTTATCCATCTGCCAGTTCTCAGCCCAGCTCCGCATCTGTCTATGTCGCGCTGCACTATACTATCAACACCTTCAACCTTTGTGTCATCTGAAAATTTACTAACCCACCCCTCAACCTCCTCATCCAAGTCATTTATTAAAAACTACAAAGAGCAGAGGAAAAAGTGAGGACTGCAGATGCTGGAGACCAGAGTTGAAAACTGTGGTGCTGGAAAAACACAGCAGGCCAGGCAGCGTCCGATTAGCAGGAGAATCGATGTTTTGGGCATAAGCCCTTCTTCAGGAATGAGGCTGGTGTGCTAAGCAGGCTGAGATAAAGGGTAGGGGGGTGGGAATTTGGGGGAGGGGCGCTGGGAATACAATAGGTGGAAGGAGGTGAGGGTGAGGGTGATAGGCTGGAGAGGGGGTGGGGGCGGAGAGGTCGGGAAGATGATTGCAGGTCAAGAGGGTGGCGCTGAATCCAGGGATTGGGACTGAGATAAGGTGGGGGGAGAGGAAATGAGGAAGCTGGAGAAATCTACATTCATCCCGTGTGGTTGGAGGGTTCCTAGGCGGAAGATGAGGTGCTCTTCTTCCAGGTGTTGTGTGGTCAGGGTCTGGCGATGGAGGAGGCCAAGTACCTGTATGTGGTCGACAATGCTCTCCACCGCATCTCCTCCACTTCCCGCACCTCCGCCCTTGAATCCCGCCCCTCCAATCGCCACCAGGACAGAACCCCACTCGTCCTCACCTTCCACCCCACCAACCTCCAGATACATCATCTCATCTTCCGTCATTTCTGCCACCTTAAACAGACCCCACCACCAGGGAATGTATTTTCCTCCCCACCCCTATCAGCGTCCTGGAGAGACCACTCCCTTCGCGACTCCCTTGTCAGGTCCACACACCCCACCAACCCAACCTCCACTCCCTGCACCTTCCCCTGCAACAAGTGCAAAACTTGCGCCCACACCTCCCCCCTCACCTCCCTCCAAGGCCCCAATGGATCCTTCCATATCCGTCACAAATTCACCTGCACCTCTACACACATCATTTACTGTATCCGCTGCACCCGATGTGGTCTCCTCTACATTGGGAAGTCAGGCTGCCTACTTGCAGAACATTTCAGGGAACACCTCTGGGACACCCGCACCAACCAACGCAACTGCCCCATGGCTGAACACTTTAACTCCCCCACCCACTCCACCAAAGACATGCAGGTCCTTGGCCTCCTCCATCGCCACACAATGCCTGAAGGAAGAGTGCCTCATCTTCCGCCTAGGAACCCTCCAACCACAAGGGATGAATGTAGATTTCTCCAGCTTCCTCATTTCCCCTCCCCCCACCTTATCAGTCCCAATCCCCAGATTCAGCACCGCCCTCTTGACCTGCAATCTTCTTCCCGACCTCTCCTCCTTACACCTATTGTATTCCCAGTGCCCCTCCCCCAAATTCCCTCCCCGCTACCCTTTACCTCAGCCTGCTTAGCACACCAGCTTCATTCCTGAAGAAGGGCTTATGCCCGAAACATCGATTCTCCTGCTCCTCGGATGCTGCCTGGCCTGCTGTGTTTTTCCAGCACCACATTTTTCATACAAACTGCAGAGGCCCAAGAACAGAGCCCTGCAGGACCCGACTCAACACTGTCCTCCAGGCAGAATATTTTCTATCTACAACCACTCTCTGCCTTCTGTCAGCCAACCAATTCTGAATCCAGATAGCCAAATCTCCCTGTCTCCCATACTTCCTGACTTTATGAATGAGCCTACTATGGGGAACCCTATCAAATGCCTTGCTGAAATCCATTTACATCACATCCACTGCTCTACCATCATCGACCTGTCTTGACACCTCCTCAAAGAACTCAATAAGATTTGTGAAGCATGACCTGCCCCTCACAAAGCCATGCTGACTGCCTTTAATCACACTATGCTTTGCCAAATAGTCATAAATCCTATCCCTCAGAATTCTTTCCACAACTTTGCTGACCACAGACGTAAGACTGACTGGTGTGTAATTGCCAGGGATTTCCCTATTACCCTCCTTGAAAAGTGAAACAACATTCGCCTCCTTTCAATCCTCCGGTACGACTCCTGTGGAGAGTGAGGCAAATATCCTCGCCAGCGGCTTAGCAACCTCTTTTCTCACTTCCCGGAGCAGCCTAGGATAAATCTGATCTGGCCCTGGGACTTGTCTCCATGGGGAGAATGCGGGTAAGTGGAGTTGAAATGCCCATCAGCCATGATTGAATGGCGGAGTGGATTCGATGGGCCAAATGGCCTTACGTCCGCTCCTATGTCTTATGGTCTTATAATGTTTGCAAAATTTCCAGCACATCAACTTCCTTAATCTTGATTTGGTCAAGACTGTATCCCAGCTCCTCTAAGTTTTCATTTACAAATTCCCTCTCCTTGGTGAAAACTGAAGCAAAAAACTCATTTAGGGTTTCCCCTATCTGCTCAGACGCCACGCACAAGTTCCCTCCGCTATCCCTGATCGGCCCTATCTTCTCCCTGAGCATTCTCTTATTCCTCACGTATGAGTAAAATGCCTTTGGGTTCTCCCTAATCCTTCTTGCCAAGCCTTTTTTGTGGCCCCTCCTGGCTCTCCTCAGTCCATTTCTGAGCTCCTTTCTCGCAAGCCTGTAATCCTCTAAAGCTGTGCTAGATTCTTGCTTCCTCCACCTTATGTAAGCTGCCTTCTTCCTTTTGACAAGAAGTTCCTCTATTCTCGTCATCCAAGGTTCCTTAATCTTACCCCTTCTTACCTGCCTCAGAGGAACAAAGTTGTGCATCACTCACAGCAACTGCTCCTTAAATAGTCTCCACATGTCTGCTGTGCCCTTTCTGTGGAACAATTGCTCCCAGTCTGTACTTCCCAACTCCTGTCTGATAGCGTCATAATTTCCTTTTCCCCAATTAAATATCTTCCCTCGATAACTGCTCCTTTCACTCTCCAAGGCTATGCTAAATGTGAGGCACTTGTGATCACTTTCACCAAAAATCCTGACAAACTGTTCCAAACATTCCTCAACAACCTTCGTTTCTGTAGCTGTAATGCACTCTCTGATTAGCAATGCTACATCCCCTCCTCCTTTTCCACCCTCCCTGTTCTTTTTATACGTTCTAAACCCTGGAACATCAAACAACCATTCCTCCTGTTAAACCCACATCTCCGTTATGGAGACGTTACTTAAGAAGTGGGAACGAAACAAAATAAATTCTGAGACGGTACAGCAAGGCTTCACAGGAGGCTCCAGAGAACTGGGGATGTCTCTAGAAAGGGGATGAAACATCTGCAAACCAACTTCCGAGCTCAGCAAATATACCCACAACAACTGCAACCAGCACCCAAGCTACAAACCTTTACACATATCTTAGGAGAGTTTTGTTCAGTATAATTCAATAAAAAATTCATTACAATTCATATACGTTCAGTGCCGTGTAATTTAAGTGTTCCCTATATATATATATATATATATAGTATTCGCAACTATTCATTTTGCCCTGTCAAATGTAATTCAAAACACAGTGCAATTCAAGCCTTTGCAAGTGAACTTCAGCATAGGATGTCAGCATGTATAACCTGGGGTAATTGTGTGATGCCAGGGTCAGCGATCTGCTCACGGCAATGTGAACAAAGACTTTCCCTAACCATGCCTAACACACAGATGCCACAGTAATTGTTACTGTCAATTTAATGTGGTTTGTTTTTGTACAAGGTGACTATTTTTGCATTACGCATGTCTTGAGTCACAATTCTATCAGCAGTTATATGGAGTTTAATATTACCAGATATTTGACTTTCATAAGGGGCAGGCAAACTGGAACAGGTGGGAGTTGGCCTGGTAATAAAGTTTGGAAGAGACTGTAGAGAGAAAAAAAAAAGAGGTGATCTCAAATAGTCAAATGTAGATCATCGCAGTCCCAGAAAATTTCTGCTGGAGTTCCTCAGCATTCTTTCCTAGTTTCAACCATCTCCAGCTGTTTCGTCTATGACCCTCCATCTATCATAAAGTCAGAGGTGTGGATGATCGTTGATGATACCAAATTGTTCAGCCTCATTCATGACACCTCAGATGCTGAATCTATTCATGTCCGTATTTAGTAAGACCTGTACAAAATCCAATCATGAGCTGACAAGTAGCAAGTAACACTTGTGCCACACAAGTGCCAGCAATGACCATCTTCAATAAAAGAGAATCTAACCATCACACCTTACATGGCATTGTCATCACCGAATCCCCTAATACCAACATTCTGCAGGTTATCATTGACCAGAAACTATACAGGGCCAGCCATATAAATATTGTGGCTATAAAAGTAGGTCAGGGGCTAGGAGGCAGCACATAGATCACCTCCTGTCTCCTCACTGCCTGTCCACCATGTATAGAATCATAGAAACCCTACAGGCCATCAAGTCCACACTGACCTTGCGAAGAGCACCTCCCCCAGACCCTGTAACTCTGGATTTTCCATAGTTAATCCACCTAGTCTACACATTCCTGAACTCTATGGGCAATTTAGTATGGCCAATACACTTGACCTTCACATCTTTGGACTGTGGGAGGAAACCGGAGCACCCGGAGGAAGCCCACGCAGACATGGGGAGAACATGCAAACTCCACACAGATATTCACCTGAGGGTGGAATCAAATCCGGGTCCCTAGCATTATGAGGCAGCAGTGCTAGCCACTGAACCTCAAATCAGAAGTGTAATAGATCATGCTCCACTTGCCTGGATGCATTCATCTCTAACAAGACTTTACAGGACCAATCTGCCTATTGCTTGGAAAGCCATCCATCAGATTCAACATTCACTACTTTGCCCTCCAACATACAGTAGCAGCAGTGAGTGCCATCTACAAAATGCACTGCAGTAATTCACTGAAGCTCCCCCAACAACACCTTTGAAAATCATGATATTTACTAAAAGGGAAGTTGAGGTATGGGAGCTTCATCACCTGAAGGTTCCTCTCAGTCTACACACCGTTCTGCATAGGAACTACATCACCATTTCTTCACTGGGTCAAAATCCTGGTACTCTTTTCTGAGAGCACTTACAGTTGAAACTTTATTGCTGGAACAGCACAGCAGGTCAGGCAGCATCCAGGGAACAGGAGATTCGACGTTTCGGGCACAGGCCCTTCTTCAGGAATTATTCCTGAAGAAGGGCCTGTGCCCGAAACGTCGAATCTCCTGTTCCCTGGATGCTGCCTGACCTGCTGTGCTGTTCCAGCAATAAAGTTTCAACTTTGATCTCCAGCATCTGCAGACCTCACTTTCTCCTGAGAGCACTTACACTCAAAGGAATGCAGCAGTTTGTGGAAGCAGCTCACCACCAGTTTTTCCAGGACAATTAGGCATGGATAATAAATAATGGACTCACCTACAGCACCCACATTCTGAAAACAAACCTTTAAAAACATTTTAGATGGAGCTATGAGACATAAGGCAGAAAAGTATGGGAGTAATTCAAAAGCTCCCTCACAGAAATAGTGGCATCAATCAGAGTCTAAACTAAGGTACCCTCTCACTACAATATCAGGTTGCCCATTCTGTATGTAGATCAAATACCTGTGATAAAGGCACAGATGTATAAAGTGGAGTTCATGAAATGTTTTCAAAAACATTTACGGGGTATGTTGAAGAACATTCTCCAGAGCAGAATATTTTAAATATTGTGTAATGATACATGGTTAATTCATAATTGTGTCATAACAGAACCTCTGGGGACAAATTATTTTTTATTTGGAGTTTGAAAGTGACTTAGTTAAGCCATGATTGTGAAAGAAGGAAATTACATAGATATAAAAGATAAAGTGTATAAAGTCAATTGGCAATTGATTTGAAAGACATAAAAGACAAATAACCAATGATAAACTTACAGAAAATTCATAATTTGTGACAACACAACATGCAGTCAGAATGATGCCAACAGTCCAGGTTTGATTCCCATTTCAGCTGGGGTAAACTTGGTAGCTGCCTCTCCACTCAGCCTGGATTGGAGTTCAATGGAACAAGACCACGGTAAAAAGGGCAAAAAGCCCCAGCTCAGTATGAAGTATCATTATGTATTGAGCCAAGGACCGGCCTGCAAAGCAGAACATGTGTCTGAGATAATGATCTCAACAAATTGTTCAGTCTCATTCATGACATCTCAGATGCTGAATCTGTTCATGTCTGTATGTAGTAAGACCTGTACAAAATCTAATCACGAGCTGACAAATAGCAAGTAACATTTGTGCCACACAAGTGCCAGCAATGACCATATTCAATAAAGGAGAGTCTAATCATCACCCCTTCCAATTTGGGAATAAAAGACCTACGAGAAATGTGGTCCAGCCATGGTTAACAAAAAGTTAAAGATAGTCATAAAGGAAGAAACTTGAAATGTTGACAAAAGTGTAGTAAGCTGGAGGATTTTAGAAATTAGGATACAACAAGGAAATTAAGAGAATGAGCAAAACAGAGGAGAATACAGGTAAAAACTCTGGGGGAAGAAAACAAGTTTCTATATCAAAAAGGTCTTACCTGTATCCAGACCTCAGTTTATTATGCCACATTGCTTCTTGAAAAGGTAGCAATAAACATGAAAACAAAGTGGTTTGTGACAATCACTACTCTTTTTGGCACAAACACCACATTAGGGCACAAACCTACTATTTATAAAGCTACAACAGAAAAAAAAAGGTGAAGCCAACACAAAATAAACAAAGCATAATACTCAATATTGATTTTCATTCTGACACTTTTAAAGAACACAAGGCAGCACTGCAGGAATTGAAAGCAAACATCTAAACATTGATTGACAGTCCAGTGACCTTTTAAATATTTGAAATTCAAATAAAGAGAGAGATTGAGTCTTCACTTCTTGGATCAACAAATAATTGATAAAGAAAGTTAGGCATTCAAAATTCTTATATCCTTGGGGGATGAAGAATAAAATTCTCCATTATTTTGAGAGCTGATCACAAAGGTCCTGACAAAATGTTCCAATTTTCAAAAGATCAGCTTAAGGTCCACATCAATTTCAGGATTCACAGGCTTGAGTTTACGTCATACTATCAACAGCATGGCGAAAATATGAACAATTCATAGGTAGGTGTCAAGGCAAAGGTATGGAATGTGATTTTACCAATGCTAACTTAATTGTATGGCTGGTAGAACTGATCATTGCTTCTATACCTATCAAATATTTCCAGAAAGGTACTTCTAGACAAATCTAAAGATTAACCCACTGATGCATTAAAAGTTATAGAGTCATAGAGATGTACAGCACTGCAACAGACCCTTTGGTCCAACTCATTCATGCTGACCAGATATCCTAATCTAATCTTGTCTCATTTACCAACTCTTGGCCTATATCCCTCTAAACCCTTCCTATTCATATACCCATCCAAATGCCTTTTAAATGCTGTAGTTGTATCAGTCTCCACTACTTCCCCTTGCAGCTCATTCCATCCATGCACTAGCCTCTGTGTGAAAAAGTTGCCCCCGAGGCCCCTTTTATATCTTTCCCCTCTCACCCTAAACCTATGCCCTCTAGTTCTGGACTCCCCCACCCCATTATCTATTTATCCTATCCATGCCACTCATGATTTTATAAGCCTTGATAAAGTCACCCCTTAGCCTCTGCGCTCCAAGGTAAACAACCCCAGCCTATGCAGCCTCTCCCCATAGCTCAAATCCTCCAACCCTGGCAACATCCTTGTAAATTTTTTCTGAACCCTTTCAAGTTTCACAACATACTTCTGATAGGAAAAAGACCAGAATTGCATGCAATATTCCAAAAATGGCCCAACCAATGTCCTGTGCAGCCGTAACATGACCTCCCAACTCCTATACTCAATGATCTGACCAATAAAAGAAAGAATACCAAATGCCTTCTTCGCTATCCTATCTACCTGCAACTCTACTTTCAAGTAACTATGAACCTGCACTCCAAGGTCTCTTTGTTCAGTAACACTCACTCAAACCTTACCATTAAGTGTGTAGGTCCTGTTCTGATTTGCTTTTCCAAAATGCAGCACCTCACATGTATCTAAAATTTCATTAAAATGTAGAACTGCAGATCTGGTGACTCTTGTTTTGCAGCAAGTATTGTATCGTCCAGCCAGTCAGTAAAATATCCAAAGCTTGTACAAGACGTGGATCTCATCCATTAAAACACTGTCCAGCATTTTGTGATTCATTCAGCTATAATCTTAAAGTGGATATTGGGCTAAAATTTGCAAGATATCAAAGTGTTTGGAGAAAGCTAAAGTGAAACACTATTCTCCACAGGAGCATATGGAAAACACAAATCAATGAACAATGCCAAACATATTTCCAAACTTCCATCCGTGGCATGCAATCATGTCAATGATGTCCATAAGGTGACTTGACTGCAATGTTACAGCTTACAGACCCCGGTCAAACAGTACATGATATCAAATTGACACACTACCTTGGTGCTGTCAGAAAGGCTGAGGTCTTTACCCACAGCCTAGTGATATATCCTGAAAGAGCAACATGCACTAAATACCAATATTGACACTTCTAAATGTCAATATTGCTTCTTGTATAGACACCAGAAATGTTTCCACCATTGATAGCGAAGCCTCTTATCATTGGTCCACCAGCACGCACTGAACTATGTATCAACAAATTCCATAAGCTAACCAATATGGCAGTTCCAATACCAGACCACAACAAAGTCAATCAATGACCCAACCAACCTCTACCATTTGATTCTATTGGTAACTTTAAAGGCAGTATTACATCAGAAAGATGATGTCCAATCCAGCATTGACCTTCCTCGTAAATCAGCATTCACATTCAGATTAAGCTCACACTGGAATTGGATTCCATGGTTAAAGAAAACATTATTTATAAAGCTGACCATCACACTGTTTAGTGAATCCTCTTCACACATTTTGAAGAAAGATGACACTCCATGCCTATGTTTAGATCCAAGGTGACTAAACTATGCATTAACAAGATGTCCATACAAGGTTCCTACTGAAGGAGAACTTTTTTAAATTATTCATTCACAGGATGAGGGTGTCACTAGTTAGGCCAGAATTTATTCTCCATCCCTAATTGTCCAGGTGATTAAGAGTCAACTACATTGTTGTGAGTCTGGAGTCACATGTAGGCCAGACCTGGTAAGGATGACAGTTTCCTTCCTTAAAGGACATTAGTGAACTAGATTTTTTTTTAACAATTGACAATGGATTCAGTCATCCCCAATTCTGACCTAATGATAATGAGGAGGTCATTGATGAAGTAGCTGAAGTTGGTTGGGCTTGCAATACTACCCTGAGGAACTCCTGCAAAGATATCCTGGAGTGAAGATAACTGACGTTCAATACCCACAATCATCTTCCAATGTCAGGTATTACTCCAAACAGAGTTTGCTCCTGGATACCTATTATTTCCAGCTAGGGTTACTTGATACTATGCTCGATTTAATATGGTCTTAATGTAAAGGGCTGTCACTCTCACCTCACCTCTGGAATTCAGTTCTTTTGTCCATGATTGAACCAAGACTGTTGTGAGGTCTTGAGCCAAGTGACCCTTGCAGAACCCAAATTGAGCAACACTGAGCTGGTTATTGCTAATCAGGTGCTGCTTGATAGCATTATTGATGACACCTTCCATTATTTTACTCATCATCAACAGAAGACTGTTTGAGTAGTACTTGACTGGAATGGATCGGTCCTTCTTTTTGTGAACAGGACATACCTGGGCAATTTTCCATATTGTCCGGTATATGCTAGTGTTGTAGCTGTACTGGAGCAGCTTAGCTAGGGGAAGTCTTCAGTACTATTGCTGGATCATTATCTGGGCCTGTAGTCTCTGCAGTATCCAGTGCCTCCAACTGTTTCTTGACATTATGTAGAGCGAATTGAATTGGCTACAGGCTGGTATCTGTGATAGTGAGAACCACTGAAGAAGGCAGAGATGGTTGAAGACAAATACATTCTAAAAATGTATGGGCAAGAGCTTAATGGAAATAAAGAACTGATAGTTATAGAATCCCTAGTGTGGAAACAGGCCCTTCAGCCCAACATATCCACACTGAGCCTCCGATGAGTATCCCAACCAAACCCATTCCCAGTTACTCTACATTTTACCCCTGATTAATGCACCAAACTTATGCATCCCTGAACACTATGGGCAATTAACCATAGCCAATTAACCTAACCTGCACATCTTTGAATTGTGGGAGGAAATCCATGCAGACAAGGGGAGAACGTGCAAGCTCCACAAAGTCAGTCAGTCACCAGAGGCTGGAAATGAACCCGGTCCCCTGGTGCTGAGAGGCGGCAGTGCTAACCACTGAGCTGCCCCAGATATAGTAATAGAGAAATTAATGAGCCTTAAAACCAGCAAAACCCTTGATCATAATTGTAGCATATATAAAAGGTGTTGAGAGATGGTAGGTGCATTGGTTTTGATCTTTCCGAATCCCTACATTTCAAAATAGTCCCCACAAATTTTGAAGTTATGACATAAACTCCTGACTTAAAAAAGGAGAAAAAATGTGGACATGTCCTTCAGCTAGCTTAACATCAGACTGGCATCGTCTCCACTTCTATTATTAGGCATGTGGTAACAGGATGCTTAAAATGACAATAATGAATTGATGGAGTCAACAGTGTTGAGTCAGTCAACAGTGTAAATGTGCTTCACAAATCTGAGCTTTTCTGAGATTTTAAGGACTAACGAAGATAAGGAGTCAATACATTTGTATTTTTACAAAAGTATTTGATAGGCTTCAAATATACATAGCACCTTTCATGAGCACAGAACATTGCAAGGCATATTCTAATCTATGAATGCAGTCACTATTTTAGTGTAGGAAATGCCATAGCCAAATTAAACTCAGCGGATACTCACCAATGCATGGTAATGATAACCAGACCTGATTTTCGATGTGATTAAGAGATTTTTTTGGCGAAGATATTGTACATCTTCCTTGCTTTTTTTCCCCAAAATATTGTGATGGGATATCTGATAGTTTAACATCTCATCCAAAAGATGACACATTCAACAGTATGGCAGTGCCTCATCACTCAGTAGAGTACCATCTTTGATTTTTGCACTCAAGCCCTACAGTTAGTCTTAAATCCATAATTATCTGACTCAGAGACAAGAGCACCACAAACAGTGACATAGTTTATTTAAAAGATTCCACACACTAGGCTATAAGACAAAATGGAGGCTCATGGGATAGAGGAACATCATGACAGAAGGGTGGAAGAATAAATGGTTTATCTTCAAGTTTGAAAGTTTTAACTATTGAAGTGCTGCAAAGGTTACTATTTGAACCCGTCATTTACAGCCTATCAATGGTTTTCATAGGGGACCAAGTGTAAAGTCGACAGACTTGTGGACAATATGAAGTTAGATGGTAAAGAAATTAAGTTTTGCCAAAGATGCAAGACATCTACCAAAGGATACAGACAGGTTAAGTATAAGGACAAGATAATGGTAGGTGGAATATAATATGGGTAACGTCAAATTATCCATGCTGGAAGGAAAAGTTTAAAAAAAAGAATATTTGTTAACCAGTAACAAACTATGACAAATAGATATTATGGTTTAAGATTCCTTGGTTGATAAATCATAAAGTAGGCATTGTAAACAATTTGGAATGCAAATTATATATTAGCCTTTATCACAAAGATTTAGATTACTTACAGTATGGAAACAGGCCTTTTGGCCCAACAAGTCCACACTGACCTGCTGAAACGCAACCCACCCAGACCCATTCCCCTACATCTGGGCGGCACGGTGGCACAGTGGTTAGCACTGCTGCCTCACAGCGCCAGAGACCTGAGTTCAATTTCCGCCTCAGGCAACTGACTGTGTGGAGTTTGCACGTTCTCCCTGTGTCTGCGTGGGTTTCCTCTGGGTGCTCCGGTTTCCTCCCACAGTCCAAAGATGTGCAAGTAAGGTGAATTGGCTATGCTAAATTGCCCGTAGTGTTAGGTAAGGGGTAAATGTAGGGGTATGGGTGGTTTGCACTTCGGCGGATCGCTGTGGACTTGTTGGGCCGAAGGGCCTGTTTCCACACTGTAATGTAATCTAATCTAATCTAACACTATGGGCAATTTAGCTTGGCCAATTCACCTAACCTGCACATTTTTGGACTGTGCGAGGAAACCGGAGCACCCGGAGAAAACCCAAAGGAATTAGGGTAAGAGAGTAAATAAGTCTTGCTGGAATTATAGTGACTGGGTGAGAGCAAAGTTGAACGATTATGGTTTGGCACTGTATTCAATAAACATACATGTCTGAAAACAAGTTTAACTAAAGTTCATTCAACTAATGATAGGAGGAATTGTCCTACACAGGAATATTGAGTAGACTCTGCCTATATTCCTTGCAGTCAAATAAAACAAAATAATTGTATATTCTGGAGATCTGAAATAAAAGCGAAGTGTGAAAGAAACACAAATCTGGCAATATCTGCAGAATGAGAAGCCAAGTTAATGTTTCAAGTTGAATATAATTCTACTTTGGAACAGAACTTTGATTCCAAAGTCGTCATATTGGACTCAAAACATTAACTGTTTCTCTATAGATGCTACCAGATCTAATTGCCAGCACTTCACATTTTTATTCTCATCAGTTAGTAATTTGGCAGATAAGCATCAAGCCATAGCTCAATTTTTGAGAAGGAGGGCCTTTCTTGTTAGAGCCTTCCTGCAATCTCGAGTCTCATCAACATTGTGCCCTGTCATTAAATTGGCTGTTGTGGTTTTGCCATACAGGTAGAGATGCGCGGTGGTTTTCATTGAGATTCACACTGCGTCAATACCCTCATTATAGGTCCCTGGAAGCAACTTGAGTGGAACAAGTACAGCTGCTTGAACACTATGAACTTGGTGAAAGATGTTCATTGGTTTGTCCATTGCCTTTCAGTGCAAACAGCTGATGATGAGTGTTGCAGACTGCCACATGGCAGGAAATAAGCCTACATTACGAGTGATGCACTGAAGATTGGAACACTATGAAGAATCAATGAAAAAAAGACCACAATGCCCTCCTGAAGTGCTGAAAAACATGTAAAACCCATTGGAATGTATGAAACAAAGGATGTTTGACATGAAATTTACATTGTAGATAGAACATCTTATTCTCCCTGTGCTTAAAGAGAATGAGGTGATCTAACAAACATTAAAAATAGGTGTTGTGGTTCCAACGAGCACCCGAGCTACAAATCTTCACCCAAACTTTGAATTAAAAATAGGATTTTCACAGAAAATGTGATATGTCAAGAATCGGAGGCACAGTCTCAGGAAAAGAAGTCAGTTATGTGGGACTGAGAAGAAATTTAATGTTTGAGAATTTTCATAATTCTTTAACCTAGAGCTGTAGATGTGCAGTCATTTAATGTGCTCAAGTCAAAGATCAATGGACTTTTAGATGAAGTAATCAGAAGAAATGGGCATGAGACAGGAAAGTCAAAAAGTGGTAGACTATAAGCCACAATTTAGTTGAGCATAAGAAGGTTGTAATGTTTCTGTTTGACAGTGTTTGCGATGTGGGCTCACTAACATGTACAGCTTTTATCCCGTTGTGCAACTGAAATAGAGATGGTTCAGATGAAGTTTACTAGATAAGCACCTGGAATGAGAAGGTTGCCTTATAAGTTTGGACAGGCTGGACCTGTTATCCATTGGAGGTCATTAGAACAAGGGATCATTTGACTCATGTTTAAAAGATCCTGAATAGTCTCAAAAATTTATACTTGTAAACCCAGCAATATCAAAACAAATTGCTGGAGAAATTCAGCAGATCTGGCAACATTTGTGGAAAGAGAAACTGAGTTAACATTTTAAATATAGTTGAACCAAAAATGTTAACTTTCTCTCAATATGAGATACTAGTTCTGGGCTTCTTTAGATTCTGACAAAAGTGTTTAAGGTATCTATGAATGAGTCAGCCAGGTAAAGGTTCAAGCTCTAAAGTCAGTTTCACAGTAAAATTCTCAATCATGAAGACTGAAGAATTACTAAATGACGACTAATTGTAATCAAGTCTAAACTGATGAATGTTCACACTTATCTAGGCAAGTGATCATAGAACAGTCTCCCATATCAAGCACAAAATGCAGGAATAGGACGATGTCAGATGATTACTTTTGAGCAGCATGGACATTATGGGCCACAGAACATTTTTCCCGTGCTGTAGATCTCTAACAGCAAGGCCCTAAAGCATTCTTCATCAGGGCTCAAGCCATTCTGGAAACAGTGTTATATCATACAAGCAAATGCATGCAGACTGCCTACCATTTCTCACTAACCTCAATCCCTCCCAACTATCAGCATGATTTTTATGCCTACAACAGGATGTCTTAGGGCTAGAAAGCATGCAATAAAAATGGCTCTCAGTAATCTGTCCACATTGACTTTGCTTGGGAAAATCATCAAATTTAGTCTGATTCGGATATCGCCAGTAAGTCATTTGTGTGACATCATTTAAGTTTTATTCCATCATCCCTTGAAGTAATAACATTTTGTTTTCATGACCCAGTGGTTAAAACTAAGCAATGTCCGTCAACTGTCCCCACCCCCAGTCAACTGTTCACAACCTGCTAATTTGACACAGATCATGGATTGAATGCAGAATTTTGCATTTTATTTTTTTGAAATCTTACATCTCATGGATGTCACTGTTAAGGCTGACATTTATCTTATTCATTCCCTAGTTGCCTCTTGAAGATAGTGAGAGCCTGCATTCTTTGAACACTGCCAGTCTGTGTGAAGTTGCTACTGTTGTGAAAGGAGCTCAGAAATATAAATGAATACGGAAAAATCCTTTAAACTTAAACTGAGCAAGATCAATAAACCAAAATAATCTTACTAAACAAATACTATGTACTTAATTAGCTCCTTATTAAGAGTCAGTGTCATTGTGGCATACATGTAGACTCCACTCCCCACAAGTGCCCATCCACTTCTCTTTTGAAATAATTTTTGCCAATTTGACCAATCTTGGAGGTACTGTATAAAACAGTTCTTCCTCACGTACTTTGCATCTTACTCAAAATTTCAAATTTATGCCCTTATCACTTGCATGACGAGCCAACAGAAAGTTTATCAAAAACCTGTCATGACCTTGTACGCTCCCATAAAATCTTCCCAGAACCTCTTATTCCAAGAACAAGGCCGTCTTCTCCAAACTACCCTCAAGACAAAAATCCCTCATTCCTTGAAACATTCCAATGAATCCCTCTGCATTCTTTCAAGAGTACTCTCATCATTCTGAAATGATTTCACAGGTTTTTTGGATAAGGTGGGATGGAGAAAAGACGGGGAAGGTATTGGGAAAGTTTCACTGATATTACCCTGGCTATAGTATTTTAATGATGCGTGTTCTAGGTTTGTATTTTCAAAAGGCATTTGATTAGGTACTGCATAAGAGCTAAAACTAAAGCAAATAGTGTCACTACGACAATGATTAGAAGGCTTGATAAATTTTTCTCTTGTTGGTAGATGAAGCAGATTTTATGACCCTTTGAGACCACTCTGCCACGCAATACGATCATGTCTGATCTTCGAAGATAACTTTCCTACAAACTTTTTGAAGTGACAAGATTATAGATCCTACCTGATGCAATTACAGGAGTAAGACACTAGGTGAATCTTAAATGTTGAAAAAGGAGAGACAACATTATGGGACAGTATTAAGATTACAAATGTCATATTTACTGATATTCTACATGACTTCTTACTTGTCTTGTATGCCTTCTATTGGGCCAACTTAATGATCAGCAAATTTATTAAAACCACTTTTGCCTGGGGCGTGCTGAATTAATTTCAGTCAGAACAAGTATATTCCTGGTGAACATGGAGAAAGAGTCAGAGCTGCTGCTTGAATTAATTATGCTGAAACTGCATAAGAATGAATGTTAGGCTAAATGTGCTCAGTTGAGATAGCCATGGACATGATCAGGAAATGACTAGGAAAGAAAAATCATGCAGAGTAACAGTCTTTCGTTATGTACTGCAAAGTGGGTGCAAATAGAGAAAGCATCTACAACATATCATTATATTAAAGGTTTTATGATACCATCCTAAATGTCACCTTTGTAAATACAAAAATTTTCCAGAATAGTTTAATATCTGTATTAAATGTTAAAATAAAAATTACATTTACAGTTGACATTTCAGTACATCCCAGAAGTCATCTTCATTTGTTCACCAGTGCTGAGGTTTGCTTTCTTTGATCGGCTGGAAAAATCATTCCAATCCAGATACAAAATACAAATTGGACAAATTTTCAGGTGGTCAGCAACATCCGCAAACATTACATTGCAGACACATGCTTATTAGAAGCATGGCAAAATTATGGAAACTAAAACAGTTCACCCCCTCCCCCTTAAAAACACCATGGTAACATCTCCTCACCTCAACAGACCCTCCCAAATGCTATCACAAGGAAAAGCAATGAAGACCAGTACTTGTACTGACAACTATTTCAATTAGATTTATACTCATGCAGCTCTGAACTGAGAAGATAGCCCATGATCAACAGGATAAGCAATTCTGTGCAAGCAGCAAAAGGGTGAACCTACTCTTTACTGCATGAACTCACTTTTCAATTGTTTACATCTTCAAGACAAGTTGTTTTGAAATCAGGAAACTGACATGATATTGTCCTTAAGAAAAGAACAAAGTTCACAAAAATGACATTCATTGAGAAGTCAGTAGTGAGTTGATAGAGCGCTGGATTGCTGACTGGGAAGTTTTAATCTGAATCACAATATTAGTTGACTTATTGAGCCTCCAACAGAGGCTAGACTAAGTAGCTGATGCTGAAACTCATCTGCTCTAATGGTCAAGGACGATCTGAACTAAGAAAAGGAATAATTCCTTTACAAAAGGCTTGTGCGCCTCTGGCTGATAATGAAATCATTTCGTGCACACACCTGAAAGTGCTGGGGTTGATTCACTGAAAAAAAGTTTGGCTTAGAGGAAATGAACTTGGACTTTATCATTTTTGAAATTTTAACTCATCAGTATTGCAAGATTTCATTAGTATTGGGTGCTTACTGTAGGTAGGCTGCATAATATGGTTGCACACAAGTGCAGTTACACGTTTAAATCAGCTGCATTGTATAATATTTAAAAAATAATTTTTCATCTTTTGATAATGCATCATCTTTTCACTAGTACTTGCAGTGAAAATAAAGTTGTAGATTAAACAATAGCTTGTATACACGTCATTTTGGCAGATTCTTTTAAAATATAAGAACAAATATAATCAAATTTGGGAAAACTGTATTAACTAGTGTCCAGATCTAGCCAATATTAGATTTCATTACCTAGTAAGATATAGTTTTAAAGTGACAAATTGTTTTTAAGCATGTCTTTTAACAATTAAGTTCAAAATGAAATGTTCTCTACACCTCACACACACATAGTCTTATGTGAAATACACCCTAGTCCACCAGGAGTAAAGGTAGTATCACCAGCTGCTCACTGTTATATTCTGCAGAATATAAACTCAATGAACACACTGATTCACAGTGCTTGGCGTTTATGGAATGAAGATCATAGATTAAAATCTTTCAGATATCTAATTTTTAGCAAAGTGTGGGTACCATGAATTACAAGGTGTCATGTCACCGCCTGAGCTAGACAGCCTGAATCTTAACCAAAAATGTTCTTTACACTGCTGAAAAGACAGCAAATGAAGGTATGGCATCAGAGATTTCAAAACAGAGATACTTCTGAATTACATCTGTATGGAGATTTTAGGGAGAACAATATATTGTTGTCAAATATACATCAACCTATAAAGAGCTTCTGTGGAGGTATTACCAGTATAATGCTCTACTATAGATTGCAATACTGTTGATCTCAAAAGGATTTTCTTCCAAACAAATTTTAAAATGGTCATGCTATTTAAGTATGACTATTGCGTTAAGATGACAAATCATATAGAGAAATGTAATTGGTATAATGCACTGATAGGTTTGTTTTGCTTTTCCCTGTTAAAGAGTTATTCTTATTTCAGAGTATTAATACACCAGTCAGTATGAACATTTTTTTTTAAAAAAAGTGAGCTCATGAAGTCTTCAAACACATCTTCACTGTATTGCTTCTGTGCCATTGTCACTCTCAAAATGTAGGACAACAGTTCAAATAAAGTGATGACTACATTTAATAAATTAATATACATATTTTAAGATTTACAATGCACATTCATTTATCTTTAAGGGGCTCAGAATGTTCATTCTATTTACACATATACAGTTATCATCAACAACACTGGGGAAGAAAACAGGACAATATTGGGCTCTTTTTGCTGGACATTAGCAAAAATTGCATGTGAAGATGGGAAGAGAAGGGGGCGGGCAGGAGGAGGAGGAAGAGCACACAGGAGGGATGGCAGGGTCAGTCAACATCCACTACTCTTCAGAAGGTGACGATGCCGTCATGGTTTGTTTACCCGTCCTTCGCTCATAGTTAACAAGCCGTTGACCAACAAGATACCTAGGTTTCAGATAAAACAAAAAAGGATACAAACATTACAACATTTTGGAAGATACTGTTAAAAATATTTAGCCACATAATTAATCGAGTCAGCCACTTGTGACATAAATATAACGAGCTATTTTATGTAGTGTGCATCAGCAAGACAGTCCAATGGAGAAATCCAGACCACCCTTCTCTTTCTACAACTTGCACACTTGCAGATTTAAAAAGTAATTTTAAAAAAAAATTGTCTTTGTGCTTCTTGACATCACAGGATAACAGGAAATTAAGATACATCTTCCTAATGTGCATAAGATATTGACATCAATTCTGATTGCCATCTAGGATGGAATCATTCCAGAAACACAGACTCATCTTTCATTTAATGAATCCTTTTGAATTCCTGGGAGATATTGCCTACACCAGTTTCAATAAACCAGTAAAGACAAGACAGCAACGCTCTTCTGTTCCCATTATTGAGCAGCACACAAATGCACTGTACAAGTGGTGGTGATCTAGACCAAGGGCAGTCTCACTGTTCATTTCTCCACACCTCAATACGCAGCACTTTCCTATTGTGTTTTAAATGATTACAATGTTCACAAATATGAGTGGGAAAAGGAATACATAGTGCAGTTTCTTGGTTGTTTCCTCATGCTTAAGAGATCATAGTCATTTTTCTGAAGATTATACTGCCTATAGGAAGTCATTGTACCTTGAGGTTTTAGCGCCTTAGACATCAAAAATGCACTGTTGACCATGGGATCCTTACCCTGGTGACATGAAAAAGGGATAGCACAAATGGGGTCTCAAATGACCCAGTTACCCAAAGATACTGCCAAATCAAAAACCTACAAAAAGTTTATTCAAATTTTCACATATTATAATAAACCATGAATAAGAGAGTGCAAGCCTATAATCTAATCTCAAGAACAGATGAAATTTCTGTGGCTTAACATTAACATTTCATTAGTAAGTGAACAACATTGAATTCAATCGTATGCATGCATTAAACTACATTCAGATCTTTGATTGGACAGATTCATGTTGAGAAAATAATACAAATGTTTTACTATTTTTATTCTCTGGTCAATGGTGAGCCATTCAGTAATGTACACTTACTTGTCATTTTTAATGTGCTCATAGAGGCGCTTGAACTGTCGGATTTGGAAGGATAGGACCCCCATCAGTATCACAACCATGAGAAGCAAAGGATAAATTCGACGCTGGACTAAGTTCTGCATCTCAGTAGTTACACCTACATGTTGCAGTGGGAACAAAAGGACAAATTTAATTTATACTGAATACATTGCATACACAAACAAATTGAAAATCAAACAACTTATTTCTGGTGTATGATTCAAAATCACTGGCAAAGTTTGAAACAGATTTTTTTATTCAAAAAAATTAACAACGGATTCTGGAGACCTAAAACACACAAAAGCAGAAACTGCTGGAGAAACTCCAGTTTGGCAGCATCAGTGGAGAGAAAAAAAACACTGACCGAAAACAGCTCTTAAGGAGAGTCACTGGACTCAAAACATTAATTCTACATTTTCTCCACCAATACTGCCAGGCCTGCTGAGTTTCTCCAGTAATTTCTACTTTTGCGTTTCAGATTCTTTAAACAGTTTAATCATGCCTACTAATTCAGTTATTTCAATATTTTAAAGCAGAAATTGTTTTAGTGACAAAGCTAAAATGATTAGTTTGTCCCATGCAAAGATGTGAACCATTACCTGGCAACTTTATGAAATATTCATACAGGCTATAAACGTTTAAATGAAAAGGATTTACTTATACTGTCTTATCAATAGATGGCTTCAAATATTACAATACGTGCTGCTGGATACATTTATTCAACAAATATACCCAAGATAGCAGTGACTTCACGACATAATAATGGAGAAAGTACATCGAGGTAATAATTTACACTCCATTTTTGAACTTTAGCATCTAAATAAAGAAAAGCTCAGACAGCCAGAAGGTCTCGAGCAGAATAATGTATCAATAAACACTGTCAAGCAAGCAGTCATTCCAACAAATAGTTTTAAGCAAGCAATCCCAGGCAAATGATTCAGTACCTACCCAGTAGGGGTACAATTCCAGCAGCTATGACATATGGCAGGCAGAGTGATAACAGCAGCACCGCAATAACTGGTGCTGCAAGTTTGCAAATTATAAAATGCAAATCAATATTTCGAATTCCATTTGCATAGACCTAAAAAAAAGGAAGTTTATGCTGATTTATACATTCACATACAAGCAGCATTGTGTTAATTCTACTACTTAGAAACATAACTTAATGTAAACAAGTATGAAAACCTACTGGTGCAGGACAGGTGCGATGCAACCTCAAGGTAATTAACTGGCAACATTTGATTTCCTAGCCTTACCGAGAAGGGTCAAGAATAACAATAAAAGTTAAGAGGCATTCTAATTGCCGATATAGACCTGTTTGCCCCTGTTTATAAAGTCACACCTGCCAACAATTTCTGGATATAACCTATGTCTTCTAGGACTTTATAGAAAGAGCTTGCGTACGTGGCAGTGAAATCAAAGGTAGTCAGCGCTAACTCAAAATGATGTGAGCTTGAATATGTAAAGTCTATTATAAAAGTAGTACTTTAGAATCACTGCAATGATGGTCTCTGCCTGAACACATTAAAGCAAACTAAAAATTTAAAAAAATTTAAATGAATTAACAACAAAGCTCCTTCAGTACCCAACAGTAACAAAGGAAAATTATTTTCCATTTTACAAGTTTCTATCAATACTGATACTAACTGCAACAGTGACATTGTAATCAGTTGCTGATTTGGAAAATAATTGAGTATTGACAGAGGTAGTAATAGAAGAGAGTACAATATAGTAATTTAAGAAACATTTAGGCAGGTTTGTGGATGGGACAGGTATGGAGGGAAATGGACCAACTGCAGGCAATTGGGACTAGTTTAATTGTGAAAACTGTGCAGCATGGACAGATAGAGCCGAAGGGTTTGTTTCCATGCTATAGAGCTCTATGACTCTATGACAGCAACAAAGCAAATTATTTCCTCTAAAATTTCTACTACATACATTTTTTTCAATTTTACCTGCTCAATGACAGTTTTCAGCCACCACTGAGGTCCCATCAGTGTTATAGCAGCAATTATTTTAGCATGGAGAACACCAAGAGCCCAATCCTGTTACAAAAACAAAATATCAGAATCCAAAAAAATGGAACAACAAGTGGTTATATATTTAATTAGAAAGACCATTCCTCCCACAAACTGTTTTCCCGAATGGAACATCTTCAAAACCTGAACATGACTCAAATCACAATACTTACTGGATTAAGTTCTCTGTAAAGGAGTAACCAAGAGGCATAATCAACTGGAAGATTTGCCATTTTCATTGTAAATTTAGTTATACAATGTGTAAAGTGTTGGTTAGCCTCTAGAAATCATACTAGGTTTATGTAATTCTGTGTTTATGTTAACTCATCAGTAGAGATATAGTTTGCTTTTATGTCCTTCAGTTGTATTGAGGAAAAGTTATAATATATAAAGGTATAAATAGCAGGAGTTCTCAATTGTGATCTCAAGATTTGTACCAGAAAAGTACAGATGTGCAGGAGCCTGAAAGACAGCATGGAGTTCTGCTGTAACATGATCCATAAACCATTGCAGCTATGACCCAGACTTGCACATAAAGGAAGACAAACTAATGGAATGATAACCAAAAAGCAGTGTTGGCAGGGATTGGAAGTATGATCACGAGTTGACTGGTGTAAATTCAACTGTCAGCTGCTAATATCTTAAAATATCTGGTTCTAGAAACAGCTTGGCAGTTTAATGCACCCTTGAATAGTTTCTCAAACATTTTAGCTCAGTTTGAGTGGCAGTAGTCTAAACTGCCCAGTGCACCACTGAAGAAACACTGCCTTCTTGTCACAGGTTTGGATCTCTTAGATGAGGCATTAAAATAGAAATTCCCTTTAGTCCATTTGGTTGCATGGGAAAATTCCATAAAACCTTTCAGAAAACCAGAGTACACCCAATGTTCCTTTTCACTACATCCTCAAACACTGCTTGAAGCAGATCAACTGGAATTTGACTGTCTTGTATGGAACACTGGAAAAATACAAGCTGCATGTGTCTCCAAAACTGGATATCAAAAATAATGCACTGGATTTAAAGTGCACAGCAATATGTAAACCGCACATTTAGATTACGTACAGTGTGGAAACAGGCCTTTGGCCCAACAAGTTCACACCGACCCGCCGAAGCGCAACCCACCCAGACCCTTCCCCTACATTTAGCCCTTCACCTATCACTACGGGCAATTTAGCATGGCCAATTCACCTAACCTGAACATTTTTGGACTGTGGGAGGAAACCGGAGCACCCACAGGAAACCCATGCAGACACGGGGAGAATGTGCAAGCTCCACACAGTCAGTCGCCTGAGGTGGAAATTGAACCCGGGTCTCTGGCACTGTGAGGCAGCAGTACTAACCACTGTGCCATCGTGCTGCCCACTTTTTAAAATGCTTAATCTGCGTCTTGTAATCCTTTCTGAAGTATTTAGAGGAAGTAAGGAAGAAATGCAAGCTATTTTTCTCTGACTCTGCATTTCTGTCTAAAGTAGTTTCTAATGATAGGAGTCCAGAAACTGATTCAGATGCTGTGCTGAAAGAAACCAAACGATTTGACTGACATTGAGTGGCAGCAGATGGAGCTTAATTTAGATAAATGTGAGGTATTGCATTTTGCTAAGGCAAACCAGGGCAGGACCTACACAGTTAATGGTATGGCCCTGGGAAGTGTTGCAGAACAAAGAGAACTAGGGTACAGGTGCATAGTTCCTTGAAAGTTAAGTCGCAGGTAGGCAGGGTGGTGTGGTGGTAGTGCTTGGCACGCTTGCCTTCATTGGTCAGAACGTTGAGTATAGGAGCTTGGACATCATGCTGCGGCTGTACAGGACTTTGGTTAGGCCACTTTCAGAATATGGCATGCAATCCTGATTGCCCTTCTACAGGAAGGATGTAGTTAAACATGAGATGTCCCAGAAAAGGTTTACAAGGACGTTGCCAGGACTGGAAGGTTTGAGTCATAGGTACAGGCTGAATAGGTTATGGCTCTTTTCTCCAGAAGTAATTGGAGGCTAAGAGGTGATCTTAGAGATTTTTAAAATCACTAGGGGCACAGGTAGGGTGAATGGCCAATGTCTTTTTCCTACGGTGAGGAGTCCAAAACTAGAGTGCAATAGATTTGAGCTAAGAGTGGAAGGGTCCGACACAAAGGTTCTAAAACAGGCACAAAACAAATGATCAGATAAGCTTGCTTTTCTTTAGTATATACAGAACCACCTAGATTACCTGAACGAGATGGGTGAGTATTTTGTTTGGATAAGAGAGTTCGGATAACTGAGGTTGTTCTGTGATTAAAGTACTTATAAAATATTAAAAACCGTTCTAAAAAGTTTCCATCCTGTTTTTAAGATCTTATGCCTAATGAAGATATAATTTATGTTCACATTAAACGGATATCAATTTGAATTATTTCCATAGTTCCTCTGCCAATATGTTTTGTGGGATGTGTTAGTTATTTTGTGTAGGCAACGTGACAAAGAATATACTGAAGGCACTTCACATACCTGCCATGGGTAAAAGAGTGGTGTCTGATCCAGAGGGACCCTCAAGGGGGCGACAATAACTAGTTCAAACAAGAGTCCTAAAAGAAGAGGTACCATTCCAGCTAGAAGCAAAGCCACAACTAGTGTCTTAACGATCTGCAGAGAAAACAAAACAAAACAATTCATGCATTTTCAGTCACATTCTTCTCCAATTGTCAGCTGTAAATATACTTGGGGAAGTGTATTAGAGGAAGTATACTAATGGTATTGCTGGTTTAGTAATCCAGAGATCTAGGCAAAATTCGGTGAAGCCAGGTTCAAATCCCACCATGGCAGAAGGTGGAAACGGAATCAGTAAAAACCTGGAAGCAGAAGTTTATTGATGACCATGAAACCATTGCCGATCATTGTTAAAACCCAAATGGTTCACCAGTGTCCAGATGAACAGTAATATGGCTGACCATATTGAAATGCCCTAAAAAGTTATATGGGCTGGTAGAGACTCAAAACATAAGGAACAAAACTGGACAGATCTCCTAGTGTCAACTATAGCACTGAAAATGACCTGTCGATGCTGCAAAGTCTTCATGATTAATAGCTCGGGGTTGGGCAGCACAGTGGCTCAGTGTTTAGCACTTTGCCTCTAAATGCCAGGGACCCGGGTTCGATTCCCGCATCAGGCAGCTGTGTGTGGATTTTGCACATTGTCCCCATGTCTGCGTGGGTTTCCTCTGGGAGCTCCGCTGCATTAGTCTGAGGTAAATGAATGTAGAGTAATAGGGTAGGGGAGTGGGTCTGGGTGGGTTACTCTTCAGAGGGCTGGTGTGGACTTGTTGGGCTGAAGGGCCTGTTTCCATACAGTAGGGAGTCTATGAAAATAGTTGCAAAACTAAGAACTGTTTCACAGACTACTGAAGCAACAACCTGACTTGGTCATAACTCTACAATATCTTATATACAATGTGTGAGACAAGATCATCAATGGCAGGACAGACGCAACAGAGGTGGTGGCACAGTGGTATACACAGTGGAAGGAAGCTGCATTGGGATTCCTTGAAATTTACTCCAGATCACAAAGTCTGATGGCAAAAGGTCAAACATGAGCAAGGAAACATTGTGATTAAATCAGGGTCACTCAGCTCCCCATCTCCTTACAGTCTTGAACCAAACATGGACAGTGGGTTGAATTCCGTCACCTTAGAGTGTGGCATCAAGGAGCCTGAACAAAACTAGAATAAATGGGAATGGGGGGAACTCACCATTGGTAAGAGTCATACCTAGCACAATAGAAGATGGTTGCGGCTATTGGAGATCAGTCACATTATCTCCAGGTCATCTCTGCAAGTGCGTCTCAAGGTAGACAGTGCCCAATCAACTTGTTCAGAAATGTTATCCCGTACCTCTGGAGCAGCTGAATCTGGGCCTCTTGGTCCAGAGGTAGGGAAACTACCATTGCATCACAAGAGACTAAGAGTTCTCCAGTGTACAGTCTCAAGCCCAACCATCTTTGGCTGTTGCATCAGCTACCTTCCAATTAGCAACTGTTGCCTTGGGTTAAAATTTAACACCAAGTACACAAAGGATAATTTTTTAAAAATATTTTTGAATCAACCTGTTTAGTAATGTGATGATACACATCTGGAGAAGGTGGGACTTGAACAAGAAAGCTCCTGAAATTGTACAAATTGATCTTCCTTTTTGTACTATATACTTTCCCCTTTCAAATGTTTATATCGGTGCTGGTGAATTTTTGATGCTGAGTTTTATTATCTTTGTCCTCAGGATTAGGAATCACTAGAATTCCTTTTTCTTTCACTCAAAAATACCGTGCAATCAGCTCCAAAAAAATCAATATAGTTTATCATTTAACAAGTACTGTGATATTGCTGTGAACTAAACAGTACATAAATCTTTGTCATGGCCATTGGTTAAAAAAAAAACAGGAACAGATTTACCCCTCACCTGGACAGAACACAATGGTATGGTCAGGTGCCTACTGCTTGGCACTGGATTCGGAAGGTGCCACTGAAAGAGCTTTGGTGAGTAGCCACATTGCATCTCAAAGCACATTGCTGCAACTGTTTGCAGTTATTGCAGGAAGTGAACTCTTAAGCCGGTGGATAGGGTGCCCATTAGTGGGCTACTTTGTCTTGAAGTTGGAGTTACAAAGTTGCTGGAGCAACACTCATTCAGATTAGCAGACTGTATTTTAACAGAAGTCTAACCTGTCTTGTAGAGGGTGGACAGGGGAGTCAGATAATGAGTTACTTGCTTCAGAATTCCTAGTCTCTGACCTGCTCTTGCAGTCATTTTAAAAACATAGAACACAACGTGCCAAGACTCCATAGTTCTGTGCCATATTCCCACGTCCACCAAAAACATTACATGCACATATCTGTGACTGCGGTAATAAATACTATCAATAATATTTCGCTGGGCACCCTAAAAATAAAAGTGTAAAAATTCAAAGGATTATATTTATTTAATATCATTTATTCGAAGTTTAGGTTTGAGTCAGTGTAAAAGTGGATGTTGCTTGCCTGAAGTCAATAACTAATTTATGCTTTACAGTAACCATTGTGATTAGTTTTACAACAGTTTTTGAGACCTGGCTTTACAGTGAACGGGCTTTTGTGCACCACTGGTGGACTTCTGTTTATCTTACACTGTATTGCGACCCAGCAAGGTAAATAATGGTGACTCAAGCTTTGTTAGAGATCTGAAACTTGATTTTTATGAAGCTCAAGGGAAACTTCATAGCTTAAAGAGGAAGGCTTTTGGTTTCAGTTTTAATTTGAGTTTTCAGCAGTCCTCTGAAATCCTTGGAACAGGACAGTTGTATGGACCTGTGCTCCTGAGAAGAAAGAATACATAGTGAACTAGGCTCTTAGAATGAAGTGTTATAGTTAACCCCAGACTAGAAGCGTTGGGATAAAACCTCAAACAGGTAGCTTAAAGCTAACTGCATTTAAGTTCAGGTATGTGACAATTTCAGGAAGCTATTTGCAATGCTATTCTAAAATCTTATGGTCACAGGTTACTTAAATCTACCAAGCTGTTAGATACAGGGACCCTGAAGAGATTATATACCAGAGGTACCCAGGATATACAACACGGACAGTTGTTGTCCCTTTAAAATTTTGAATTTTATTACAGGTGGATGGTTTGGTCTTTTATTATTCATTCACAGGATTAGGGTATGACTGGCTAGGCCAGCATTTATTACTCATCATGAAGGGCAGTAAGAGTCAATATAAGTCACATGTCAGCCAGACCAGGCGAAGGTGGCATAATCTTCCCTAAATGACATTGATAAACCAAGTGGCCTTTTCTGACAATTGACAATGGTTTCATGGTCATCATTAGACTCTTAATTCCAGTTTTTCTTACTGAATTCAAATTCCACTATCTTCTGTGGTGGGACTCAAATTTGAGATCCCATAACAATGCCTGTGTCTCTGGATTAAATGTCCAGTGATAATACCACTAGGCTGTCACCTTCCAGATAATTCTATTTTTCCACTTGGTTTTCATTGCTTCTGTTAATAAACTAGTTTTATTGTCAAAGCAAAATCTGCAACATTGTGTGTTTATATTTCAGTGAAAGACTACTTTGCTAAATCCAAAACAAATCAACATATGATCTATCTAGCCAGACCTGTATATATGACTTTGCCTTCTGACATCAGCCAGAGTCATCATCATAATATGCTGACAGAACCAAGAATAATTGTGCCAACTGTGCCAATTCTGTGAACTTATTTTTAAATTATTACTTTATAGAATTATTAGATTTAACATTTTACTTTAAAAAACTCCTTCTGATTTCCATGCTATGTGCCTCAATGACAGCAATAGTTAAGCTTTCTAGAGTACTCTATGATCTCCTGAATATGTACTTAGTAAGCAAAAACAGGACCAATTTAAATTCAGGTGAACTGACTCACCATGAGGGACCATTCTTTTAGTTTCTGAAAAATAACATCTCGCCCCTGTGGCATCCATGCTGCTAACACTGTAATTGCTCGTATAGTCAACCAGCAGATATACAATCCACAGGCGGCTGTATATAGCTCGTGGATTTTGGCACTCCCAGTCCAAAATGACATAATCCAACGGCCTGCTGAAACTGGAAACAAAATAAGTGCCAGAAGGGTGTGACTGCTTGAATGCAATACAAAACACGGTAAAATTAACTACATTACAGTTCAACAAGACGACAAGGCCTAGGAACATCTTTCGGGACTTAAACTAACATCGGCTTTTGAACAATTCAACTGGAGCTTTTAAAGCTTAGATGTCTGGAATCACAATTCACCCAAACTAAAACCCACATTCTGAATGGCTAAGGGCCATTAATTGCAGTTTGCCTGGAAGATCATTTTAAACAACCATTAATATTGAGCAAAATGGAACCTAATTATTTTGTTATTTTAAATTCTACTGAATCGTGGTATTCAATTCATCTTAATTATCATCCAATCAATACCATTTGAATATTCCATTTTAAAACCCACCTAAGGCTCCTCTTAATCATGTAGACTCCAAAATTTTAATTCCTTAAATTTTCCTCAGTCTTGTGTACATACACCCACTTTTGATGATTTTTCAAATCCACTTCTAATGTGTCAATGTTACTTTTGGAATGGTGACCCACATTCCGAGGTGGCTCAAGATCTTGGAGAACATTTATTGGTAGCTACAAGCAAATGCCTGAAACTTGAAATCCACACTATTAGAGGTGGCTAAGAGATTTTTAAAGAACTATTGACATATGACTGCTATTCACTGCTCTCTGAAACCCCCGCACGTAAACATATTTTAAGGTATGTAATAAATACAACATACTCTGTATAAAAATATGAGAGGATTATCAGGAAAGAATACATTCTGGAGAAGTTTTATGATAAACTGCAAGTATGCTCATAAGAGTTATTTCAAGGGATAGTAAATATTCACGCACCTGGTAAAGTGAGACAGATGAGACTGGCAATCAACAGCGTCACACACATTAAAATTACCAGTAGTAGAATCTAGATGAAATAAGGAATAAATTTTTCTAAAATACATGCCAAAACATTTATTTCCAAGCCAATGAGAATGCTTACATCAAAATACTTCAATGGTACAGACCTGGCTTGAAAGCAAATTACAATATTTTCATCAGAACTCTTAAGTTTGTATACCATTGAAACTTCAATAAGGGAGGGCAGGTTCAATTTTCAATGATTTGGAGATGCCAGTGTTGGACTGGGGTGTACAAAGTTAAAAATCACACCAGTTTATAGTCCAATTGGTTTATTTAAAAGCACAAGCTTTCGGAGCGCTGCTCCTGACCACCTGATGAAAGAACAGCACTCCGAAAGCTAGTGCTTCCAAGTGAACCTGTTGGACTATAAACAGGCATGGTGCGATTTTTAACTCAATTTTAAATGCTGGCTTACTGCCACAAAACAAATTGAGTTCTTGGGCTAGAGTTTCCGCATTGGACACAACCGAGAAGTTATCAGTTAAACTAGAGTTCAAGTTTCTGATTAAAAAGCATTTTTGCATTATCACAAATGCAAAATCTTGCATGCACCAGTGCAGTGAAATAGAATAATTTGTTTTCTTCTTTCCATTGAAATATATTCACTGGCTCATTTAAGAGCAGTAACTTAGTTCAATTTTATTACAATAGAAAAGGAGTAAATTCAAATTTGTTTTTGATGACATGCCCAACCCCCCCAGTGGAAATAGGTTTTGAAATCACTGAAAATAACTCTCAAAAGCTATAATGGACTATTTACTACTTTCATTGCTACCCACCAATTTCCTAGAAAATTAAATAATTGGTAGATAGTGCTACTGATTTTTAAAAAATAAAAATCAGATGCCCTGAATCAGCAGAATTGCATGATGCCGACCATCAAGCCATGTTTTCAAAAATGAGTTATTAAAAAAAGGACACTATGAATTGATTAACTTTATAAAGGTTAATCAAGGTCAATTAGCTCAGTCGTCAGGACAGCTGATTTGTGATGCAGTGTGATGCCAACAGTTCAACTCCTGCACCGGTTGAGATTACCATGAATCTGAAGCGTAGCGACCTTCCGGTTAAAGTCACTACCAGTCGCCTCTCTGTCTCTCTAATGAGAACAAATTTGAGTAAAATACATGCCAAAACATTTAATTCCAAGCCCTCTGGGACTATGGTAACTTTACAAACACAAATTCCAATCAGAAGCATCCTTGGGTATTTGCAGCCATTTTCAAATTGTTTACCAGTTTACAATTTATTCACTTACCAAAGAATAATGAGTAAGCAATAGTAATTTTAAAAAAAAATTACCTCCCAATGAGTGGTTTGAGACCATGACTTCGAGCATAAAGCAGATTAATTATTAACTGAGCTAGGTGAGAAATTCCTACACAAAAGGTTTCCCACTTGCCACATCTGCGATGCACTGGAAAGTCAAACTTACCCACAAAGTAAAGCAGAAATTTGAACTGGGATGTGATGCAGCCTACATGTTAGATACCCATACTAATGAACTGGAAAGACAACAGGATCAGGTGCTCACGCACCAGCAGCATTAGTTAAAACCTAGTACACATGCTCTAGAGATTCTGACACCTTTGATTTGTAGTGGAATTCAGAAATTAATTCAGACAAAATTATTTTGTCAATGCTGACAATTATAACATAGGAACAGGCCCTTAAGCCCAAAAGGTCTGTGCTGACCACGATGCCATGCCCATCTGCCTGTAAATAGCCTATATCCCTCTGCTGCCTACCTGTTTGCATTTATCCGAATGCCTCAAACATTATTATCGTATCTGTTACAACCAAGCCCTCTGGCAATGCATTCCAGGCACCCACTCCCCGTGGAAAAAAAATGGTCTTCCATGTCGCTTCTATACTTTCCCCTCCAAATATGGTCTAACTAAAAGTTTATTCAGCTGCAACACAATTTGCCAGCTTCTATATTCAATGCAGGCAATAAAGGCAAGCATGCCGTATGCCTTCTTTACCACCATATCCACTTGTGTCATCATTTTCAGGGAGATGTGGACTTGCATTCTTAGATCTCTTTGAATAGCAATGCTCTCAAGAGTCCTCCCATTTACTGCATACTTTCTTCTTGCATTTGACCTCATAAAATGCATCACTTCACATTTGTCCAGATTAAATTCATCTGCCATTTCTCCGCCAAACAATCCATATCCTGCTCTATCCTTTGACAACCTTCCTCACTCTCCTAAACGCCACCAATTTTCATGTTGGCTGCAAACTTACTATTTAGATTACATATATTTTCAACCTGAACATTTACATATATTACAAACAACAGATATCCCAGAACCAATCCTTGCTGAACACCATTGTTCACAGACATCCAATCAGATAAACACCCATCCACAGCCTTCTATAAACCAATTTTTTATCCAACAAAACATGAATCCCACATGACTCAATCTGCTGGACTCGCCTACCATGAGGGACCTTGTCAAACGTTTTAGTTTTGGTCTAACGCTGAAGTTGCATTCCTCTGCAACCTCACACTATAGAAAATTGTGCCATGGAAAACTGCTATACCTGTTCAGTACAAAGTTAGCGTTGTAGCCAATTCGCATTGACAAACGTGCGTTGTATCAGAATGACTTGGACTGCCCTACCCCCAATTAATTTTGTCATTTTCTCAAAGAACTCAAATTGGAGACAAAACCCTCCCCTGCATAAAGTCATGCTGACAATTCCTAATGAGTCCATTCCTTTCCAAATGCAAGTATAGTATGTTTCTAAGAATTTTCCCTGATATTCTCCCCACCACTAATGCAAGACTCACCAGCCAATAATTTCCTGGATTATCTCTGTGCACTTCTTAAACTAAGGGACAACACTGACAATTCTCCAGTTTTCTAGGACCTCACCGGTGGTTAAAAAGGATATAAAGATCTCTGTCAAGGCCCCAGCAATCTCCTCCTTTGCCTCCCTCAGTATCTAGGATAGATCCCTTCAGGCCCTTAACTTATCTGTCTTAAAATTGTCTAAGACATCCATTTCCTCAATATTGACATGTCCCAAAATAACACATCCCTCCCTAGTTTTATCACTGTCCATATTCTTCTCCTTGGTGAATACTGATGCAAAATGCACATTTAGGACCTCACCCGCTTCCTTTGGCTCAACACAAATTCCCTTTGCCCTTGAGTGGACCTACCCATTTCCTAGCTAATCTCTTGCTCCGAACATATGGATGAAATGCCTTGGGACTCTCCTAATCGTACTTGCCACGGACACTTTATGGACCCTTTTCAACCTCTTAACTCATTGTTTAAGTTCTTTCTTATTTCCTTTATCTTCCTCAAAGGCCTTGTTAGATTTCAGTTTCCCGTTTTAATTACCTTTCAATAACTATCATTCAGGGTTCCAAAATTTTGCCATCCTTATCTTTTATCCTCACATGAACATGCTGACTCTAAACTCCAATCAACTGTTATTAAAAGACTCCCAACTATCAGATGTGGATTGTGCTGCAACAGCCATCTCCCCCAATCTAATTTCGCCTCTTCCTGCCTAATATGGTTGTAATTCACCCAATTTACACTTTCACTTGTGGACCAATCTTACCCTCATCCATAGATATCTTAAAACTTAGGATTAATGTTATGATTATAGTTTCTAAAACTTCCATCAGCTAGGTTCATTTCCCAATTCAAGGTCGAGTATGGCCCCTTCCTTAACTGGACTATCCACACATAGTTTCTTGAAACTATTCTGGCTGCACTAAATTCTGCCCAATCTAAGGCCTCTCAGGTGTAACCCTTCTTCAGGCTACATCCGAAATGTTGACTTCTCCACTTCCTGACTGGCTTGCTGTATTCTTCCAGCCTCCTGCCTATTTTGGATTCCAGCATCTGCAGTTTTTTTTGTCTCCAATCTAAGACCTTGGCACTAAAAGGAGCTCAGTCAGTACTGAACAAGTTAAAATCACCCACATCTTACTATGATCTGCTCACATATCTGTTCCTCTATCTCCCACTGGCTTTTGCAGGCTTGTTTTTTAGCTCCATCACAGTGACTGCATTTTTTTTTAATTCACAAGTTCTACTCATTTCGCTCTCTCTCATTCTTCAAAACTACAACAGACAATAACTACTCCATATTCCTGTGTAAGAGTAAACTTTCAACTCTATCTATCGGTCCTTTTTAAAAGCAGGAATTTACTCTTCAAGCATTTATAATCCTGTGACACACAGATACAAAAAATTTACACTTATGCTTATCTCGTTAAAGAATTTTGACGATAATTAAATATTAAACCAAGGTTGAAACTTTAGAAGTCACTTACTCTCACAGGAAACTGTAAAGGCTTCCGATAGGGTTGAAAGCCGACAGGCCCACCCTGCTGCAGTATGGCCTGGTGAGCTGCATGAAGTCCTTCCCCTACTACAGGGATGGCATTGTTATTGCGAGCTTGCTGGTTATTGTTTGCCTGTTGGTTCGCATTGTTCTCATTTTCCTCCTGGTCTCCGAGCAAGTATGAATGGAGGTCCCTATTAACATGAAGAAAATGCATTCAAGATATTAAACAATAAGAAATCCTGAAGTTTTATACAACCTGTTTTGCAGCAAATGGATTTACTCGGTACTTATTGTGTCTATGTAGTATTCATTCTGCTGAATTTATTCTTAAAGATGTCTATCAGTGATACACATCAGAATTTCTGTACCTGGATAGACTAGATCAAAAAATCATGAGCATTACTGCTCCCGAAACTGAAAATTGTGGAATTTGCACATGCACAATTAAATATGTTCATCTAGAGACTGCTATTGGTGATTCTATGTTTCTTTAGAGGGTGTGTTGTTCTTTGCATAAAGCCTTTTTTTTTTACAATTAACATTTACCATAGTCTGATATGTATACCATGATCACTTCGTTTATCAAGTAACATTTAAAATTAAATGTGAAGGGACACAGTTATTTTTCATTCTGGTGCGTTGTCTGCACGAATAAAGTTTTTAGCTGCCTACCCTGATGGATGCAAAGCAATTCTCTCAACTTACAGCTAGATTAAAACTGATGGTGTGAAAGGAGAAACCTGTGCCAGCAATCACTAATTTAACATGAGCAGCTTTCCCCAAGCACAGCAGCACGCACCAATGCTTGCAATCAGCACACAGCAATTAGATCTCACCTAATTTCTAAGATGAGTGAAAGCTTCCTTAAGTCAGAGGATTGTAGAGATTTACAGTACAGAAACAGATCCTATGGCCCAACTCACCCACGTCGACCAGATATCTTATACTAATCTAGTCCCATTTGCCAGCACATGGCCCATATCCCTGTAGACCCTTCCTATTCAAATACCCATGCAGATGCCTTTTAAATGTTGTAACTGTACCAGCCTCCATCACCTCGTCTGGACTTTGAAATCCAAGTGTTATCACTTAGAAAATCCACTTTAAAATAAATTGGATAAGGGAACAATATCATGACATTAGACTGTTCAATCACAGTAAATATTTCCTACTGCGAACAAAGTATTATCCTAAACACTCAGATGTGTGCCTGCATGAATCTTTTGCGAACAAGACCTAACGTAGAGTCCAAATTCTTACCGTATCAAATATTACCAAATAGAAAACGTTAGAACTACGTACAGCAAATATCCAGCTGAGACTGTCCAAGCTCGGACCAGACCCTTCAACCATTGTCGAGTGTGTCCTTGCTCCAGTAAAGCTGGCAATACAACTTGCAGTAGCAGAAGTTCTAGAGACAGTTCACTGACTGGGGCATCACTGCAGAGAAACCAAAAAAAGCAAATACTAAACGAATGATACACATTTAACAAGATTGCAAATTAGAACACAAAAAGGTACAAATCTTTCCGATCAGCTGATAGCCAAGAACTTTCATTTTCTCCTCTTGAATTTTCCCTTCTCTTCAAACTCCTGGATTTCATTTTTGTCTAATTTACAAATAATGATTATTAGACCTCGATCAGTCGCAAAATTTGCTGGTATGGTCTGGGATCATAACACTTACTAAACTCACTGCAGTGTCTTGGCCACAGGAATCCATCATAAATGGGAAGGTGAACAAGAAAGCAAAGAACGCAATTACACACCAATTTCATGGCACTGAATACACTGGATACAAATTAATCAGTGAGAATGAAAAAGCAGTTCTTGAAAATCAAAAAGTAGCCATTGACAAAATCTCAAGAGAAGCCCTCAAAAGACTTTGATCCCAGCTGTCACAGAACTTTCAGTGAAGTGTGCATACAGGTTACAAGTTGTTATGCCGGCAAGTATAGATAAGAACAGGCATTACCTGTAAAGCATTACATTGTATGGTAGAAAATCAGGGAGTACAGTCTTAATAATACGAATTGGCAACCAAAGCATAAGGAGGACAATAGAGCCAAAGACAATCTGCAAAGAATAAGATAAGAATCTTAATCAAGTTATACATAAAAAATTAAAATAAAGTTTTCAGATTTACATAACTTCAAATTTCTATACTTAGATTCTGTCTGATATTTGCCAACCTACTTACATGAAACTTGTGTAAGTATACCTGCGTTTACAGATAGATTTGCAAAGATTGAGTATTTGAACAAAAAAAATTACTTTTGTTCCACTAACTTTCAAAACGCTTCTCTGAAGCCCAATTGTTGAAAAATAGTGATCAACTACGACTAAAACCCCTGATGGAATTACAAGCTTCCATTATTTCCTTGGTAGATCTCCACCTACTCTTACAATGACAACTAAAAAAAAATTAAAATATTCAAAAGCTCAACGTTCACACACACCACTCCACTATGTGTACTTCACAGAATCATACTCACCTGAATACTGCCAAATTCAGTGTTTCCAAACAAACTTTTCTTGAGCCAGAGGTTGCTCATCCCTTTTTCACCTAATACATCTGCCCACTCAATTGCACACGGCTACAATTTCTTATTGTGCATTCCTTCTTAAGTTAAATTCTCTCTTTAGAATAAAGAATTTAATTTCAAGATTAATCAAACATTAATACTGTACTTACCACAGACAATATAAAGCGTCTGAAATGCCTATAAATAGGTAGATGAATCATCTCTTGGACTGGATTAAAATCTGGATCATTCAGATTTCTCAAAAACCATAAGACACCTGGTCTCAACACCTGAAACAAAACATTATACACAGCACTTAGGAGCATCAATAAAGTAGTGAAAGAGGCAGGAGGCTTCAAAAAATTCAGTTGAGCAAAATTCAAAACTGTTGTCAATTAGCTGTGTGGTTGATCAGGTTTCCCCAACTAAGGAATAGCTAAGTTTCTAAATTTTAATCACTCTGGATTAATCACATCGATTATAGTATAGCAAAGTATCAACAGTATTTAGCATAATCTTTTTTTAAATAAAAATTTGAGAGCAAATATTCAAACTAAAAGCAATATCTGCAGATGGTCAAAATCTGAACAAATTTGCTCTTTTTAAATGGTCAATCTAAACTGCATAGTTTTATGGTCTTGTTCCCTTTCCTGATACTTCCATCTCATTGCTCAGAACCAGCCCTAACAATGCTTCCTTCCCCATCAGGCTGGAAATTATCAAAAGGTTATGAACAGATCAGAAATGTTTCACCCTCTCTGCATTTCCAGCATTCAGTTTATATTGGGAGAAGCCATTTTTAAAAAAATAACTATCGTGCACCTATTGAATACCGATGCAAATTTCCTTGAAAATTTCTCAGAATCCATTCAACTAGTTGGAAGTGAATAGAACACACCAAGTTTTGTAGTGACACCAGTAATGTTTGTTAACTTCAACCAAATACATTCTGGTATGCACCCACTCCAGGAGACATCCTTTCTTTAGACTGCAACATTATTAATCAATATTACCAATGCTTCACTTTGCTTTCTTTCATTCTGCATCTTTCCAGAACAACTTGCATTCAAGAAAGTCAAATATCCAATCACTCTCTTTTTGGCCCATGTCGGCATTATCACAGCAATACCCCAGGCACCTATTTGTGTCAGCAGTTCGTCAACCTGATTTACAACGATTCATGCATACTCACACATGCACTGAAATTATCTTAGACGTTCCTGTATTTGGGTATTTGAGAGCTTTCTACCTTACACTCAACATGACAATTCAAATGGCATATCAAATGGCAATATTATTTTAAAAGTGTTAACTGGCTGCCAAATAGGTTTTGATCAGTAAAGGTGGTGCCATGAAGAATTCACCAGTTAATGAAGACAGATAATTAACTACCAAGATTTGTTTAAGTTTTAAACCAGGCAGATTGACTCAGATTGGTCACAATATTGCCCAGATTGCACCTATTGTTTTGAGTTGGAATGGGCAGTACGTATATGCATTCTTCCTATCTAGGAAAAAGTGAGGACTGCAGATGCTGGAGATCAGAGTCGAGAGTGTGGTGCTGGAAAAGCACAGCTGACCAGGCAGCAGGAGATTCGACATTTTGGGCATAAGCCCTTCATCGGGGATGAGGCTGGTGGGCCAAGGTGGGTGAGAGATAAATGCGAGGGGGTGGGGCTGGGGAAGGTAGCTGGGAATGCAATGTTTAGATGAAGGTGGGGATGAAAGTGATAGGTCAGAGAGGAGGGTGGAACAGAAAAGTGGGAAGGAAGATGGACAGGCAGGACCATTCAAGCGGGCAGTGCCGAGTTGGAAGATTGGGACTAGGATAAGGTGGGGCGGGGGGGAATGGGGAAACTGGTGAAATCTACATTGATCCCATGCGATGGGACCGCCCCAAGTGGAAGATGAGGCGTTCTTCTTCAGGTGTTGGGTAGTTAGACTTTGGTGATGGAGGAGGCCCAGGATCTGCATGTCCTTGGTGGGGTGGGAGGGGGAGGTGAAGTGTTCGGCAACAGGGTGTTGGGGTTGTTTAGTGCAGGTGTCCCACGGATGTTCTCTGAAACAATCTGCAAGTTGGCATCCTGTCTCCCTGATGTAGAGGAGTCCACATAGAGTGTAACGGATACAGTAGATGACATTTGTGGAGGTATAGGTAAAATTCTGGCAGATGTGGAAGGATCCTTTGAGGTTTTGGATGGGGGAGGAGGGAGGTGTGGGCACAGGTTTTGCAATTTTTGTGGCATGAGGGGGAAGTGGGTTGGGGTTAGCGGATGTGGTGGTTGGGCGGCAGGGGGGGGGTGGACCTGACAAGGGAGTCGTGAAGGGAATGGTCGCTCTGAAGTGCAGATACGGGACGGAATTATCTCTCTGGTGGTGGGGTCTGTTAGTAGGTGGCGGAAATGGTGGAGCATAATGCAATATACAGAGGTTGGTGGGGTGAAAGGTGAGGACCAGAGGAGTGTTCTCCTTATTCTGTTGGGAGGGGTGGGGTTCAAGGACAAAGGTGGAGGAGATGCTTTGGAGGGCATGGTCAACCACAGGGAAATTGCTGGCACTGAAGGAGGAGGCTATCTGGGATGTTCTATGGTGGAATGTGTCCTCCTGGGAGCAGATGCGGCAGAGGAACTGGGAATAAGGAATAATGTTTTTACAGGAGGCAGGGTGGGAGGAGGTGTAGCCCAGGTAGTTTGGGAGTCAGTAGGTTTGTAGTGGATGTCAGTGTTGAGTCGGTCGCCAGACATGGAGAGGTCCAGGAAGGGGAGGAAGGTGTCTGAGTGGTCCAGGAAAACTTGAGGTCGGGGTGGAAGGTGTTAGTGAAGTTGATGAAATGTTCAACCCCCTCATGGGAGTATGAGGTAGCACCGCTCCAGTCATCAAATGTAGCGGAGGAAAAGGTGGGGAATTGTGCTGGTGTTGTTGCGGAAGATGGACTGTTCCACATATCTGAAGAGGCAGTCATAGCTGGGGCCCATGCAGGTACCTATAGCTACGCCTTTGGTCTGGAGAAGTTGGGAGGATTGGAAGGAGAAATTGTTGAGGGTGAGGACCTGTTCAGCCAGTCAAATGAGAATGTCAGTGCAAGGGTACTGGTTGGGTTGGGGTGAGAGGAAGAAGTGGAAGGCTTGGAGGCCTTCGTTATAGCGGACAGATGTGCACAGGGAGTTAATGTCCATGGTGAAGACAAGGCGTTGGGGACCAGGGAAACAAAAGTCATGGAGAAGGTGAAGGACGTGGGTGGTGACCCTAAGGTAGTTGGGGTGTTCCTGGATTAAGGGGGACCGGACAGTATTAAAGTATGCAAAGCTAAGTTCGGTGGTGCAGGAGCAGGTTGAGATAATGGGTCGACCTGGGCAGTCAGATTTGTAAATTCTGAATAGGAGGTAGAATTGGGCAGTGCGGGGTTCCCGGACTATGAGATTGGAGGCTGTGAATGGGAGCTCCCCAAAGGTAATGAGGCTGTGGATGGTCTGGGAGAAGGCACTTTAGTGATGGGAGGTGAGGCCGTGGTCGAGAGTGCAGTAGGAGAAGCTATCTGTGGGTTGGTGCCAGGCTTCAGCCGTATGGAGGGTGGTGCACCAAACTACCATAGAGCCCCCCTTGTCTGCTGGTTTGATTGGGATATTGGGGTTGGAGCGGAGGGAGTGAAGGGCTGCGTGTTGCAAGGATGAGAAGTTGGAGTGGGTGAGGGGGGTGGACAGGTTGAGTCGGTCTATGTCACAGCGGCAGTTGGAAATGAAGAGATCGAGGGTGGGTAACAGGCCAGCACCGTGTTGGAGGCACGAGTCGTCGTCCTCGGAGGGTGGACAGGAGTCTTGATGGAAAAAGCAAGCCAGGAGGCGGAAGAAATGTTCAATGTCGCATTGTGTGCTGAATGTATTGATCCAGGAGTGTAGTCGGATGAAGGTGAGGCCTTTACTGAGGACAATCTGCAAAGAACAGGGCCTTGAACATTAACTATGTCACTTCCAATGCACATAAGTGCACCATATTGCAAGCCCGACTGAAAATCCTATGCAACAATGACTTGCATACAAAAAAAGTGTCTTTTTGCAGCAATATTTAAATTTTTGTATGTTGTTCATGCCTCCAAATTCCATACTATTTCTTAATGTGCTACTCTCCAACTTACCTAATCCATATTTTTATTTTGTTTCTACTTTCTAATTGTGCAATCTAGTGCCCATCACCTTGCCAAATTAACTTAGACCCTGCCCAACAGCACTCGTGAACCTCTTGGTGAATGCCTAGCTCAGAAAATAAAAGAACAAGATAATATTTGTTCATCGAGCAGGAAAAACCTCAGTGCATGGTTTATCTAAAAGCAAGAAAAATGTTGCAATTCAGCGACAGACGCCTGATACAAAAAAAGCTTGACACACTTTAACTCGGCTGAGAACACACAGAAGTTGCAGAATCAAGCTGTTTTCAAACGATATAAGCATAACACAACAAGGAGACACAAGCAAGGCACTCAAGCACTGTGAAGCAGAATTGAGAAACGTTGTGAAGGTGGCCACGATTGTGTTGCCATTAGATTTCAATCATCTCCTAAAAGGAATGTAGGAATCAATAACTTCATTACAGAAATCCCAGCAGAACTTCAAGTCTATGAATGGCTGAATTAGCATCTGCTCACCTCTCTGAGTAGAAGAATGAAAGATGCGAAGTAGAACACATAGACCATCCCCACCAGCCAGTGGAGGAACATTGTGGTTCCAGGCGCAGATTGAAAACTCAGCTCTCTGTCTTTCAATGTAGCATCAAACATTTCCTGGAGCAGATTAAAATCAGCAAAATATCAGACCCATCACTGCAGCTAATCCAGATTTCATGATAGCCCCATTTTTAAAAATACACTTTTTAATCCAGGCAAAAAATGATTAAAAGTCAATATCCATTTCACTATTAAGAACCTAATAGTCCTTTTAGATGTGTCATTGCTTCATTTACAAATGCTAGCTTTCTTTTCACTCAGTAAATCTGAAATTATGAAATCTTATTTCTGGTTTCCTGTAGGTTTATAAAGTCCTTAATTTTTGTTGTGAGCAGACAGCTTTTTTCCCTGGATTAGCAACATTCATGCAAGTGTAACACAATCAGGTTAAATTATACATTTGTACATTGACACTGTTCTGAGATATGCCATAAAGTATGGTTGTAAGGATGCAGAATTCAATTACATGTCAGAGATCAAGCAAAAGAAAGCAATTGTTTATCAGTTGTTCATTTAAATGACAAGCACATCGAGGCGGCTTCAACAGAAGACCCAGTACAGAGTCAGAACAGTCTTGCAGAAGAATCCAGAAAACAGTTTGCTATCCATCCCAAAAAAAACCAAGGCAGACTGAAAATGTTCAATCCTTTCCAGAATGCACTAGAGAAGCACAAGACAGCATAAACAATCCTGGACCTAAACTCTCTTACTGGCTCTAAGCTCAGCCAACCATTCAGTCCATGTCATCTTTTGAAGCAGGCATTTTAAACAGGGGTCCACAGAAAGTTTCATACAGTTAATCTTGTCAAAAAGAAAAGTATTACCCCAATACAAAAAAATTAATTGGAATAAGAATATTGCGAAGATGAGCCTCAACTTAAATGATCTTAAATCATACCGAACAGTGTTGATTAACTAATTTTGCACATGTTGAGGAGCTCAAGTAGCTAAAATGTTCTTCACTCAGATTAACACAGCTGGGCTCCATTTAAGAGCAGGTGGGGTGGAGAAATGGTCAGTCACTGTCAATACAGAAACATATGGGCAAATGGATTAGCCAGAGTGCCTGTTACTCAAGAATGACAGAGCTAAATTTCCATTAAGATGCTCCTGGGTAATTAAGACTGTTGAGGTTTTCCATTGGTGGAGATTAAAATCAGGTGGGTTCAAGAGACCAGACTGGTGTAGTGCAGAGATCGTGGACCTGGATTATGTTATGGATACAGGAATGAGTGAAGTTATAATGAGATTTGAAAATGAGCATGTGCAACAAGTTTAACAGCAAATTAAAAACATACTTGATTAAAACACTTTTTTAAAAATACAGGTTAAAACTTCAAGAACTACTGTTCCAATGAATCACTGATAAAGCTCATTATCATGAAGCAACTTACGAGTGAACAGATGTCAAGCCACCAGCCGCATATCAGAGGGAAAACACCAATTTCCACAACTACCAGCAAGGACACCTAAATAAACAAAACCATGATGTTCTGTATAATATACATAAAGACATCACTGGCTAAACACAATCTCCATCTATACATTAGACAACTCTATTATGCACACTTGAGCAAATCTTATTAATTATAATTCTTTTTGCTGCAACTGTGGGTAATCCAAAACGGAGGACAGGAAAAAAATTGTGGCTGTAAGAGCTGCTTTTTTTTGAGGTACTTTCATTGTTGGAGCAGATTTTCTCAAATTCAAGGAGCAGTAATTGGTGTTTTATAAGCTGTTGCATTGCTTGGGATCTTTGGGAAAAGCAGCTTTCAAAACAACTGCACTTTTTCCCTGGGTGAAGGATTCAATAACAGTCATGCTTTCAAGGAGAAAGGTAGAAAGTTTAAGGGGGATACACGCAGCAAAAGTACTTCACACAGAGGATTGTGGGCGTTTGAAACTCGTTGTCAGGACTGAAGAAGGGCTTATGCCCGAAACACCGATTCTCCTGTTCCTTGGATGCTGCCTGACCTGCTGCGCTTTTCCAGCAACACATTTTCAGCTAAAATCAGAATGCCCTTAGTGTGGGACTTTATTCATTGATAATGAACAAAAACCTTTTTTGTTTGAAAAGATAATAAGGAAGTTTTTGCTAATGACCTTTTTAAAGGCTTGAGGATAGCAATGACAAAAGAGAACATAGTAGATTTTATTGAGGTCAATTTATTACTGACAATAAAAGCAAATTCAATGGGTAATATATTTTATACCTGAAGCCAAAAACAAAATACAATCAACACTGGAAATAGAAATAAAAGCAGAAATGATAGAAACGTGCAGCAAATTAGGTCATATTCGAGAAGAAATATAACATTTCAGTTTGATAGTCTTTCATTAGCGTTTACAGATGTAAAACATTGTAAAGCAATTGAAAGGAAGAGGACAAACAGTGCCTGTAATTCTCAGCTCTCTATCTTCAACTTTTGGAGGTTGTTCCAATGAAGCACAATGAAGAAAAACACCTTTTTTGTTTAGACATTTTGCAGCCTACTAGCCTCAACAGAGTTCAACAATTTTTGACCATAACCTTTGTCTATTATTCCTTCCTGGCTTTGGTTTTTCTAATTTTCTTTACTTTTGCTGGCAGACAACAGCTTTTCAGCATTTGGTCATTCACAATCCTCCAGACCCATCCTTTGTTTCTTTACCTGTTTCAGCATCGCTCCTTTGGCCTTGCGCCATCAACCCACATCAATCTTTCCTGCTTTCCAGTCTATCCAGGACCTTTTATTCTTTTTCTCCAATCTCCCCATTGATTGGTTTACAACCTAATACATCTCATCATCTTCCCCCGTGCTAATGAAAGGTCAACCTAAAATATGCTTTCTCTCTCCCCATATCCTGACAGACCTTCAGCACTTTTTTGTATTTTGTATCAAATCTTTTCACTGCGGAGTTTCAATAAAAAGTTGTTTTTGAAACCTTCAAAAATATTATAACATTTGGAATCATAATTAGGATACAGTATTTTTAAGGTTTACCAGCACACATAAACAAAAGATCTAAGATAAAACACATTGATAGTTGTAACAATGCAACGATACCTTCACAACAATATAACAAACGCCCAATAAACGTCGGGATCGTTGGAACTTCACCAGTGCAGCCAAGCCCTGTTCACAGTTAAGTTAAACAAACGCTTTATGTAAACAGTACAATGAGAACAAACCATATCAGAGAGTGGACCTAATCTTGAATGGTATATTGTCAAGACAGTACACTTACATATTCTGGTTCTACAAATTAGATTTTTGTTTAATAGCATACTGCATTCTGTGGGTGGTGGTAAAGGTTGAACAACTCCAATCACAACAGACTAGGCAACTGACCAATTTTGCAAGGCAGTCAAAAACAAGGCCTCTATGTTTGCAAGGGAACTAAGCCAAGTTTGGGCATCTATCTGGAATGCCTGCATAACCATCCTTACTGATTACTGGGCTGCCTTTAAAGTAGTGCAGAGAGGACATAGGACATTGTACCCTGAAACTGGTCTGACCTAACCTGGTTCTACTCAAAGCATAAAAGATAAAGACCAGGCTACTGAAATAATTCACTACATTTGCATAACCTGAAAGAGCTGAACCATCATTGCTTGAAAGGCTTTTCTGAATGGTTCAATGGGTTAGTCCAGCACAGTTGAATTCCCTGGAGTATTAACTGGTGTATAACCTTCAGTAACTTTTTTTTTCATTTGCTCATAGGATTGTGTCACTGGCTGGGCCAGTACTTATTGACCATCCCTAGTGGCCCTTGAGAAGATGACAGTAAGCTTCCTTCTATAACTGCTGCAGCCCATGTACTGTAGGCTGCGAACTAATGCAGTTAGTGAGGGAGTTCCAGGACATTCACCCAGTGACATTAAAGGAACAGCAATATACTTCAAGTCAGGATAGTGAGTAGCTTGGAGAGGAATTTGCAGGTGGTGGTGTTTCCATGGATCTGCTGCCCTTGTCCTTCTGGATGGAAAAATCACCATGGGTATGAAAGGCTCTGTGTAAGGAGCAATGGTGAATTTCTACAGTTCATCTTGTAGATAGTACACATTTATTAGAGTTTTGTTGGTCAAGGAAGTGGATGTGATGCCAAACAGGCTGCTTTATGTTGGATGGTGTCAGACTTAGAGTTCTTAAACTGTTACCATTTAGCAATGAAGACTACATTGTTACTTGGAGTTCACAACCAATTCTGATAATAATAAGGATACGTGACAGATTATCAGAGTCATAGCCAGGAGTACATAGCCCACTATAGTTGTTATCAGGCCTTCAAAATGTGAAGCTTGAACCTGAAAAAAGAATAGCAATTGGTACAAAGATCAATAAAGTTACGATAAAAGTTACCAAAAGATCAAAAATCATAGGATCTTTTGTTTGATAATTTTTTTGCATAAAGAAAACACATATTTAAGTCTAAGAATAGATTTAATACTGTTCTGTAATGGTAGCATTACCATTGAGCATGAGAGTATCAATGTTTTTCCATCATTTATAACTTAATACACAATATTCACAATTTTTTCAAAATATAGTTAAAATACTTTTATAAATTTAGAAGCTATGAAAATGCAACTATGTAGTAATTCAAGAGACTTCAGTTATAAAACAGATTATTAATCAGAAATACTGTTCTCATGATGGCAGAATGCAGTGAACTACATGGGTTGGGGGAGGACAAAAAAAAAGAGTCCAAATTAAATCGCTGGTTTGTGCTCAGGAAGCTAATGCTAACTGGGATATTAGTACACATGAAAGTATCTGGGATAGGAAGGAAAATGAGAATGACATTGAATGAGCAAGGGAGAGGCCAGGAATATTCAACCCAAGATGCAGCACAATCAATGTGACACACTAATTACTACATTGTGTTCCTGCTAGATATTCATATCTATTGGCAACCCAATGGTATAAAAGGGCAAAATGACAGAACAGACCTGAGTTCTTCAGGAAACTAAAAGTATATTTTTTAAAAAAACACATAGGTTTTTCAAATAATTTTTATTTTTAAATAAAGCTGTTCAAAATAGCAATGCAGTGTGGAAAATATACCACAGTATTTGGATGTGGCACCAAACTCTTCAAAATACAATGACCTGTGGTAAACAAAAATTCCCAACAATTTGCTGGGAAAAACCAAACTGTAACCTGGATTACCACAGCATATTAAAAAAAAAACAAGCACAGGTACTAATTTACACAATATAAATATATTTACAGATGACACAGAGACATTGTATGAATTTAGTTTAACTATCTATTATCGTCTCAAAAGGACACGCACAATATCACTGGTACTTACATACTCCTCAAAGCCCAAACCAACAACCGAGAAGTGTCCAATATGGTACGGACAAAATGCTGAAACATACAAAAGCATTAATATTACTATCCGTGTAATCACAAATTCTACTTCTAATAAGTCACACTAAAAGTATAGACAAAAGCAGTATCAGCACAGCAGCACAAATCTTAATGTGATTTTCCTTATTTCATCCCTCTTAGTTCTCAATTGTCTTTATCACATTTGTAATTATCTGTATTTTAATTTCCTTGTCCTTTTTCATTCAGGCAGCTCTGGAGTGGTTTTGCTCTCCTTTTCCCCTTTGACAGAATATTTTTTGACTGGACCTGAACCATCTCCTCAATGAATGCACTCCATTGTTCAACTACAAGTCTCATTTCACCCCATCTAGCCAGCTTCTGATTCTGCTTTACCACAGTTAATTAGATAATCCACACTAAGAAAATGTTCTTTCCTATCATCACCCTAAACAGTCTGTCAAATGCTCCTCCATTAATACTTGATCGACTTGGTCCACGTAATTTCCAAGAACCAGTTCCGATAGTGCATCTTTTCAAGTTAGACTGGACACACTACCGTAGGAAGCTTTTCTGAACCCAATCCAGAAATGTTTAACTCTCCATTCTTACTGCTACCACTGTCCAAGTGTACAATCAGGTCATTAAAATCCCCAGTTCAAACCGCTCTATAACGTTGGCATATCTCTAGCTTTCCTGCCAATTTGTTCCTCTACATCTTTCTGCTAGCTGATGGTTTATAGACTACACTAAACACAGTAATTTGTTTATTCCTTAGCTCCAGCGAGATAGATTCTGTCTTTAAACCCGTTGGGATATCCACTTTTGCCATCATTGCAATGCTCTCCTTCTTTACCTACCTTTTCAGAACACTTTATGCCCAGAAATATCTATCATCCAGTACTCCTAGTCCTTCTTAAGCTGGATCTCCTATCGCCACAATGTATTTCCACATGGCAATCTATGCCCATAACACCCCAATCTTATTTATTGTACAAACAGAAACATGCAGTTACTCAGATTTAGACTTCATTAATTTCTCCCTTTCTCCATTGTAACTTATTGACTTTCTGATCTCTATACCAGCACTATCTGTCTCTCCAAGTACTGTGTACATTCCAGTACTCCTCTAATAGTCTTTCTTCCCACATTCATGTCAAGTTAGTTCAAGACTTTAATGACAACACTAGCAAAATGTCCCGCAAGGAATCCAATCCAGCTCTGTTCAGGACAACCCATTCAGTTTGTACAGGTGCCATTTTATCCAGAGATAGAACCAGTGTCCCAGGAACCTCAAGATCTCTCTACTGCACCAGTCTTCCAGCCACATGTTCATCTGTCTTATTCTTGCCTTTTTGTATTCACTTGCATGTCCTATGGATTATAATCTGTAGAATACTATATTTGAGGCCCTGTTTGTTTTCTACTCAGCTCCTTCAATTCTGATTCCAGAACCACATTTCCTTTCCTATCAAAGTCATTGGTACCAATGTAGACCAAGACCTCTTGTTGTTCACACATTTAAGAAATGTTTAGTGCTCTATTCTTCAATTGGTGTCGAATAAAATGATTTCAATCAAGGCAGAGGCAGCGAGATTATTGTTTTCCACACACACATTATAATGGAGTGGAAACCATGAACCAGGAATCTAGTTTCCTGATTGTTGTGCTGCAATCCCAATTGGTAACAAATTTGGGAGGATGAAATAAAATTTAGTTGTTTGGCCTTATAGTTTGATCAGTGGAAAATCATTAATCACAATAAAAATACATAAAAGAATGCCTGTAGACTGTAGAGCTACACTGCAGCAAACAGGTGAACTCTGAGGGACACACTAAAACTAGGCAAGAGAAAAGGCAAGTTATTTCAGCGTTCACTCATTATTTGATGCCCGTTTTAAGAGTTTCGATGGACTCAAGTCAAAATATCACCAATGTACATGTTCATGGCACTTTAATAACTGAGTCTTACCTCCCAAAATTTCTATGCTGAAAAGGTTCGAAAGCAATCCAATCTAACGATAGGTGATCAGGTGAACACAAGCTATAATTTGCCACGAGGACTCTACAATCACTTTGTCAAATAGCTTATTCAATACTTCCATCTCAGCTTCCACAATTTGCCCAGAGTTAAAACATTTTTACTATTGCGTTACGCAATGCAATGTGGGTTTCTCAGGTCTTGTCCAGCAAACATGATCAATATTAAACTAACACCACCTGTGGTGTGACATCACCAGTGTTATTGCTCATCCTTGTTTGACAACATTATTTTAGTAGATGTTTATGTTGTCACTAGGGTAACAATGCCCTTTGAATGTATTCAGCATCACAAACCTATAGCCCAAAAAGGGATTCAGCTTAAAACACAGTCCCAAAGCACTGGTAACTCTTGTAGGATATCTATTTACATTCTTGTAGAACTGAGATTTTTTTCCTTCCTTTACTTAAGGAAAATGCACGAGTACAAAAGGAACATTGATGACATCCCATCCAGAACTGCATTTTGAATCAATGACTCTGCTATTGAGAATGCAATAGAATCCATAAATTACTTTCATACATTTATACTTTTTGCCTTGACTATTAACTGGGGATATGTTCTGGGATGCAACCATTACCATAATTGACTTCCCATGGGTGGATGTACATATAAAACAAACTATTTACTCAACTCTAGTTTGAAGATTTTATAATTAGATACAAGATCTAGATCAAGAGGTACTTACCAAACACAAGAATAAACAGCGTATTTAATGAAACCACCCAGAAAACATGCTCCTGTCAGAAAAGTACAAAATGACAGTTTGGATTAAATAATGACAACTTTACAAAGCTTTTTAAAAAGCAGGATTTTTAAACCATTCCTGTTTTAGCTATCACATTTAAACGATAAAGTTTACTAACAACTTATTTACAGACCTAAATGGGACCATTTTTGTTTTGATAAAGTCAGCCATGTTACTTTTCTCCTATATTATCAAAACATTGTGCTTATATTATCAAAACATTTGATAATATAAGCACAAAATAGTTTTAAGCTAGCTAAGCATAAAGAATCTACAGTTTTAACCACGAGCTAATAAATCTTAAGACACAAAAGCTCTTCTGTGTATTTCTGCTGAGCTATAAATGGGTTGACAGCATTAACAATTGCAGCAAATTTTGTTTTAACTGGCACCCAATGATTCATCACCTCGATAAACTAGCAAACATTATATCCCTGAAATACCAGAGGTTTACCGTATTATCACAATCTCCGCGATTACGGAGTTGTCAGTTGAGGGTGTGACTGAGAAGGTTCTCTACTTCTAAATAATTACTTTAATAAAACTTATATGGTATATGGTGAAAATAAAGTATAACAGTGATGGATTAATTTCTATTACTTAGTGTATATTTTTACATTGATTGTACAGACCTCTTGGTAAAAACAATGACTGCAGATGCTGGAAACCAGATTCTAGATTAGAGTGCTGGAAAAGCACAGCAGTTCAGGCAGCATCCGAGGAGCAGGAAAATCGACGTTTCAGGCAAAAGCCCTTCATTAATCAACCAGTACACACTTGGTTTTCCCCCCATAAGTGGGGATTAATAAAAGGTTTCCTGTACATCAACTGCAATATTCTCTTCCATTCTTGAATGCAGAAAGATGACTTATTAGAAAAACGGAACTCCTTTTAAAACTTACCAGGAATACAAGGGAACCATCCAATCCTAGCATCTATGAAACAAAAGTGGATGAGTTTTAACAGCACACGTTTTAATCACAACGACTTGATTCCTGAAATTTATTTTTAACTCCTCACAAAGCTTATTTTGAGTTATACAGTAATTCAAATTAACTAAGTGCATTTATGCAATGCAAAAATACACCATTAATTGATCAATTTGAAATAACCAATTCTAAATTGAATAGCATACGAAACTTTACCCAAATTGCAATATTAACTTTAAAATATATAGAAGACCCAATATATTAGAAAACAGCATGAACTTGATGGACTGAATAGCTTCTTTTTCCGCTCTAATGACTCAGTGTTGACATTTAGCTGCATATTGGTGATGGCTATATGTGGCAATGTTATGTGATAAATTTCATAATATTAACTAGATAAACAACTATTATTACAAAGTTTAAAAAGTTCCTGCAGTTGCAGATTGCTGCTCAAATGTCATCATAGAACACCTCAGCTCTCAGCCCCCATTGTATTCACCTGCAACCATCAAGGTACTGGTGAGCAAAATGGATAATTAGGACTAATTACAAACTATTATTCTCAACCAATTAGTTAACCCAAACTTTCTGTCACCAGACCATCTTAGAACTTTCTTCCCAATGTATAAATACCCTACGCACTTCATTGCAACACAGTTGCATTTTCATTAACTTGGCCCCACATGCACAGACATATCAGATGTTGTTCACACTGCATCTCAAGTTAATTTTATTTCCGCTCCAGTTACACTAAAGCCCTGACCAATTCATTTTACTGAGCAGATAACATCCTTGTCCCACTTTGCTCCTTCACAGAACCTCATAATGTGAGCTAGACTTCCTACAAGAGTTCAGTCTTATCTAAGGGCAGCAAATCATTGATGACCAGTGATATCTTCAATTAATCTTGATTTACATACCCTAAACATTATCTGTAAATTCATGCTAGAAGCGAACTTAAAGGCTTGAATATCTTTCATCACCTTAGTTTGCTAACAAACTAAGTAGTATACAATATCATGCTATGGACAAATACCAGAAGGTGCAGTCATATATGATTACCTATGCAATCTAAAATATTTAGAAGAGAGATGCATGGACCACCTCTAAACAGATTTTATATTGCAGATGTATGGTCTGTGCATGTGTATGCAAACGAAAATGAGCTGATAATAATTGGCCTGTTTGAATTAGTACTCACAACTAGTTTTTCATATAAAATTCTTCTATCTTGGAGGAGAAATTCCAACTGTTCATAAAGAATGACTACCCTTCTGCAGATCTGGTAAATGCATACTTCAGATGCCCATCACTATCAGTAGGGACTGGAAACCTTCCCAGGCCTGAAAAACAACCTAGGTGCTTCAATGCAATTCATGATTCAGAACTGATCGGGTTGTCTATATTAGGTGATGAGGTCAAGGGAAAGTTGCATTTTTAAAATCAAAATATATTCTTGCCATTTACCCTCACTGCTGAAGTAACTGTTTATTTTAATTTTATTGCAATTAACATTTTTAAAAGCACTCAAGAAAGTCAGTTTTAATTTCAAAATCTCTATAGTAAAAGAATAACTGAAGTAGAGTTTGTGATCACATACCCGCTCCCATGTAAGCTCTTCTGCAGCTCTATCCCATTCCAATGCATTCCAATTCATATCATCTGAGGAGAGAAAAATAGCTTTAATCCATTAATTGCCAATATACTAAACGTAGTTTATTTATACAGTAATCTCCTTCAGCACTGAAGCCATCAACTGCTTTGGCAAGAGATTTGTCATTAACAAATGACAGAGAAAAGAGTTGGGAAGGTGTATTGTTGGGTAGAGGTGTGGGGCAAAAGTAACTTCTGAAGCTGATTAAAAATCAACTCAAACAAAACTAAGACCAGTGATTCATGACTCGGAGTGCATTAACCATTCCAATCAATATATTTCACATAAGAATAGAAACAAAGTTGCTCAGGTTGTGATGAGACTGTAAGCAACAAGGTACAAACAGAACAATGGGAGAAAAGTTTCAAACAGATTGAAGACCAGCCCTGGAAGTGCCGTGAATAATTTCAAGTGATGAGATTGGGTACATGGAATAAGCTGAGAGAATTTCAAGATGAATTGCAATAACTCCAGAAGACAGGACTGGCTGAAAGCTTGTGATTTTTTTTTCATTTGGGGGAAGTGGGTTCAACAAACTGGGTCAACATTTACTGTCCATCTCTAGTTGCCCTAGAGGTGATGGGGTGAGCCTTTTTGAATCACACCTTTGATGTGGGTAGATGCACTATTTAGGGAAGGAATTCCAGGAGTTTGACCCTGCAACAGTGAAGGAGTAATTTTATGTTAAGTCAGGATTTTGATAGATTTGGAGGAAAACTCATAACTGGTGGTATATCTGATGCTCTTGCCTTTCTAGATGGCAGTGGCCATGCATTATGATGCTGCCAAAGGAGCCTTGGTGATTTTCTACAGTACATTTTAGAAATGGCACATCTTGCTATTACTGTCTGTCAGTGGTAGAGGGAATGAATGCTTGTGGATGCAGTGCCAATTAAGCAAGTTCAAGTTTTGACTGTTATTAGAGCTGTACTCATCCAACTAGGTGGGGAGATTCTATCACAATTTTGATAGAATTTTATAGCCACAGTATTTATGAAGCTTGTCCAGTTCAGCTTCTGGTCAATGGTAATTCCAGTAGTGGGAGATTCAACAAAGGTAGCGTCAGTGAATGTCAAGGGATGGTGGTTAGATTATTTTGTTGAAGATAGAATTTGGCTGGTACGTTACCCAAGTCTGGATATTGTCTTGAGCATTAACTGTTCCAGTATCTAAAAGAGTGGTGAACACCATACAAACATCCCCACGTCTGACCTTATGATGGAGGGAAGCTAATTGGAGGATGCTGCTGGAGACCATTGGACCTAGGACATTAACCTGAGGAACTTCTATAGAGGTGTCCTGCAAATGGGGTGATTGATATTCAACAATCACAAACATCTGATTTTTGTTACTGACATGACTAACCAGCAGCTAGTTTTTCCAGATTCCCTCTGTCTCTAGTTTTGCTCTGGCTCCTTTCTACCATATTGTGAAATGCGGCCTTAATGTCAAAGGCAGTAATAGTCACCTCTCCTCTGGAATGCAGTTCCTTTGTCCATATATGGAACAAAGGCTTTAATGAGTTCAGGAGCTGACTAGCTAACAGAGCATCACAGAATCCCTACAGTGTGGATGTTGGTCATTCGGACCATAGAGTTCACACCAACTTTCTGAAAAGCATTCCAAACACACCATTTCCCTGTAACCTTGCCTTTCCCATGGCTAACACACCTTGCTTGCACATCCCTGGACACTAAAAGGCAATTTAGCATAGACAATCAACATAACCTGCACTGTGGGAGGAAGCCGGAGCACACGGAGGAAACCCATACAGACACGGGAAGAATGTGCAAACTCCACACAGTCACCTGAGGCTGGAATCAAACCCTGGTCCCAGGGGCTGTGAGGCAGCAGTGCGAGCCACTGAGCACCTGCCGCCATCACTCCCACCAGTAAGCAGATGATTGCTAAGCAAGTGCCGTTTCATGGAGCTGTTGTCAGGACCCGTGGAAAATGCCAATAATCATGCCCACTGTTCCACAGGCCATCACAGTATGTAAAAATGTATAAAATCCCAATGAGACCATAAAAATGACCAATTTAAATTATTTTTTGTTCCTATGATGTGGGCAGTAATGATTGACCAAGGATTTATCACTAATCCTTGCTGCCCTTGAATTAAGTTACTTGCTGCAAAATTTCAGAGCAATTTAGAGTCAACTGCACTGCTCTGCGTCTGGAGTCTCATCGTCCATAATAGGCAAGGGTGGCAGATTTCCTTTCCTAAAGGATATTAATGAAGGAGACAGATATTTACAACAGTTGATAAAGATGATATGGTTGCCATGAGGGTAGCTTATAATTTCAGATTTGTTTTATTTGAATTCAAATGTCAATACATGCCCTGGCAGGATTGAAACCCATGTCCAAGAACTGGGATCTTGAATTACCAGTCCAGTGACAATACCATTAACTAATTTGCCATCAGGTTGCAACATTAACGTAGGTAATATATTGTAATATGTTTCACATAGCAGAAAACAAAAGTTTTCTAATTTTATGCAAACTATACACTCTCAAAACCCCAAATAAACACAATCACAACAGTACAGAAAAAATGGTGGCACAGTGGTTAGCACTGCTGCTGTACAGAGCCAAGGATTCCAGCCTTGGCCAACTGAGAAAGTGGAGTTTGCACATTCTCAGTGTCGACATAGGTTTCCTCCAGGTGCTCTTGTTTCCACCCATAATCCAAGATGTGCAGGTTAGGTCAACTGACCTGCTAAATTACTCATGGTGTACAAGATGTGAAGGCTAGGTGAATTAGCAAATGGGAAAAGCAGCACTTTAGGGATGAGGTTGGTTGTGTCGCATGCTCTTTTGAGGGGTTGCGTGGGCTCAATGGGCCAAATGGCCCGCTTCCACACTGCAGGGGGGGGGCGGGCGAGC
>NC_057738.1:20751541-20768680 GCF_004010195.1 Chiloscyllium plagiosum
GAGACGGTCAAGAGAGAGAGAGGGGGCAAGAGAGAGGGGGGGCAAGAGAGAGGGGCGAGAGAGAGAGAGGGGCGAGAGAGAAAGAGAGTGGGGGCGAGAGAGATGGTTGCTTTCTATCTGCAGACTCTGGATGATTGTTACATTCTGCATTACTCTAGTCACATAACTTTTGAATACTGTGCTGCTCAATGAATCTGAGGGCTGTCACCAGCAGAATTTCCTTAACTTGAAATAATCTCAGTGCTGTTCTTCTCAAATTCTCCTCTTACAGCTTCTAAAAAGCAACATTTTATTGCATGGCTTGACAATATCCATGATTTTCAAACTGTAACACCTTCCTGGGGTTCCAGTCAGAGCAGTTTCAACTTCAATTTCCGTGGAGAGTCTCAAAAGAGAAAATATGTGCTGTCTTACACTGTTCATTTTTTTTATATATATATATATATATGCTGTTCATCACTTTACTGATGATTGATAGTAAATTGAAGGGTGCTATTTGACCGGTTGGATTTGAACTTGCTTAATTGTCTTTAGCATACCTGGACAATTTCTCATGAGATTGGGTAAACAGTCTTTTAACTCTTCTGGAACAATTTGGCAAAGGGTGTGGCAACTTCTTCAATTGCTAAAATGTTGTCAGGGCCCATTGTCTTCACAGTATTGAGCGCCTTCAGCCAGTTCTTGATAGCTTATAAAGTGAATTGAATTTGCTGAAGTCTGGCATCTTACATACTTTGGACCCGTCTGAGATGGATCATTCACTAAACATTTCCAATTGAAGATTGCTGCAAATACTTTAGCTTTGTCATTTGCACGGATGTGCTGGGCCTACCTATCGAGGACAGGGATATTTGTGGGATGCTTCTTCCAGTGAGTTATTTAATTATCCATCACCATTCACAACTGGATGTGGCAGGACTGCAGATTTTAGATCCGATCCATTTTCTGCCATTTGTGATGCAGCTTCACCGGGTCAATAGCTCATTTTCAGGAATGCTCGGAGCTGCCTCTTGCATTTTCCAATTAATCAGTACTGGTCACACCCTTGATTGCAATGCCAAACCATCAAGTTGCAGAATGCATTGAAGTAGAATTCTGCTGCTGCTGGTGGCCCACAGTACTGCTAAACCTGTTCGAAATCTATCCCATTTAGTGCATGGTAATGCATTACTACATGATAGAAGGCATCTTGAATATAAAGTCGGGACTTTATCTCCAGAAGGAACTGTGCAATGGTCACTCATTGGTATTGTCATGGACAGCTGCAGCAAGCAGATTGGAATATGTAAAGTATGTTTGTCCTTGTTGTTGCTTCACAACCTGCCACAAACCCAGTCTAGCAAAGATGCTCTTAGGGACTTGGCCAGCTGGGTCAGCAGTGGTACTGCTGAGACACTTACAGGCATTAAGTCCCCAACCCAAAGTACACCTGGATGCCCTTGCGACACACTTTCCTCTACGTGGTTCTCAAAATACAATATTGATTCATCAGTGGAAGGGGTGCAGTATGTGGTTATCAGTAGCTAGTTTCCCTTCCCATATCTGACCTTAAGATGTCATGGGGTTCAGAATCAACACTAAGCACTCCCAGGATAAATCTCTCCCAACCACTGCAGCACCACCCTTGTTCAGTCTATCCTGCTGGTGGGACAGCACATACTCAGGAGCAGTGATGGCAATGTCTGGGCCATTTATTATACAGTATAATTCTGAAAGTATGGCTATGACTGACTGCTTGCTTGACTAGCAAGACAATCCTCCCAATTTTGGCACGAAACCCAGATCTTAGTTTGGAGGATTCAGCAGGGTCGAAAGGACAGAGTTTGTCATTGACATTTCTGATGCCAATCAACCTACCCTTTTTTGAAGCTTAAGCTGTTAGATACAATGGAGTGGCAAAGTGGGCCATTTTAAAATGCAGTTAAGAGTCAAAAAGATTGCTGTGAGCCTGGAGTCAGTTTGGAACTTTGAAACATAAACATTGACAACAAACTACTAGGACATTTTGGAAAGAGGGCCAGAAGGAATGTTCTAGGAAGGATAAAGAACTTACTCAAAGGACTCGTTCAACCCCATTTGTAATTTTCATGAGCAATTTGGGTATGTAGGCACATCCTGACATTGGGCAAGATACAGAAGACAACTAAGTGGCTGTCCATGGGTGGGCACATGGCATGCAAAAGCAAGCACTTGTTGCAGTTACAGTTTTTTTAGAAGGACATCATTGATTAAATGAACAGATTTATGCCTACCTCTTGACTAACGCGTTACCACCAAAGTATTCTTCTTGGATTTGGAAGAGGAAAGGTTTGCACCAATTTAAATTATTGAAGTCACATTCTACTGATATACCCATAATACCTTGAGCACCATTGTTGGCATCAGCTCCATCTTCTACTACAGCATCATCTTCATCATCATTTTCATCATCCTCATTCTCACCCTCGTCTACCCGAACATTGGCATTCTCAGCTTCTACAGGAGCTACCCCAGCAGCACCAGCTGCTGGGTTTTCTGCTGCCTGGTTGGCTGGTTGAGCAGCTTGGGGGTTCTCAGCTGCAGCATTGGGAGCTGCTGGAGGCTGCAGGATTGAAATTGCTAATTAATTACATAAAATTCAATAATTAAACATTTGAATAAATGTTATAGGTTTGCTCTAAAGATTTCAGGTCAGTTGGGAAGGAGTAGAAAGGTCAAAACCCAAAGTCTAATTCTCAACTTTGTATCTCTCATCAAGCCTATATACAAATTACAGCACAAGAACAAGTGGGCATTTAAATTCACTGTACTAACGTCGCTGCTGAGACATGACCGTTATGGAAACAGAGAGAAATATTTACTTGTTTAATTACTATTACTCAGTCTGTATCTACATGATGCAGTTCATTGCAGTCTACAACCTTTTCTTAACATAACTCATCTACTGTAATAAGTTTGCCAAACAATAAGTGCTTCTGAATTTGCTGTACTATGTAGCCAGTTGGCATTACAATGAGCAATATCACAATGTAGTATAGAGAGTCTTGTTTACGATTCATGTTTTGACCACTGAGCACTTTGCTTGGGACTGATGGATAATTACATAGAGTAACAGTGTAAAAAAACTGAAAGGATTATGTTTAAAAGATGTAAAATAATTTGATTTTAGAAGATAGAAAATCACTTTTTAAAATCCTGAACAACATAATATAGACAAGACAAGGATACAAATAATAAAATGTTAATATATATTATGAGGAAAGAAGCACATGTAAAGGTTGAAATACATTGCCCATCATCTTCCTTATTACTTCCAGCAACAAAAACAAAAATTCATTTCTATAGCCCCTACCTCATTTTGTCCAACTCCATTGGGCGGTTGGGCCTGGTTTTGTTCCAGCCACTGTGGTGCTCCACCGTGCACAATTTGTTCTCGCAACCACACAAGGCTAATGAACGCACAGAGTGTGCATGTTACCACAAAACAACCTTGCAAAGAGTCTGCCAGCAGATTCTCTCTGGAAATATACAGAACAGAAGTTTAAATAGGCAGAATCAGTTCTACACTTAAAAGTGATTTGAAATTTTAATGCATAATGTACAACTGGGCAAATCTGTACATACCATGTGGCTCAAACAAATGATTCAAAGTTTACAATTCATAAAACCTGTAGCTCCATATCTGAATTAAAGGAGTCTTCCCCACATATGGGTAAATTTAAAAATAAACAAGTTCAAAATTGGCTAACCTTGAACAAGAAGCCAGAAGTGCTATCAGTTATGAAAGGTCTAAAAGTGCAATTGTTAAATTAAGCAACACATCGGAAATTGTTTAAAACCAGTGTTTAACTTGGACTGATTACTAGAATTCATTCAAAAACACCTTCTGAACTTGATTTCACAGAACCAAATTGAAATTGCTGACAAAAGGGAGATTTGCATAGGGTGAGGAAATAAAGGAAAACGAAAGCATTGCAATAACATTTATGTTGTTTGAAAATAACAAGTATCATTAATAGCTGAATGCACTACAGTAGCATTTGACAAGTCAGCAATGCAGAGTCATTCCCTTGGAAGCACAAATGACAAAAGGAATGAAACATGGCACTAACATACTGGCACGATGGATTAAAAATTATGTTAATGGTACTTGTGCTTCAGACGAGAAATTCATTAGACCGAACATGGAAACAAAGCTCGGCACTTTGGACTGGTGGTTACCAGGAGGACAGAGAACTGTAGGATGAAACATTGGACACATTTCTTCTAAAACCTTTCCATCACATCAGGTTGCACAACCAACTTTACGTCGGTGGGAAATGCTGAATATAATCACTGCACATTAGCTGCTAAGAATAAATTTTTACTTGACAAATCAGTTTGCAGCCCGAAAAATAGTAGTAGACTATTTCCCTGTTGGCAAAATAATTCCTTGCTCTGATAGTTCATTTCACAGGTATGCCTCCCCTTTACATTAGTATGCTTTTTTTTTGTTGTTTATAGAGAACAGAGTTAATTCTTTATTTTGTCCCAGCCAACATTTCCCTTCTACCCAGCATGACAACAGCTTAGCCGTGAAATTATCTAGTTGCACACGGGAGTGCAGTGTTTAAAAGTCAATTGCTGCGTTTCCCCATACCAGAGGTATCTACATTTCAAGAAAATAACTGGTGTGAAGTATTTTGAGACATCTCTATATGAAGAAAATGTATAGAAATAAACTGAAATCATGATCAGGTTTTATATAGAAAAAAGTCTGAATAAATACCAGCTCTTATTGTACAGAATGATTCAGGAAGCATACAAAAACTGGTACAGAAAAGATTATGTTACCACATATGTATTCAAGAATATTTCAAACTTCAAATCAGTTAGTGAATGGAAACCAATAATATTTAAAGTCTCAATATATTAAAGGAACTAGATATTTTCTGTACTTATGCTGTTACATAAAATTACTTTTAAACAAAAACTTACGTGGATAACATATCTAGTGGCAGTGTCAACAGTGAGCTCACAGAGCCAGTAAACAAGCATTTGTAGATACGGCCTAAATAGGGGAAAAAAGGGAGTGTGAAATGTCACTTGAGCTATGATTGTCTTTCTGAATAGAATATTTTAAATTTTCATCCTACAAGTAAGCATTCACCATTTTGGCACACTCATCACCTTGCATATACATTTCAAAATGATGATCTCAGCACATTTCCAAATGAAAATCAGAAAATGTAGAAGAAATTATGTATAACTACTAACAGTCAAATTTTAGTGAAGAGACAGGTCAAATTTGGCAAAATGTACCAAAGACCCTGCGCAAGTCATTGCGGGAATTTCATCTTGAATATGAATATATGAATACACATATTAACATTCTTCTTTTATGTATGATAATTGATTTGCAAACGATTATAGAGAGGGAAATCAGGGAAATGGAGACCTGCGTTAGAGATGTTCAACATAAAATACACCATTTTCAGGTCCAAATACAGATGCAGAATAACCTGCTATTTTGTAGTCATTTTCATAATCCAGTCAAAATCATAATTAGTTGTCAGCTAAGGACAGTTCCCGCATTGAGGAATCAATCAATTTGGACAACCATATTTTGTCTCAGACCTTTACGTCAAGCACAAGTGGTCTCCAATTCAATTATGTTATCTGGCTTTAAACTTTGCAGTTATGGGGAGGAGGGTGGTGCATCAAACTCGCTGGCATGCTCAAAGTGGAACATTCCTCAGCATCATGGTAATACGATCCCAGACCCCTACACACTGATGCTATGATCGCTTCAACAAAAGCCAAAATGGAGACTAGGGAGTGAAAGGTACTTTTAAAGAGTTTCCACAAAATAGAAGCCATAGCAGAATTAAGAACAAATTAAAGTTTTCATTTAAAATAATGGACAATATCCAAGTTCTGTCAAATAGATGTGAACAATCTAATGGATTAAATCAGGATGCAATGAAGGAAATTATCTTATAACACTTTAAGATAGTTCAATATTTATCAAGACTTGTTTATTCAGTAGAACATGTACAAACTGGAAGTTAATCGCCACCTCAGATAAGATAAATGAAATGAATTTAATTTTATTTTCTCAAAAATGTCTTTAATTGTAACATGCTTCATCAACTTCTACAAGTCTCAAGACTCAAAGCAACGTTGAAAAACTATTAAAAGGGATAGGAAATAAGATTTAAAAATACAATCTTACTTTCCACAATTATTCAACAGATTCCATTATTCTTTTTGAATGAATAAAGTTGGAGAACCAATTTCCTGAGAAGAATGAGTTGGCTTAACAAAGAACTGGTAGGGACATGATGGGTTGGAGGGCCATCTTTGACTCTACATTTGATTCTGATAGAACGCAATAGTTCCATTCTCAGGTTCTCAGAAAATCATGCAACAGCAGCACCATTTAAACTCATGGGACTGGAATTGCATTATAGCCAATACAGGTAAGGACAGTTCACTTTCTACAAATAGACCTATTGCGTTAAAAGCTAATTTGTGTTGAAGAAACGTGTTATAGCAGAATCAACTGTATATCATTCAAAATTTTATTGTAACTCATTATGTAACTTCAATTGACCAACTTAATCTTAGTGCAAAACATTAAATTTAAAAGTTTCAGATTGGAACATAATTGGGAAATTTAAGATAAAATGTAGAAAACAAACCAACTTTTCTAAAAACTATTCAAAAATATAAAAATGCACTATAATTTCATTTGTACATGTCAATAATGATTTGAAACTGTATTAAATGCTATTAAATGTAGTTTAATGCTTACATGCTGTGAGGGGTACAACTCCCAGCCATGCAAAGGCCACCAATGTGTAATGGAACCAGTATCTTATTGCTGTACCAATACTTGTAACCAGTCCTGCAAAAATATCCTGGATTGGAAGTCTGGATGGCATATCTGGAGAATAAACTGGAAAGGAAACAAGTTTTTTAAAAATAAGCTTATATTCATTAAAACCATTTTTAAAAGACGATTATTTAGAATGCCTAACATCTTTGAAATATATTTTTGGATATAAAGTGCTCATTGTAAAATACTCAGGAAGGTGATAGCTTGAAAATTCATTTCCAGAAAAAGGAGTTCCACACACTGCAACTTTCTTTTAAAATGGAAAAATTTATGAAGTTTAACCTGCTGCATCATTTGGGCCTGTGACAACTGAACTTAAAGGGAAGCTAGCAACATTAGATATATGCATTGGATACTACTGGCTCACAATGTTAAACTAAAACAAAATGTGAAGCAGAAACTTACCATAATTATAAAATACAATTATAATCCCTGACATTAAGTAATGCATTTAAAGCGGAGGAAAAAAGCACTGCAAGAGAATTAGAGTAGATAGCACCAAGCAAGATATTGCATAATCGGCTAAATGAGCTGTTCAATTCAACACTTGCAGAATAATTTTACCCAAAAAAACAAACCAAACTCAAATGGTAAATGCACTGTCCTTTCTTTTCTGTGGACAATGTTTATACTCAGTCTTGCTCCCATGAAATGAACCTTTCTAGCTAAAGCTGACATTGTGGATAGAAAGAAAGAGTCAAAAAAAGTTACAGGTTTATGTTTTGCGACTTTGGCACAAATTCAGCACTTGCTCGTGACCTTGAAGAAACCTACCCTCAAGAACATAGCAAACCCATGTGAATTTCACTCCTCTCAAATGTTAAAAGAAATCTGATGCCAAGTCAAGGGATCGACAATATCTAGCAAAAGGAATAACAAAGCAGGGCAAGGGGCAATCACATTTAAGAATTCTCAGCATACAAACCATACAGTAAACAAATTAATTGACTTTTTTTTCAAATTTTCCAGTGAGTGGACAAGTAGGACAAAGATATTAGAAATAAAACATGACATGAATATGAAACACACTTGAAGAAATTCCCTGGAATTCACCATAGTTGACAAAAAATAAGTTGTCCATGGCTAGAGAAGTTGTGTCATTAGCTGTGTGTTATTACAGTGCTACATGTAAAAAAACAAATTATATTTCACGAATCACATGCAACATTTGGAGATCTTTAAATGCTAAGATAATCAAATTCTTCAACATGGCATGAAAGAATCAGGCTGTGAAGAACCATGCAAAAATAATTTATTTTAAGTTTTATCAATATTGAGTGGTTTCTTTAAAGGCTCTTTTTAAGCAAAGCTTCTTCTAAATCACATGACTGGTAACAGTAGAGCCTTGCTGAGGCCATTCTTGAACAGTGACTAGCTTGGAAAGAAAGTTTCTCTTTTACCTATTTCAGTTGGAGAGAAGTCTGCTAAGAACAAGATGTCAGCTGATATCTCCCAATACTGAAAACGAGGGGAGGGAGGGAAAGTGGTTGAGAACGTGTGTATATGTATTTTGGAATATTTAGAAGGATAAGCATTAATACATCTATTGGGCTGACTGTGTGTTATTGTTCCTTCACTGACTAAGTTTTGTTTTGAAAATAAACCAAAATCGTGTTTAATAAGAAATCCAATTGATTGATCTCATTTAAGACCTGATATGGACAAGGTATTTAATTGACTTTCTTGGTCGTTAGAAAAAATGTTTTATATTATGACCTATTGACGAATGGATTTGAGAGACAGTGCAATCGTATTGCATTAGTCATAACATTTAACACCGAAAATAATGTGAAAGAATACATTTTCATCAATTCAGTAATTTTTAAAGTTTGCTGTTTGTAGGGATTTATACAATGCATCTTATAGGGTAGCAGGGGAGAGATCTTTGCAGCAACTTTAGGACTTCCATATGCAACTCAGCATGTGCAGAAACCTGCAGTTATTGCAAGTCTCTTTCATAAGGTAATGGCAATGAATAGTGTTTTGTCATCATTACAACTGCAAAATCCAAATCTCTGTGAAACTGTTCTCCACACAGCACAGAAAATAGATTAACATTTAAAGCTAATGCAAGTTTTGTTCTGTATTGCTGTGGAAGTACAATATGCACACGAAATTTTGGTACAATCCAAATAAGCCCAAACAAAATCTCTATAGTTGGATTAAGGTATCAATCCATGTTAGAATTATTAATTTGGAAGTTCAGTACAGTTGAATGTTAAATAAATTAACTTCCATGTCACACAACATTCTAGCAAATTAAAATGGCCACTTTTAAACATACATCGGCATTTTAATTAAAAACTGAAGTAAAATCATAATAAATTTGCTTGTTTCTTGCGATCTCTCAGTGGCAGTTAGGAGCCATACCTCGTCCTCACCTTCAAAAACTAGACTGCCTTGATGTATTTTATTCATTGTTTGATGTGCTTATTCTAGAAGACATTAAGTTTGAAAAAGAACAGCATTGTACAAAATGGAAGAAGTTGATGTTAAATTTGTGCTGTAATAGTTTTTAAACGGAAAAACCATCAATTTGTTTCTGACCAATATGAGATAAATGCAATAATGATAAAAGTATTTGAATTGGTCAGTCCAGAGACTTTCAAATATACATCTGACTACCATCTCTTTAGTTAACAGAGGCTCATTACCACCCTACAGCTAAAATTCAATGCACCTCTTGTCTAACGTCAGAGTCAGAGATGTACACCACGAAAACAGACCCTTCAGTCCAACTTGTCTGTGCTGACCAGATATCCCAACCCAATCTAGCCCCACCTGCCAGCACCTGGCCCATATCCCTGCAAACCCCTCCTATTCATACACCCATCCAGATGCCTTTTAAATGTTGCAATTCTACTTACCTCCACCACTTCCTCTGACAGCTCTTTCCATACACGTATCATCCTCTGCATGAAAACGTTGCCCCTTAGGTCTCTTTTATATCTTTCCCCTCTCACCCTAAACTATGCCCTCTAGTTCTGGACACCCCCATCCCAGAGAAGAGACTTTGTCTATTTACCCTATCCATACCCCTCATGATTTTATAAATCTCTACAAGTCACCCCCCAGTCTCTGACGGTCCAGGGAAAACAGCCCTAGCCTATTCAACCTCTCCCTATAGCTCAAATCGTCCAACTGTGGCAAAATCCTTGCAAAATCTTTTCTGAACTCTTTCAGGTTTCACAACATCTTTCCAATAGGAAGGAGACCAGAACTGCATGCAAGGGCGGCATGGTGGCACAGTGGTTAGCACTGCTGCCTCACAGCGCCAGAGACCCGGGTTTAATTCCCGCCTCGGGCAACTGCGTGGAGTTTGCACATTCTCCAAGTGTCTGCGTGGGTTTCCTCCGGGTGCTCCGGTTTCCTCCCACAGTCCTTTGATGTGCAGGTTAGGTGAATTGGCCATGCTACATTGCCCGTAGTGTTAGGTGAAGGGTTAAATGTAGGGGAATGGGTCTGGGTGGGTTGCTCTTTGGAGGGTCAGTGTGGACTTGTTGGGCCGTAAGGCCTGTTTCCACACTAAGTAATCTAATCTAATTAAAACATTCCAAAGTGGCCTAACCAGTGTCCTGTACAGCCACATGACCTCCCAACTCATGTACTGAATACTCTGACCAATAAAGGAAAGCATACCAAACGTCGTCTTCACTTATGCAGCAACATTTAGTAGTATTTTATTAGTCTAATTACTGACGAAACTTTAGGTCTGGCTAGTGAAAAAGCAAATTCAATTTTCACTAAAAACAAACCCAACACTAGGGAGAACAAAGCATCCAGGGATTGGTAAAACATATTTGCTGAAACTTGCTCCCACTCAAAATAGTAATGAGGTCAAAATGGAAGAGCTGATTGTTCAGCTCAGATTTGATTGTCAGGAAGCACTGATTGTCATTCATATTTCAAAGCAGTTATAAATAATATAGATCTGCCACATTAATGGGTATGATTACAGTGAATCTAAAAATCCACAGCTGGGTGGATCACCAAGGCCTCAGCAACAGCGCAGATGGAAAAGTTAGACATAAAGCTCCTTAAAAACCACATTCTCAGATCTTGCCTTGAGATGAAGGAATTGAAATATTTAAATATTTTCTATGATAAAACGGGAGGAGAAAGTGAGGTCTGCAGATGCTGGAGATCAGAGCTGGAAATGTGTTGCTGGAAAGGCGCAGCAGGTCAGGCAGCATCCAGGGAACAGGAGAATCGACGTTTCGGGCATAATTCCTGAAGAAGGGCTTATGCCCGAAACGTCGATTCTCCTGTTCCCTGGATGCTGACTGACCTGCTGCGCCTTTCCAGCAACACATTTCCATCTATGATAAAACGCTTTGGTAAGAGAAATATTGATATGTTAAGGCAAGTGGATAAAATACTGGGAAATGGAGTATAATGTAGGAAAGCATGCTGCCATTCATTTGGAAGGGAGAACAAAAGAACAGTATAATGTAAATAGCAAAAAACTGCTTAAATTTGTGTCCCAAAAGGACTTGGAGTGATCTTGTGCACAAAACACAAAGTTAACACAGGTGCAGCAGATAATCAGGAAGGCTTTTGAAATGTTGTCCCTTATTTCATGGTGCTTGAACTACAACAGGAGGGAAATCTCATTGCAATTGTGCAAGGTTCCAGCGAGATCTTATCTGTAGAACTGTGAACAGTTTTGGTCCTCTTATTTAAAGACAGATACTTCATTGGAGGCAGTTCAGAGGGGGGTTCATTAGAATGATTCACTGTATGTCTCATATTCAAAGTTAAACAGGTTGGGACTCCATTCATTGCAATTTAAAAGATGTGAGGGGATCTCACAAACAGGATTTCTTCTCAGATAGTTGTGTCTTTGGAACTCCTTGACAAAGCTGTGGGGGCAGAGACCTTGTGCATATTTAAGGCTCAGATGGATAGATTCTTGATCAGTAGAAGAATTAAGGGTTATGGTAAATGACTGGAAAGTAGATTGATTAACGGCAGATAAACCATGATCCTAGTGATTGGCAGAGCAGGATCAAGCAGCCAAACAGCCTACTCCTGGTCCTATTTCTTATGGTCTTCAGAATTACCATACTGCACAGTAATACAACATTATATTTTAATAAAATTAACACAGGATTATTCATGTCAATATGCCCAAAGGTGGTGTCATAATGTTTATAAACAGCTGTGGTCTCATTAGCTTCATTTGCTGTTAATTAGAAAACCCCAACTTCCTTTCTGGTTGAATGTACATAATTCCTCCGACACAATTTGGAAGAAAATGGCATTACTCCCAGTGTTCCGGTTATTATTTATCCCTTAGTCAATATCCGAAACAGATTAACTGATTATCAGAATCCTTTTCGGAGACGTTTGTCGAAGTGCTAACTGGGTTGCCACATTTTCTACATTTCAACAATGATTCCACTTCCAAAGTACTTCAATGGCTACAAAGCACTTTGAATTGTCCATTCGCTCCAAACAAAAACCATATTAATCTGTTATTCTTTTCAATTATTTTCAACACTGCCACTAGATGATTAGTCACTGAACAATCAGGGAAAATTCACCCCGATTTTACAATTGAAAATTACTCCTCAGATAGAACGCAAATTTTTTGGGAAAAAAAATTTGGGCTTAGATATTTTTCAACAGTTTTCTTGAATACAGTAAGTTTCATACAGCATTTACCAAAATCCTGGTAGCAAAATTACCAAACAGCTCTCAAGCGTGTTATGTTAGTGAAAAGAAGTGCCAACATTACATTTATAACCTCCAATTATAAGCTGATAATTCAAGTCATTTTGCAACATTACCAATTTCATTTTTTGGCAAGACAGAAAAATTCATAATTTTAGTAAAAACAAAACTGGCAAGTTTCCCATAACATTATTAACTTGTGTACTGGAGCATGGAATAGTTATAATGTTTTGTCCTTTTGACTTATCCTTCTGAGTCCAAGACACTAAATGGACAAATTTAGGGATATCAAGTTTGTCAACTGCTAAGATCTTTGCAGCAGTCAACTAAAGCCTGAAATTTGCTTGCAGGTTCAAGTTCAAAATAAGAGTGATCTCCCTTTCGGTCCATTTCACACTTTTAACAGATTCATGCAACATATATCATACAATAAGCCCTCCCTTTAGTCCATGCTTGTGAGAGTGCAATTCATGACTTTTGCCTTTACTGTGCTCTGCATTTTTAACTTCTCCCTCCATGCTATTTTCACTTAGGCCCTATCACACTTCAAACACCACCCTGTTACCTCCAGTCTAGCAAAACACTGCTGTCATATTAACAGTTTACATGGTCTTGGACACAAAGGTTTCATGGTGCAACAATGGCATCATTATCTCTGGACCAGAAAATCAGAGTTCAGTTTCACCTGCCAGAGTACATAAGTAATGAAATTGTAGATTGGAGATTGACCTCAACTGGCGCAATGTTGTACGTCACACTTTAGGAAAGATGTGAAGCCATGAGGCAGGGTGCAAGAACAGATTTATTCACAAGAATAGTTCCAAGGACAAAATACTTCAGTGACACGGATATGTTAGAGGACAGAGGCTGTTGCCTTTAGAGAAGGTCAAGAGAAGATTTCTTGACACGATTATGGTCTAAATTTGTCCTTTACATGCTAAAAAAAAATCAATTCCTTATTTGAAAGAGGGACATAAAATACCAGAAATATACAGCTGGTTCACTATAATTTGGAAACATACTGGTCAACCTCAAAACTGATTTTGCACTGCACCCAAGTCATTAAACTAATTTTCACTTCCAGATGTTTACTAACCTTTCATTATTTCCTATCCTTGACTTGGATTTACTCTTCTAAGATCCTTTATTTGAAAGGGATTAGGATAAACATCTGATAACAGGGCTACCCACAAACCTACAATATTTAAGACATTTGTACTTAGGGCAGAATTACAAAGCTTAGTGTGGATGTGCAGCTATCAGTTTCACATTAAACAATCTGATCAGATTACATTAGCCATTCTTTTCAATATTTTGAAATGCTGAACCACCTGGGCTTGACACTTGACTGGGAACTTTACTGATTGCACCCGACTGTCAATTAAAATTTGTCCCACTGAGCAACAATTTGGGAAGAAAATTGACCCCAATGGATGAAAGAGAAGCAGAACTTATGATGTTTTCAGTTATCCTTTTCAATGGCAAACGGAAGTGAAATGAAAATCTGAAACTGGTCATCCACCATTGAAAACACTTCCTGTGATTCTGACATTCCTTTCACAGATCCTGAGGCTGGCTCCAAAAAGCTTTTACATCATCAGATATACATGTTGCTCATTCAGAGATGATTGGGTGTTGGACTGAGAACATTGCATCTGAAGGCTTTGCCTCCTTCAGAAGCAATACTCAGTCTAATTCTCAATCTATCGTCTCTCTAACGTAGCACTACACCCATCTCTCCGACCCGATACCCAAGTAAGGAATCGAGAATGGGAGCTTTACAAAAGGACAAAATTCGCACAGATTCAGTAGCATTCTATGCCAAAAGCAACTTTACAGTCGAGCAGAACACACACTTTCTAGGTGTAGCTAGCATCAAAAATCTTAATGATTGTTAGAATTATAATGATCTTTGAAAAGAAATCCCCATTCTTTTATTGGTGCATTTGTAATGAGAAGTTACACAGGAATAAAACATTACATCATATAAGGTTTCTTATTTTACATTCATATTTTTCATTCAAGTTATAATAGGCTGTTCCTCCATTGATCACTCAGATCATGCTAAGCTTGTTAAAAGGGAAGACTGAAGGAAGCAAAAGTGTTAACACCCAATTTGGGGATAGGAATGGAAGTTAGCATGATGTGCTCCAGAAATTTAAGCCAAAGCCAGCTAGTAAACACACAACCTGGATAAAGTTTTAGCATTAGCAAAATTACTCTGCAGATGGGGGAAGCAGGAAAGTGGCACTTACATCTGAGTAAATGAAGTCCGATACAGCAAATTAAACTGATTTAGCATTTTTGAGATAATTAAACGTTTCCAGACGTTTCAGAGGAACATTACATAACCTCAGGATTAAGGAGCACAAGATGAGTGTCAAATACTTCAAATCAGAGCACAAATGAGGGTTTCAGGTCATTCCACGGTAAAAGTTTATAAATAGTCTCTCCTATTTTTTGTATTTAAAGAAGGAAATTCAAAGTATTCTGCATAAAATTAAAATGTAATTATATTTCTAACTGCACTAAGTCATTAGTGAGAAATAAAAAGGATCTAAAAACAAAAAAAGGTCCTGAGAAACAAAGGGCAATCTGTGAAGAGGTCTCAAGAGTCCTTGAAAATAATTTGATCTATTTATGACACCTTAAACTAACAACATGGGGTTAAGACAATATCTTGAAATTCATTAACTTAGAATCACTTTGGGAGCATCATCACCAAGGCAGCAGTCAACCAAGCCATTTATAAAAACAATTATTCTTTTCACAGGATGTGAGCATTGTTAGCTAGGCAAGCATTTTACAGGAATGCAATGTCTATTATTGATTTTGCCCAGTCCTGGATGGCATGCTGGCCATCAACCATTCTGGACTGCTCCAACACCCAAAATGAATTCACCCTGAAGGCATAACTTACTGAGTCAGAGTTATACAGAAGAGAAACAGACCTTTGGTCCAACTCATTCACGCTGACCAGATAGTCTCATTTATCAGCTTTTGTCTCATTTCCCTCCAAATCCTTTCTATTCATATACCTGTCCAGATATCTTTTAAATGTTATAATGGTACCTGCCTCCACCACCTCCTCCAGCAGCTCATTCCATCCACACATCACCCATCAGGTCTCTTAAATATTTCCCCTCTAACCTTAAAGCTATACACTACGCTCGTGGTGGTCTCAGCACGTTCTCCATGCAGTCAGTTCAACTGATATCACAAATACAGCCTATGACAGCTAACTTTATCTCTTGTAAAACAGTGATGTTGATACAAAGGTTGTGTAGCTCCTAGTCAGTTATATACACTTGCTGCAGAATGTGGGTTGGCATTCATGCCAGTTTAGAAGTTCTCACATTCCAGCTTCCAAGTGTAGCCTAGACAAGGTTTTATAGAACCCAGATTCTCAATCTCTGGAGGAGAAAGTGAGGTCTGCAGATGCTGGAGATCAAAGTTGAAACTTTATTGCTGGAACAGCACAGCAGGTCAGGCAGCATCCAGGGAACAGGAGATTCGACGTTTCGGGCACAGGCCCTTCCTCAGGAATGAGCAGAGAGTGTTCAGCAGGAGAAGATAAAAGGTAGGGAGGAGGGACTTGGAGGAGGGGAGTTGGAAATGTGATAGGTGGAAAGAGGTCAAGGTGAGGGTGATAGGTCGGAGTAGGATGGAGGCGGAGAGGTCAAGAAGAAGACAGCAGGTCAGGAAGGCGGTGCCGGGCTGGAAGGATCCGGCTGAGACAAGGTGGGGGGAGGGGGGATGAAGAAACTGGTGAAGTCCAAGTTCATCCCCTGCGGTTGGAGGGTTCCCAGTCGGAAGATAAGACGCCCCTCCTCCGACCGTCGGGTTGTTGTGGTTTGGCGGTGGATGAGTCCAATGACCTGCATATCCGCGGTGGAGTGGGAGGGGGAGTTGAAATGCTGTGCCACAGGTTGGTGGGGTTGGTTCGTCCGGGTGGCCCAGAGGTGCTCTCTGAATCGCTCCGCAAGTAGGCGGCCTGCCCCCCCAATATAGAGGAGGCCCCACCGGCTGCAGCGGATGCAGTAGATGATGTGGGCGGAGGTGCAGGTGAATCTGTGGCGGAGCGATTCAGAGAGCACCTCTGGGCCACCCGGACGAACCAACCCAACCAACCTGTGGCACAGCATTTCAACTCCCCCTCCCACTCCACCGAGGATATGCAGGTCATTGGACTCATCCACCGCCAAACCACAACAACGCGACGGTCGGAGGAGGAGCGTCTTATCTTCCGACTGGGAACCCTCCAACCACAGGGGATGAACTTGGACTTCAACAGTTTCTTCACCCCCCCTCCCCCCACCTTGTCTCAGCCAAATCCCTCCAGCCCGGCACCGCCTTCCTGACCTGCAGTCTTCTTCTTGACCTCTCCGCCTCCACCCTACTCCGACCTATCACCCTCACCTTGACCTCTTTCCACCTATCACATTTCCAACGCCCCTCCTCCAAGTCCCTCCTCCCTACCCTTTACCTTCTCCTGCTGAACACTCTCTGCTCATTCCTGAAGAAGGGCATGTGCCCGAAACGTCGAATCTTCTGTTCCCTAGATGCTGCCTGACCTGCTGCGCTTTTCCAGCAACACATTTCCA
>NC_057738.1:20771325-20805143 GCF_004010195.1 Chiloscyllium plagiosum
CCCAGATTCACCTGCACCTCCACCCACATCATCTACTGCATCCGCTGCAGCCGGTGTGGCCTCCTCTATATTGGGGAGACAGGCCGCCTACTTGCGGAGCGATTCAGAGAGCACCTCTGGGCCACCCGGACGAACCAACCCAACCAACCTGTGGCACAGCATTTCAACTCCCCCTCCCACTCCACCGAGGATATGCAGGTCATTGGACTCATCCACCGCCAAACCACAACAACCCGACGGTCGGAGGAGGAGCGTCTTATCTTCCGACTGGGAGCCCTCCAACCGCAGGGGATGAACTTGGACTTCACCAGTTTCTTCATCCCCCCTCCCCCCACCTTGTCTCAGCCGGATCCTTCCAGCCCGGCACCTCCTTCCTGACCTGCAGTCTTCTTCTTGGCCTCTCCGCCTCCATCCTACTCCGACCTATCACCCTCACCTTGACCTCTTTCCACCTATCACATTTCCAACTCCCCTCCTCCAAGTCCCTCCTCCCTACCTTTTATCTTCTCCTGCTGAACACTCTCTGCTCATTCCTGAGGAAGGGCCTGTGCCCGAAACGTCGAATCTCCTGTTCCCTGGATGCTGCCTGACCTGCTGTGCTGTTCCAGCAATAAAGTTTCAACTCTCAATCTCTGGACCCAGCTCTGATCCTCACTGACCGATGTGTGGAAGAAAGACAAAATCCTAAACATGCGGAGATCAGTTGACTGCAGCAACTGTTGGAAGGTGCTAGCTTGAAGGAAAACAAACTGCTTGTATATGACTCCTCTCCAGATTTTGAATTGCCTTACTTCCTTAACCACTAACTCTTCATGAGAATGTAGAAATATATCAATCCACAGAATCCAGGTCAAAGATGTAGATGTAATCTTGATCTCTGGATGTACCACTCCCTGGGCCTCCAGATATAGTCTGCTGATGAAACTTCACCTAGCCAAAAATTTCCCTTAATAGAACATCAATTTTGACAAATCAAAGTAAAATAAACCCTGAAGCAATTTAACTCCATAAGTAAAATGCCACCTCCATACTAAACTGCCTAAGACAAGACCAGAGCTCTTCACCTCCAAAACAACCCCACAACTTCTGACTACATCATTAAATACCCCCAAGTCTCATCACAAATCTAAATCCATCTATAACATTCATACCATACCACACCACATGATCAAACCTATCCCCCATGAAGCCCACCACAGCATTAAAATCCAACAAATACCTCACGACAGCATTCAATCCTCCCCGAGAAACAAGAGCCTTTACATCACTAAATTTCCTAAAAATAACTAACCACAGCAAAATGCCTCCAAAATAAAGCAATGTTTCCTTGCTGTGAACTAAATATTCCTCGTTCAGCACTAAACCATGTGGCCTCTGATTAAATCAATGATACCTCTCAGTCACAAGTGGATCCAGCTGGACTCTGTCAAGAGCTTAGCATGCAAAAGGGAAGGGTGCCCCTGCTCAGCTCCCAGGACTAATACAACTCTTCCTTTCCCAGAGATTTACCCAGCCCTGCAATCAGGCCCCACCATATCAGTCGCTATTACTCTACGAGTAAAAAACCCAAATCCCCAGACTACCCGCTCTTTATGCATTGAAATTATGATATGCTTTCTGACTAGTAGCAAAAATCATTACTGATCTAAGTTAGTCACTCAAAATGACAGGAAAAGAATAGGAGTAGCAGCATATTTCCTGCCATGGCAAATTACAAAATTATGAGGGGCATGGATAGGATAAATAGACAAAGTCTTTTCCCTGGACTTTGTCGGGTAGTCCAGAACTAGAGGGCATAGGTTTAGGGTGAGATGGGAAAGATATAAAAAAGACCTACAGGGTAACCTTTTGCACACAGAGGGTAGTGTGTATATGGAATGAGCTGCCAGAGGTGGTGGTGGAGGCTGGTACAATTGCAACATTTAAGAAACATTTGGATGGGTATATGAATAGGAAGGGTTTGGAGGGATGGGGCCGGGTGCTGACAGATGGGACTAGATTGGGTTGGGATGTGGACTTCAATAAGGCGTTTGACAAGGTTCCCCATGGGAGACTGATTAGTAAGGTTAGATCTCACGGAATACAGGGAGAACTAACCACTGGATACAGAACTGGCTCAAAGGTAGAAGACAGAGGGTGGTGGTGTTCGGTTGTTTTTCAGACTGGAGGCCTGTGACCAGTGGAGTGCCACAAGGATCGGTGCTGGGCCCTCTACTTTTTGTCATTTACATAAATGATTTGGATGCGAGCATAATAGGTACATTAGTAAGTTTGCAGATGACACCAAAATTGGAGGTGTAGTGGACAGCGAAGAGGGTTACCTCAGATTACAACAGGATCTGGACCAGATGGGCCAATGGGCTGAGAAGTGGCAGATGGAGTTTAATTCAGATAAATGTCAGGTGCTGCATTTTGGGAAAGCAAATCTTAGCAGGACGTATACACTTAATGGTAAGGATCTAGGGAGTGTTGCTGAACAAAGAGACCTTGCAGTGCAGATTCATAGCTCCTTGAAAGTGGAGTCGCAGATAGCTAGAATAGTGAAGGTAGTGTTTGGTACGCTTTCCTTTATTGGTCAAAGTATGGAGTACAGGAGTTGGGAGGCCATGTTGCGAATGTATACGACATTGGTTAGGCCACTGTTGGAATATTGCGTGCAATTCTGGTCTCCTTCCTATTGAAAAGATGTTGTGAAACTTGAAAGGCTTCAGAAAAGATTCACAAGGATGTTGCCAGGGTTGGAGAATTTGAGCTAAAGGGAGAGGCTGAACAGGCTGGGGCTGTTTACCCTGGAGCGTCGGAGGCTGAGGGGTGACCTAATAGAGGTTTACAAAATTATGAGGGGCATGGATAGGATAAATAGACAAAGTCTTTTCCCTGGGGTCGGGGAGTCCAGAACTAGAGGGCATTGGTTTAGGGTGAGGGGAGAAAGATATAAATGAGACCTAAGGGGCAACTTTTTCACACAGAGGGTGGTACATGTATGGAATGAGCTGCCAGAGGATGTGGTAGAGATTGCTACTATTGCAACATTTAAGAGGCATTTGGATGGGTATATGAATAGGAAGGGTTTGGAGGGATATGGGCTGGGTGCTGACAGGTGGGACTAGATTGGGTTGGGATATCTGGTCGGCATGGATGAGTTGGACCGAAGGGTCTGTTTCCTTGCTGTACATCTCTATGACTAAATGACACATTCAGAAAACAACTGAAGTTGAAGAGGAAGATGAGGAATATAAGCTTAAGTTACTTGATAATATATAAACACACAAGTGAAAAACAAAAGTAGGCCATTTGGCTCCTTGAGCTTGCTCCATCCTTGAATAGGATCAAGCTGATCTGACAATGGCCTCAAAACCACTTTTTGGCCAATCCTTGAAACTCTCACTTGTAGTCAAGATTCGCTCTCTGTATTAATTTTCAACGACTCTGCTCCTTCTGCTCTCTGGGAATTAATTCCACAGTTTAGAAACTCAAACAAAATGCTTTCCTCATCACCATCTTAAATGTCTTCCACATGGGAAGACATCCTAGTCTCTTCCACATGAGAAAAGAACCTTTCAATATGCACCTTATCAAGTCCCCAGATAATCTTAACTGTTTTAATAAAATTACCTCTCATTCTTCTAAAATCCACTGGAAATTTCCAACTGTCTAAAAACAAAATGCCCTCAACACCAGATCTTTCAAGTGAGCCAGGAATGAACTAATTCTAATGCAAGCATGTCCTTTCCTAAATAAGGAGGCCAAACTGTATACAATACTCCAGATGTGATCTGACCAATATAGCAAACTTTTCGTAATTTTATATTATATTCCTCATTACAATAAATGAGAATTCCAATTTTTGTAGCTGCACATGAACCTTCTACTCGTTCATGGGCATCGGTGGCTGGCCAGCATCTATTGCCCGTCCCTAATTGCGCTTGATATGACATGCCATCTTGGTAATTCCTTTGTATTTGATATAGAAAGTATGAAAAAATCCAGTGAAGTTGATGGTTTCCCTTTTGAAAAAATTTTAGTAACCATACATTCATTCCATAATACTCAAAGTATCATGGCTTCCAAGGTTCTAAATTTAACTCCTGCTGGGACATTCTACCCCATTTCTGCATTGGATATACAAACATATATTGAGAAAGCATCGCTATATTCATCAAAAGAATTAAGACCAGTTATAAGCTTCTAATTCTATTCTGGACAATTCCAGTAACCACTAGTGAACCTTAGTCTTACCAAATGATAATATGTACACAACTGCCTGATGCCAATTTGAAACAAATACAAATCTGTGAAGACTGCAGTTCAAAATTGAAACATGTATGTAATTTGAACAAGATAAAAAGACGTGATCAAGAGTATATAGCGTTTGCCATGTTTGGATACCATTGATAATCTGTCGTGTTTACATTCATCCCGTTTATGCTATCTAAAGCAAAAATACAGTTGTAACTGTTAACAGTTTCCATTGCTGGAACTCAGGGCAACCCCAACTAACACCCCCAATACTGCTTTGTGATCAAATCAAAGTTAACTTGATGTGTGAAAATATGGAAACTCAACTGTTTAATATACAAGCACTTTATTCAATCTCCAAAAGGAAATCTGAATGCTCTATTTCAAACCATGGCCTGAACAAACAGTACTGAAGAGCGCAAGAGTTGACAACCGACATTGCCAAATTCTCGATCCCAACCATACTACTACTATATGGAAGGACACAAAAGCAAATCAACTAACTGACCACAACAGGCCATCAATGGCTCAAAGCAAGTTCCTTGATCAACCATCCAGCTGTATGGAATGTGTGGCTTAAGATAATTATTGACAGAAAATCAGCAGGACCAGAACAATCTTCAAAAAGTACACAAAACTGAGATCTTAGCCGCTGTACTTACTTGGTGTGAAAGCAAATCTGTGTTTGCATAATTCACAGTATTCTTTTCTGCTGTGTTTGAGCCACTGAACTAAACTGGAAAGAAAGTGAAAAATATTAATACTGTCAAGCGTGGATATTTACTCCTCTTTACAAAAAAAGAAATAATTTTCCAACAAGACAGCTTCTCCCATACCATAAAAAAAAATAGCAGTATTATTCCCACATGCATTCTTTAATAAAGTTTGTTTTAATTTTTGTTCAATGAATCCTCATTGTACACACTATATTTGCACAGTATCTACTACATGCAAGCAGATATTTAACAGTGTATAGTTTAGTTTCATTTCCAGCAGTTGCAACTTGTATAAACTGCAGTACTGTTACACAATCCTTATCCAAAATGCTCGGGTTCTCGCCTCAGGCGACTGACTGTGTGGAGTTTGCACATTCTCCCAGTGTCTGTGTGGGTTTCCTCCAGGTGCTCTGGTTTCCTCTCAGTCCAACAATGCGCAGGTTAGGTGAATTGGCCATGCTAAATTGCCCGTAGTGTTAGGTGAAGGGGTAAATGTAGGGGAATGGATCTGGGTAGGTTGCGCTTTGGCGGGTTGGTGTGGACTTGTTGGGCTGAAGGGCCTGTTTCCACACTGTAAGTAATGTAAAAAATGTATGAGCTGGTTTTCAGAATTTGGAATTTTTCAAATTTCGGAATAAGTGACAGCTCAACGATGAAATTTTTAAAAAATCTTACCTAACAGCAGACTCACCGAGTAACATGCTGAGACAGAATACATAAAAGAAACAAAAAAGAGGCACTTCTACTCAGACAAGACAACTACTCATTATTGATTAGGATTTAGAGAGAAGGCTCAAGATGTCAGATCTGTTTGGGCAGAGCTTGGAAACAACACAGGGTAGTCCATATTGGTGGGACTTGTTAACAGAACACTGAACTGCAGTACTAATATTCAGCACAAGATCAATATAGACTGGGTGAACCAATTTTGCACAACTATGGTAGAGTACCAATCCCTAGAGCGTACACAAGATGGGTTTCGGGAACACCTATGGATCAGACAATTTTGGATTTGGTGTTGAGCAAGGTCTTTTGGGAAATAGTAACCACACTATGGGAGAATTTTGCACAAATGTGACATTGTTCATTCTGAAACTAGAGTCTTAAATCTGAGCAAAAGGAAATTATGAGGGTATGAAGGACAATTGGCTATCGATGATTTGCAAAATAGGCAAAAATTTGACAGTAGACAGGTAATGGCTAGTGTTTAAATAAATATTACAAGGTTTGCTGCTGATAACATTTCTCCAAAGCTCAAATCCGCAAGAGAAAAGTGACTTTTAAGAATGCTACAGATTACTTAAAGTCTGAGGATTGGGAGAAATTTTGGACCAAAAAGGTCTAACAAACTGCAATGATAAGGGAAGAGATGAAGGATGCAAGCACACCTCCTCCCCCCCCCACCCCCAAAACATTACATCACATAACCACCCACCTATCATCTTCTCACAGCATCCTATCCACTTAGTAGCTGGTCCCTTACCTAGCTGGCTGGCACCCTACTTGCCTGGTATGCAATCCTAGCTAGCATCTTATTTATCTAGTATTCTACATCATATCCTCCAGCTCCTACCCCTACACACTGCAGTTCCAGCTCCTAACATCACACATAGTTAATGCACTCATGGTTTGACAGCAGCTGTCAAAGTGACCATCAGCGCCTTTAATTTTAAAATATGCAGCTGATTGTCTTGAAAGGGGGCAGAGTTCACCCTCTGTACAAAGAACCAAAATGACAAAATAAAAGTACAGCTCTATTTGAGGCGCTGTACTTCACTCAGAAGCACTGAACTCATCACTCGTAAAAAAGCCAGATCGACAATCTTCTTAAGATTGTCACTCTTCAGAAAACTGGGCCTCATTATCTCCATGCCACTGCTTTCCCCCAGCTCAGTTCTCAGCTTGTCTTAGTTTATAATAATCCCACTCAGACTAGAAATTTATAAATTTATTCTTCTCTACAGACTTGAGTACATACTCCAGATAGACGCTTTAAAGTGGTACTAAGGGAGTGCTACAATGTTGGAGACTGTGATGCAAATATTAACTAAGTAGAATTTTCTAGCTGGCACTAAATCTTGCAGGGGAGTGGAACTAATTCGATAGATCTACCAAACAACTAGCACTGCAGCATTGGTGGTGTTGAATGGCTTTCCTATGCATCATCATTATTTTACTTCTCCTGGGCTCAGAGAGAGGGTTGGGTGAATAAATCCCAGACCAGCAACAATTCAAATATTTAATTAGAATTAAATGCTTCAGTCATTAGATAAACAAAATAGAATAATTTGAATCACTTTGGAACCATTTAATATTGTTTTAATTTCCCACCTCTACTGCCAATGGGTAGGTTTTAAATTAACTACGCATAAGAGAGGACTGCAGACGCTGGAGACTAGAGTCCAAAGTGTGGTGCTGGAAAAGCACAGCAGGACAGGCAGCATCCGAGGAGCAGGAAAATCAATGCTTCCGGCAAAAGCCCTTCATTAGGAACCTTGAATCAGGACTTTTGCCGAAACATCGATTTTCATGATCCTCTGACGCTACCCTACCTTCTGTGTTTTTGCAGCACCACACTCTTGACTTTTAATTAACTACAAACATATTTCAAAATTAGTTGGTACAAATATTTATGCAATTGTATTCAAGAAAACCAATGTAGACAGAAACTTGTTTGTAGTTTTCATGTTATTTGCAATACTTTAACTGTTCTGCACAATTCTGTTTGATAAAGTCTATTATGCAACATATCAAACTTACCACTCTTGATGGATAAATTTGATACTGCCAGTGCACACACAAGGATGGTAAAGTGGCTTATCTGGGGTTCCTTCTGAACGACATACTCGACATATATCTGTATGAAGAAGAAAAGCATTATAGTATTTAAGTTTCAGTAAACTCTTACACTATAAACTATTCTGAAATGTTAAATTAAATAAATTTACTAAACTGCAAATACTGAAGAATCCCAATTAGCATTCAAAGAGCAGAAAAATATTGTTTTAATGAAAAACCCTTCCTCATTTTTTATTTAGAATGACTCAAGCAGCACAAGACAAATAAGTTAGTTGCAGGAGATTTGCAAGTAAGACCTTTCCCAAACCTCATTCTTCCACCTCCAATCACTTATGTGCAGCATCACTGTGTAACACTGCCTGAAGTCACTGAAATAAAGTATATGTGGGCTAACTGAGACTGAAAGTTAATCAAGAAAAAAAAACAAAAAACGACTAGATATCTAACTGTGCATTATTGAGCCATATATGATGCACAGCTGATAACAGCAAAGTGTTACTAATACTTCACACTGTGAAAATGTGCCAATTGCAAAGTCTAACAGTCTAAGCAAAGCTCCATTCATCTCTTTTCGGATGCAAAAACATAAAGCCATGCTCACTTTCTAATGACATTGACAGATTATAACATTAGAAAATGCTTTGAATATAAACTTTCAAAATAATTAGCTTCACACTACACTGCAATTACATGCCACCTAACAGTATCACAAATTAGATTAGATTACTTACAGTGTGGAAACAGGCCCTTCAGCCCAACAAGTCCACACCGACCCGCCGAAGCACAACCCACCCAGACCCATTCTCCTACATTTAACCCTTCGCCTAACACTATAGGCTATTTAGTATGGCCAAATCACCTAACCTGCACATTTTTGGACTGTGGGATGGAAACCGGAGGAAACCCACGCAGACAAGGGAGAATGTTCAAACTCCACACAGTCAGTTGCCTGAGGCATGAATTGAACCCGGGTCTCTGGCGCTGTGAGGCAGCAGTGCTAACCACTATGCCACTGTGCCGCCCAAGGTGGATTGCTAGAATGACTCACAAGTTGCTTAAGTGGAAAACAGAAGATTGTTAATGAGAGAAATCAAAAATGAAGTTCATATGCCAACATGTGAAGAGTTGAAAGGGTTGAGAAAAGGCTGCAGGGAGATGTGAAGGAAGAAAATTTGGCAAAGGGTAATAGGTTTTAATAGCTTAGAAGAATAAAAGAAAACCATAGCTTAAACTATTAAGCTGTCTATTCAGTTTTATACATGTTGCCTGACGCACTGAATGTTTCTAGCATTTTCAATTTTAATAAATCATTTTCATTTAGTAAGATAAAAAAAAGTCAACATATGGCAATCATTCTGTGACCTGGTGATTACAGGAGTAACCAAACTGAAATCATGAGCACTAGAGTTTTTCGTTACTCCATTTTACTATGTGGGCCTCATCAATCAATGTAACATTACAGCCAAGCTTGATCTTATTTGAGCTTTCCAACAAATCAACTGATAATGAGCAATTTTAGTTGATTTTTTTATTTCTGGCCAAAACTATTAAGCCAATTTTAGGATCTTTAGCAGCATGATAACCAAAAGTAATCAAACACAAGCCAGGGTCCAAAATTTGCTTCAACCAGACCTGTATGGTGTAGTCCCAGGGATCAAATTGCTTACTGGAATGTTGGATGTTAGTGCCCTTCACAATTCTATATGCTTTGGAAACTTGGATAACCTGCAGGAGGCACCTTAATGCATTGGAGAAATACTATCGACAGTGCTTTCATAAGATTCTCCAAATCCAGTCGTCATCCAACAGCAGTGTCCTCTCCCAAGCCAACAGTCCCAGTGTGGATATACTCATCACCAAAACAATCACCTACCCCTGGCAAGATATGTCATTCCTATTTGACACTAAACACCCAAAGCAACTGTTCTAAACTGAGCTCTGTTGTGTCAGGAGACACACAGGGGCAACAGAAATGCTTTAGGGTTGTCCTCAAGTATCCGTGAACAGTTCAAATATACCTGTCAATTCATGGAAGGTCACAGCTTCTGGCCAACCAAAATAGAGAAGTTTCATTCAAATGACATTGAAGAATTTTGTCATTAATGCATAGTGGTGAGGCAGAGTCCTCCATGAGACCACACAATACTCCAAACTGTATGGTTCTTCAAGTAGCACCCTGCCCACAAAACGGAAGAGTCTGCAGATCATGATTTAAACTTACCGGCCATTTCAGAAAGAGAGTGGAAGAACTTCATGCTCAGTTCTGGAGAACTGCCGAGGTTTTAGGCTTCAAATGTTGATACAGTTTTTTGTTGAATGGGATACTACATCTCAGGAAGCAGTGTTTTTGGTCGAGGAGAATTATGTTGCAATCCCACAGCAGTGATAGCTCAACTACAGCCTAGTATTCATCACAAATAACTTTTTCTCATTGTTTTTTTTTAAACAACTAAGATTACTTCTTCAAAAGCTATCACAACTTCAATTATTGGACTTAAAACTATGCAACAAGATAATACCAGAGAACATTTGTACTGATCTTACTTTCCTTCGCTAAACTGTAGTCTGAAAAGTCAGGAGTAAACAAGGAATGGTACAAAACATAAACCCATTCTATAGTTTCATGGATTGGAGTTTCATCATCACCATCACTTATACTCAAATCCTCAACTCAATTGTCTTTCTACATCTTTCTTGAGATTCCTTTCATTTAAAAATAACTTCCTTCAGTTTTCATGCCACCAACATAGTTATTCAGTCTCACTTCTTTTTCTTTGAAATCTTTCCTCTTTAACATCTACCACAAGTCAGTTTCCTCTTGATATGTATATTATCAGGACTTTAACCTTTTCTAATTAAATTCAACAAATTTCTTTGCACATCTTCCAAGCACTTCATTTGTTACTTTTTCTACTCAGCAGATCTTTCTCCTCTAAAGCCACATTTCAATTATTTGGCAAATTAATCTCCTGTAAGATTGTGTTTCCACAATACAAAACTTCTATCCTGAAGAAGGCTCATTGGATTCGAAACATTAATTGTTTTCCTCTCTACAGATGTTGCGAGACTTGCTTTGTTTCTTCAGCGCTCTCGCATCTGCAGTCGTTCTTGTTTATGCTTCAAAACAACTTCCATCGGATCCACTGTTTGAGTTGTTTATTCAGCGTTTCAGGTAGCAAACACCTTTCTTCCTTACCAAATATGGTCGGTCTTACTGCATATTCCTCTTGCAGTGATTGTCCCTTAAACACTTGACTCCTTGCATTTGTTTTAGTTCTCTTACCTCTCTAAATCTATGACAATTCTTGGGGATTCTGAAATGAACTTCTCCTGATATTCAGGAGAAAAAGAATAGAGAGTGGCAATAATGCTTGATGCCAAGGATTGAGAATGAGGTGAAAAGATTCACATACAGTGATACAAGTAGCTCTCCTATAATACCATAGGTGTGTTCCAGCAAAACCTCACTTAATAGAAAATCACTTATTAGATCATGGGGCCTATGGGAAAAGTGGAGTTGGGACAGACCAACAAAAACTATCACTCACCATTGCTCAAAAATCACTCAAAGATCTAACACCAAGTATAAGCACAGCCAGAATGAAGGTTAAAACCATAAAAAAGTAAATTTAACACAGTACACTTAAAAAAATGTAAGAAAGCTATTCTCTGTACAGTACCTCTCATAGAAAGTTGCTCTATTGGTAACCAACATTGGTGCATGCGCAGTATGGCACAAAGACAGGTGCTGATATCACACATGCGCAGATCACAGGCGCAATCTTCAGTGCACATGCAGAACGGCACAAAGACTGGCAACGACGTTACACATGCAGGTATGGGTGTATAAGTAGAATGGTGTGGAAAATGTGGCGTGCATATTGGCGCATGCACAGGACAAAGTGCCCAAACTGATCCTCGTTTGAATTGTGCTATTGCCAATGGAAGTGAGCCTTCTCCAAAACTCAGTTCCCTAATTCTTCAGCGACATTATAGCCAAATTGAAAGTCATGCCAGAACTACCTACATTAGTGAAACTTAAGGAGCAACCAGTAGATATTATTGCAGTAATCCAATTGCCACATGTGGTGTCATGTAACAAGCGCTGTACTGACTAAATGCACAGTCCTTACAGGTGATATTTTTGAACTTTCAGAAGCATTGCATCTGGAAAAGCAATGCAATAATTGAAAGCTTCTTTGTATAAATTGAATTTAGCAGATAGAGCATTTCATAAATTCATAGAATCCCTTCAGCGTGGAAATAGGCCCTTTGACCTTACAAGACCACGCCAACCCTCCGAAGGGTATCGCACCCAAACCCATTCACCATTACTCTACATTTATCCCCTACACATCCCTGAACACTATGGGTAATTTAGCATGGCTGATGCACCTAACCTGGCAAAGGTGAGGACTGCAGATGCTGGAGATTAGTGTCGAAAGCGTGGTGCTGGAAAAGCACAGGTCAGGCAGCATCCGAGGAGCAGAAACACCGACGTTTCAGGCAAAAGCCCTTCATCAGAAATGGCTTTTGCCTGAAATGTCGATGTTCCTGCTCTTCAGATGCTGCCTGATCTGCTGTGCTTTTTCAGCACCACACACTCAATTCACCCAACTTGCACATCTTTGGATTGTGGGAGGAAACCGGAGCACCTGGAGGAAACCCACGCAGATCACGGGGAGAACGTGCAAACTCTGCACAGACAGTTGCCTGAAGCTTGAAGTGAACTCGGGTCCCTGGTGCTGTAAGGCTGCAGTGCTAACCACTGAGCCACCATGCTGTTCCATGTTGAAAGGGAAGTTAAGGAGGACAGAAACTGACTGGGCATAATGGGTTAGTCATAGACATTCACCTGAGAGCTAGGTAAAGAGAAAGAAATACTTGGACATAATACTTCCATGGTTATTGGTCATTCTAAAACACTTCACAGCCAATAATGTCTCTCTGAAGATCAGATACTGTAAAGCAGAAAAGGAGAACAGGCTCTAACCACAATATTGTGGAGTTTCAAAGCAGTTGTGATTTTTAAATCAAGTAATAAAATAATTGGGATTGAGCATTCTGCAGTCCTTAACAAAGTTAGCTCTGCGAATGCTGAGCAGACATAATGATGAGGCATTTCCCTTTACAAAAACATGGTAGAAAAATGTGGGTGGGCTGATATCATACTTATCACCATGAAGTAGGTTTTGTAGACAGAACCTATCTGCAGAGGCAAGATTTCTGCATAAAACAGAACTAATGTTAGTTATCAAACAGGTGTAGGAATCAGTGCATATGTAATTTTCCAGAGCAAATCTGAATGAAATATTTCCAAAACAGAGCAAATCCCAAGTCAATTAAGGTAAAAGAGATTTGCACATTTAATACGGAGTAGCCAAAGTGAGTATATCCTAGATAACTGAAAATATTGATGAGAAAATACAGAAGAAAAAGGCCAGTGATACATGCCAGAATAATAATGGCAATAAAGACCAGGGAGACTGACTAAAGTTGGAATAAAGGCTGTGCTGAAACAAATAGTAACATCTCTTCAAACACAGTAATAGCAAACGATTAGTGAAGGATAGAGTAGGCCCTATAAGGAAAAAGCAAGGTAAGCTGCTCACTGAAGCTAAGGGTATGGCAGAGATACTAAATGAGTATTTTACTTCTCTTTACCAAACTAGAAAATAGTGACAATGGCTTAGTTGAAAATGTGAATGTTGAGCAACTGAGTGACATAGTGATAGACAAAGAGGGGGTACTAAAAAGGCAGGCAACATTCAGGTAAGACATCACCAAACCCCCAGACAGAATGCATCCTAAATTTCTGAGGGAGTAAATTGCAGAGCATTGTCAGAAATTTTTCATGCCATCTGAACACAGGATTAGTCTTGGGGTACTGGAGGGTTGAATGCGTGACACCACTGTTTATGAAATGGGCAATGGATAACCCAGGAAACTACAGACCATTCAGCCTGGGAGAACTGATGGATAACAAAATATAGGGCAAGACAAAGATACACTTGGAAATAAGTTAATATGAGACAGCCAACATGGCAGATTACATCTGACAAATTCAATTGAGTTCTTTGACAGCATCTCTCAGGCAGTGGATGAGAATAGTGCAATGGATATTGGATAATTGGACATTCAGAAAACATTTGATACGATACCACATGGCAGGATGGTTAGCAAATTAGAAACTTTTGGGATTGATGGATCCTTGGCAGCATGAGTTAGCAGTTGGCTAAAAGATGGAAAACAGAGGGTAAGCACAGTTAGGAAATTCTCAGATTGGAGACCAGTTGAAAGTGGTGTCCTCCAGGAATCATTATTGCAACTGTTGCTTTTTCTGGTTTATATAAACGATTTGGAGATTAATGTTGAAGCATTCCGGTTAGATTCACACATGTATTGGGACATAATTTTTAACCGTTTCACCACAATGTTGAAGACAAGATCTCCAAACTTTCCAATGATACTAAGCTAGACAGAATAGAGAATTGAGGATGATGCTGAACAACTCAGGGGGACAATGATAAGTTGGCCAAACTTCAAACATTGGCAGTTGAACGTCAATGAACGAAATGTGATGTAATGCATTTTGGTTGAAGAAATATGGAGACTACAGAGGCTTAAATGGTACAACTTGAGGGAAGTACAGGAGCAGATGGACCTTGGAGTTCACGTGCACGATTCTCTGAAAGTGGCCAGGCAAGTTGAAACAGTTCAAGCAGATTATAGAATCCCTGGGTTCATCAATTGAGGCAGCTGGTAAAAAAACAAGGAAGTGATGTTACACCTCTACAAATCATTAGTTAGACCACCTTTGGGGTACTGTATTCAGTTCTGGGCATCTTAGAATCCCTAGTGTGGCCCTTCGCCCCAACAAGTCCACACTGACCCTCCAAAGAGTAACTCACCCAGACCCATTCCCCTACACTATATTTACCCCTGACTAATGCACTTAACCTACACATCCCTGAACCCTATGGGCGTTTTAGCATGGCCAATTCACCTAACCTGCACAGCTTTGGACTGTGGGAGGAAACTGCAGCACCCAGAAGAAACCCACGCAGACATGGGGAGAATGTGCAAAGTCCACTCAGATAGTCGCTCAAGGCTGGTATTGAACCCTGGTCCTTGGCACGGTGATGCAGCAGTGCTAACCACTAAACTACTGCGCCACCCTTACTGAAGGAGGTTAAAGTCGTGGACAGAATGTGAAAGAGATTTACTACAATAATACCAGGTACAAGGTATTTTAGGAATGATTAGAGAAATTGGGCTTATTTACCTTGGAATGGAAACGATTAAGAAGTGATCTTATTGAGGTGTTCAAAATTATGAATAATTTTGACAGAGTAAAGAAAGGTATTATTTCCACTAGTTGATATATCAGTAACCAGGAGTCACAACTCCAAAGACTGGCAGCAAGATAGCTACGAGTGAGATGAACAGACACTTCGTTACTCAGAGTTGTTGGAATTTGGAATGGGCTGCCTAGGAGAGTGGTAGTGGAGGAGATGGGTTCCAGAGGAATTTTCAAAAAAAAAGCCTGATACATATTTTAAAATGATATAAATTTAGAGGGCTACACAAATAAGTTTGGAGATTAGAAACTAGCTGGGTAACAGTGCAGGGTCAAATGGCTTCCTGCTGGACTGTAAAATTCTATGATACTGCATATTTCTTTCCACAACCACAAGACATCTCAAAATGATTTACCACCAAAGCAACACTTAAACAGTAGTCACTGTAGCAATGTAGAAAAGCTGCTTTCGTGGCCAATGCCACTGCTAGGTGGAGTACCTCTCATGTGTAAAATTAGTGTTGTTTTTAAACAAATATAATAAATTGCGTAATCTTAGGTTTGATGTACAACTATAAAATTCCCATGATTATAGGGAATCCCAGTCACATCCTCAACATAAGGTTGCTAAGGAAAAAGTCAAAATTAAAGTCCATTTTTATCTACGCCCCACAATTTACGAGCAAGCCCAGCATAACCATCTTCAATAAAAATAATTAGGGTCATAGAGTCCGAGATATATGGGCACAGAAACAAACCCTGTGGTCCAACACGCCATGCCAACCAGCTACCCCAAATAAATCTAATCCCATTTATCAGCATTTGGCCTGTATCCCACTAAACCCTCACTATTCATATACCCATCCAGATGCCTTTTACATGTTGTAATTGTACCAGCTTCCACCACTTCCATTGGCAGCTCATTCCATATGCATTACCCTCTGCGCGAAAACGTTGTCCCTTAGATCCCTTTTAAATCTTTCCCTTCTCACCTTAAACCTACTAAAGAGTTTTCGATTCCTCCATTCGAGGGAAAAGACCTTGAACATTTACCCTATCCTTGTCCCTCATGACTTCATAAACCCCTATGGTCACCCCTCATCCTCTGATGATCCAGGGAAAATAGCCCCAGTCTATTCAGAAACTCCCTATAGCTCAAACCTTCCAACCCTGGCAATATCCTTGTAAATCTTTCCCAAACTCTTTCAGATTTCACAACAGGGAGACTAGAATTGCGTGCAATACAGATTGTTCTGCAATAATATGCGTTTCATTAGTGCAAATTTGCTATAACATGATGAATTGGGGGCAGTGTTTCTATAGTGTGAACTTTTAAAGTATACATTGGTTTTAATTTGATTCCGGCCCCATTAGTTTAAATGGTGCTGCAATTATGTGATGTTCTTATATTGCCCAAGAATGGAACTCCTGCATTATGGCAGAACCGACTAGACTCCAAAGGTGGCCATACCAATGTCCTGTACAGCTGCAAATGACCTCCCAACTCCTATACTCAATGCATCGACCAATAAAAGCAAACATACCAAATGCCTTCCTCACTATCTATCTACCTGTGACTCCACTTTCAAGAAACAATGAACTTGCACTCCAAGTTCTCTTTGTTCAGTAACACTCCCTAGGTCCTTACCATTAAGTGTATAAGTTCTGTCCTCTGAATGAATACTCAACGGTAGTTTCAGGTTTTCCTTTAGTCACCATTAGTAATGATGCTACATTAATCCTGAGTTCCCTTTGGCAATTCTCACCTTTGACCAGACAAAATGGCCTCAAGGTAAGTGAAGGTCACTTGGGCATTACAACGTTTTGGAAATGCATCTAGATATTTTACATTAATGGCATCACGGCACATTTGTGGATGGATCGCTTTAGTCATCTTAAATGCTGGCACATCTCATGCACTAGAAAGTGATGTAAAGAGCACAGCAGCAAATTTGCAAGAGCAAACTCCTACAGAAGTAATGCAATTATGCTCAGAAAATCCACGTGCCTCCAGTTCTTTGAAGCTGTCCAACTGATGCCACTTCTCTACTTTTTTCCCTAGCCCTGCAATTGTTTTATTCCTTGAAGTCCTTACTCAATTACTTTTGAATATTACTATTTAATCTGCTTCCACTGCCTTTTCGGTCAGTTCAACCTGGAGGATAAAAGAATGTTTTTCCGTGCCTCATCTCTGGTTGTTTTGCCAACCAACTTAAATCGGAGTCGACGGGTTGCACAAATCTTCTACCACTGGAAATAATGACTCTTCAACTAGTCTAAATAACTCCAACATGACCTTGAATATCTCTTATTAAATCTTTGTCTTTCCTTTCTTCTGCAGAGAAAAATCCTAATTTGCCAGCTTCTTAACATAAGAGTCCCAAAGTCATGAAACACTGGTAAACATTTTTCAAGAAAGAAGGACAGTTGTTATACCTTCAACAAAGTTTCAAGAATTGTGGAGAGGGAACCAAAGTCCAGTAACTCAAATACCTTTTCATTGATACTGGTTGCCTGTTGAAAACAGCTGCACAATGAGGGTAACTTACTGAATGCTTCAGCACTGAGAACATGTTGATGTTCAGCTTCTCTATGCCTCATTGAAGTAGCCACCCTTGTAACTACTTCCACAGTAGCATTATTATCCATGCACCACAAGTCTCAGCATTATCAGCTTAACCAGTTGTATTTCTCTTAGTCTTTGGGCATTAGGAGCTTACATTTCTGGAATTGCATACAGTCAATCTGCTGAACCCATAAAGTTAAAAAAAACTTGATATCATTCAGGCCTTTTGGATTTCTTCATAGTTGACTGCCGAACAGTTGACATGGTTTAACAGTGTTGGCCTTTTGAACACTCTGATGAGTAACAAGCGGTGTTCTTCCCTAGGATGCTTCTGGCAAAGAATGATACCTGATCTGGATGTAGGATGTCAACCTGAGCTACAAATCTTCTCAAAACTCGCTAACACCTGATCCATCAGTTGCATACTTCCAATTGCAGTTTGGCCCTTGGCTCAGTATGCTTTAGCTGGTATCCATTTGTTGAAGAGGGCGGTTGCTTCTGCATTAAAGATGTAAATGCATGTGCATTCTTTAATAAGCTTTGGAAATTGCTTATGTCAGTCTTCCAGTAGCAACTATAATGGATCAACATTTATCTACTGATGAATAAAATGCAGGCCTGAAGTGGGGTATTTAATGTCTGCTTCATCCGTTTGACTGAGAAATTCCTCACACATGCTATTTAAGTCCACAAGTTGATCATAAATGACTCCAGGTAACAGTATCATTTCAGAAGGGATTATGCACTTCAAAAGCAAATCAGAGCAGGACTTATATACTTAGTGGTAAGATCCTGGGCAGTGTTGCTGAACAAAGAGACCTTGGAGTGCAGGTTCATAATTCCTTGAAAGTAGAGTTACAGGTAGATAGGATAGTGAAGGTAGTATTTGGTTTGCTTTCCTTTCTTGGTCAGAGAATAGGAGTTGGGAGGTAATGTTGTGGCTGTACAGAATTTGGTTAGGCCACTTTTGGAATACGGAGTGCAATTCTGGTCTCTTTCCTATTGGAAGGATGTTGTGAAATTTGAAAGGGTTCAGAAAAGATTTACAACGATGTTGCCAGGTTGGAGGATTTGAGCTATGGGGAGAGTCTGAATAGTCTGAGGCTGTTTTCCCTGGAACGGCAGAGGGTGAGGGGTGACCTTAGACAGGTTTATTAAATCATGAGGGGCATGGATAGGATAAATTGACAAAGTCTTTTCCTTGGGATCGGGGAGCTCAGAACTAGAGGGCACAGGTTTAGGACGAGGGGGGAAAGATATGAATGAGACCTAAAGGGCAACGTTTTCACAGAGAGGCTGGTGCGTGTATGGAATGCGCTGCCAGAGGAAATGGTGGAGGCTGGTACAATTACAGCATTTAAAAGGCATCTGGGTGGGTACAAATAGGAAGGGTTTAGAGGATATGCTGGCAAATGGGACTAGATTGATTTAGGATTCAAAGTTGAGAAGATTTGTAACTCGGGTGCTCGTTGTTGTCGTTCTATTCACCAAGCTGGGAATTTGTGTTGCAGACGTTTCGTCCCCTGTCTAAGCGACATCCTCAGTGCTTGGGAGCCTCCTGTGAAGCGCTTCTGTGTTGTTTCCTCCGGCATTTATAGTGGTTTATCTCCGCCGCTTCCGGTTGTCAGGAATAGAATAAATGGTCAGCATGGACGATTTGGACCGAAGGGACTGTTTCCGTGTTGTACAACTATGACTCTAATTATTAATCAGATATGATTTTCAGGACAATGCTGTCTCTCTGAACAGCCAACATTAAAACACCAAGTTAGAGACTACACAGTATGAAACTAAGTCCTAGCAGTTAAGATCACCATGGAAATTTACAACATGCAAAATACACGTGGCTGGAAATTAATAATATGTAGAACAATATTAGGATTGAATGGGTGAAAGCAATAAATGGATCTCAATAGTTATTATAATTCACAAAGCTTGGTGTGTGCATAATGAAGATAACTGAACATTACTATAATTCCCTCAAGTGTGCACAAGTCTTATTTCGGGTCATATCAACCCTTGACTGTAAGAAAACAAGATAATTTTCCTAACGATTCCCTCAATAGCAAATTAACTGAGGTCAATCTGTTTTAGCATGAAAGTAGCATGATCAAGTACAAAGGCTAGCAGAATAGGATAGAGATTTCATTGGAGAACTTGGGAGAGGTAGTGAAGGGGAGACTGTCTCTGCTCCGGAACTACATGTCAAACAAGAGACAGTGATTTTATGAATGAAAATTGGAACAAAGATTTCAAACCTCAAGACGCCTGTGCTCTTCCAGTTCTGACCTTTTGAAGATTTATATTTAATCACTCCAGTACAAATAGCTATGCTTTCAACTATCATGGCTTTAAGCTCTGGAATTCCATCCAAAACACTCTGCTTCTTTACCTCTGTTCTCCCTTACGATATTCCCTAATGCCCAACCTTAAGACCATGGCTCTGCTCATCTGCTGAATCATATTTGGCACAGTATCAATTTTTTGTTTGATAACACACCTATTAAATGCCATGGGGTGCTTTACTGCTTTATAAACACAGTTGTTTTGGTTATTTCAAATGGCACATGCATTTCAACCTGCTGCATCACCAAGTTACATGATGTAACCTTATCATCATGCCTCGTAGTGGTACACAGACGAAGAAAACATCACGGACCTTCCATCATAAATTAGGGAGAATTATCAAGGACTTGCAAGAAGAGTTACTCTGTCTAATTTCAAGCATTTCTTCATGGCTGTTTGCAAACAATAGTCATAAACCTGGGAGTAGATTTTTCACAGCCTCTACTAGTCTCCAAGTATGGAGGTGAGAAAAAAAAACACCCGACATGATTGAACTATCAAGTGCTCAATTTCAGCTCTTCATTGGTTAAAAACAAAATGAACCCTGCTCCTTCAACAATACTACAGGAATTGAACAACTTTTTAAAAAGTCATTACCCTTATAGAACAAATCCAGGAGACAAGGAACTGAGGCACAGTTAAGGCAACAATTAATATGGAAACACAATTTCTGTGCACTACCATAGATTTTACTCATCTGATTTAATACACGAAACAAAAGTGAGACTTGCAGAAAAATACATTTTAAAGCTAAGTGAGACTAGGCTTGACATATTGCTCAACTAATTCCAGCTTAATCAATTGATTTGTGTGTGACAAGATAGCCTTGTGTGAGACAAGATAGCCTTGTAATTACTTTTGGTACATGCAGCAAGACTAAAATACAAAAAGATCACATCACTCAAATTCCTTCATGACTAAATGGGGGTCAGTTGCCCAGTCGGCTGGACAGTTGGCTTGCAATACAGAATGACACCAACAGTGCAGGATCACATCCCATACCAGCTGTGGTCACCATCAAGGTCCCATCTTCTCAATCTCAGCCCTTGCCGGAAACGTGATGCCGCTCAGCTTAAACTCACCACAAATTGCCTCTCTCAATGAGGTCCCCTGGGACCATGATGACCTTGCGTTTACATTAACTTTGCAGTTGCTTCATATTCCACAGCTACTCCCGTTTCAAATGAAATCTGTGCAAAGTTTGAGGAGCTAGTTGGCAGTATGCGTTGTATATGCATGCAAGGTTTGATAAAAACATCGTGAAGAAATCACACTGATTTGAGTCACTCAGAACATGGAACAGTATAGCACAGGAACAAGCCCTTCAGCCCACCAAATCTCCATCAACTATGATGCCAATCTAAACTCATCCAATCTGCGTGCACATAGTTTACCTTCTCCTTCCTACCTGTGCGTGTCTGTCTAAATAACTCCTTGTTTTATTTGTTTCTACCACCTCCCTGGTAGTGTTTTCGAGGGCACTTTAATCTTCTGTGCAAAAATAACTTGCCTCATATCTCTAAACTTTCCCCCCGTACCTTAAACCCCTGGTCTCTAATAGACATTTCCACCTTGGGGAAAAATACTACTATCCAATCTATGCCTCTCATAATTTGAATATTTCTATCAGGTTGCCCCTCAGCCTCTGACATTCTAAAGAAAACAATCCAAGTTTGTACAATTCACTGCAATGCAAGTAACATCCTGATATACAGCAGCATCTAAGGAGCAGGAGAATCAACAGTTTGGACATAAGCCCTTCATCAGCAATGTTCCTCGGATGCTGCTGGACTGCTGTGCTTTTCCAGCACCACACACTCAACTCTGATCTCCAGCATCTGTAGTCCGCATTTTCTCCTAACATCCTGATATACCTCTTTTGCACATTCTCCAAAGTCTCCACACATTCCCTCCTGTAGTGCAGCAACCAGAGCTGCACACGATATTCCAAATGTGGCCGAACTAAAGTTTTACACAGCTTCAACATGACTCGCTAGAATTTATATTCAATGCTCTGACCAATGAAGACAAGCATTATGGAAACTTACAACCCAAGATCCCTCTGAATATCAATGCTCCCAAGGATCCTGCCATTTACCGAATACTTTCCTTATGTATTTGCTTCCCAAAATACGTCACCTCACTCGCCTGGATTTAACTCCATCCGCCATTTCTCCATCCAACTGATTTACATTCTGCTGTATTCCTTGAAAACCTTCCTCACTATTCACAAATTCTCCAATTTTCATGTTGTCTGCAAACTTACTAATTGGACCACCCACGTTCTCATCCAAATCATTTATATATATTACAAAGTCCCAGCACTGACCCTTGTGGGACACCATTGGTCACAGACCTCCAGTCAGAAAAACAGCACTCCATAACTACCCTGTGTCTTTATGACCAAGCCATATTTTGTGAATTTGATGACAATTGCTACAATTTTGATTTTCTACATTTAATGTTGACTTGGGTTCTGTGACAGGCAACAGACATCATTTTTCTAATGATCAGAAATGTGCATTTTGCTGCCCAGTAGCTAGATACCAAAGGTGAGACACAATTATCAAAATATACCCGACATACTCATTACTGAAATGTATCAGATGCTGCCATATAACTTACCACCCTGTAACAGGCAGATTGTAAATGAGCACTCACCTTTAGTGTGTTTGGCTTTATCAATAAGAAGCCTTAGCAAAACTAACATCAACAAGGGTCAGGGGAAAATTCTCTAATGGTTAGAATTATGCATGGCACAAACGAAATTGACTGCGGTTGTCGGAGGTCAACCATCTCAGTCGCAGTACATGACTGCAGGAATTCTCCAGGGGAGTATCCTTGACCCAACCATCTTCAGCTGCTTTATCAACAAACTTCCCTCCATCACAAGAACACTGCACAATTTCATTTAAGATACTGATATAGCCTATGCTCTCATGCAGCAAGATGCAGTCAACATCCAGTCTTCAGCTTAAAAGTAGTGTGAGATGTTGTGCATTGAGATGAAAGGTCTTTGCCGAAAATGTTGATTTTGCTGCTCCTCGGATGCTGCCTGACCTGCTGTGCTTTTCCAGCAGCACACTCTCGACTCTAGCAAGATATTGTGTTATAGCCGGTCTTTATTAATTCACTCACCAGCTTGCAATATTCATTAATACCATGTTTCTATTCAATCACTCATAACCCTTTACTAACCCGTTAATTACAATAGCATGGTCTCATTCATTCATTTACAAAACCACAGTCCTGTAGAATCCAAGTTTAAAACAATCCTTTCAAACCCATCACTGCATTCCCACACCTCATCAGCCCATGCTACAAGCAGTGTTTACCTCAGTATACAGAACAATTTCACCTCCATCAAGTCTCCCTCACCAACCATCTCATACAGAACATGAGTGTGGTGCTGGAAGAGCACAGCAGGTCAGGCAACATCAGAGGAGCAGGAAAATTGACGTTTCGGGCAAAAGCCCTTCATCAAGAATCTTGATAAAAGGCTTTTGCCTGAAACATCGATATTCCTGCTCTTCGAATGCTGCCTGACATGCTGTGCTTTTCCAGCATCACACTCTTGACTCTAATCTCCCGGAGCTGCAGTACTCACTTTTACCTCATACAGAACAATACCATCCCTGTCGTGTCTCCACAAAACATCATAATATTATTTAGCCCTTTTAACTGGCCATTATCCCTTTAAGAAACTGGCTGACAAAACAGCACTTACATGAAATTGCATGAATGAATGAAACTCATACCTGCAAATTGTAAATAAATCTCACCACACAGCTGCAGTAATCAGTTTAATATCCTTTATTCGTTTTAAGATTTCTAACTTGTTTAAAGCATATAGGCCTAGTATTTTTACTAATATTTACTAATTTAAAAGATTAAAAAACTGACACCCCTTGTTTATACAAGCAAATCAGATAAACACCCTTAATCGCATCAGAAGTAACACCCAGCACTCTGTACATGTTTTAACTCATCTCCTGTCTTCCAGAAGCCTTTCAAACCTTTGTGTGCTATAGATTAAAAGATGCAGCACGATAGTAATGGGATTTTGATATGTGTAAGAGCTGCGTAAAAAGGGGCTCTTGTAAGATCAGTATTTCAGGATTCCATTGCTGCCTTGAACTTGTGCTGTAATTGCTGAAGGAAGAGGTTATTTTCATCACTCACCGATTTTGGTTATTGTTTGAACACAACCTCACAACTTGGCGTAATTGACAGAATCGCTGGGGACACCAGCTAAACTGACTGGTTACTGACAGTTAGAGGGTAAAAAGCTTCCTTGTTAAGAGTTATGATCTAGTCCCTGAAGGCGATCCCAAACCTTTTGAGAGTTGGTTATTTTATTTCGAATCCCCTGCGTCTAGACTTCAGACCGGCTAACATGGTCTATGGCAGGGAAGTGCCTACAACACGTGAATTAGGGTAATTATGAGTGACCCCAGGAAATTGCCTACAACGTCCAAGAGGCTGGCGGGTCCCTCCTGACGTAACTGTGGAAGAAATGCTGCGGCAGTTGCAGAACTACCTTGAGGTACTGTTCTCATTAGGAAGACCCTAACCAAAATCGAGCAGAAACCATGTGCCCCAAGAACAGTGGACCCTAGATGACATGAGACAGGTCTGGGGAAAACCACCCAACAGAAAAATAAGGACAGAATTAAATGGTCCCTTGGATTAATGGGACAAATTCGCCAGAGAAATGAAGTCATGTCCCGATCAGCCCATGATTGTGAAGTTACCAAATTTAAAGAGCAATTAAAAGCAACTCAAGAACAGTTACAAAAAGATCCAAACAGGAAACAGCTCACATTAAAAATCAGCAGCTTGAAAAAGAGAACAAGAAACTGAAGGATGAGATAACAGTCCGGTCAGTTTCTTCCCCGGTTCCCAAGCTCTCTCAGAATTTGTACCCGACCGCCCGAGATAGCCACGAAGGGATTCAGACAAACAAAGCTACTGCCCTTGGGAAACAGAGGGACTCTAGCAGTGAAAAGTGACGAGGACTGTATATCCCGTGTATCATTTTTATAGCCCCTTAAAACCAGGAAAGTAAACATTCAAAATATGGTCATGCAGAGATTAGAGGATAACAGTGAGGAGGATGTTCTGGTACTGCAGACTGAAATGTACACTGTGCAAGTATCTGCAACTCCTAAGAGTACAGACAGGTGATCTAAAGAAATGTCTCACCTGAAGAAGGGGCCAATGAAGACATGGGAAAGACTAGATCGGTTAAGGGGAATATATATGCTCCACCTGTGGAATGGTGTACAAATTTTGAATGTTATTGTAACTAAATGAGGCGGATGCCACCTCCATGAGGCAGTCAAAGGTGCGCTTGGAGAGTAATGGAAGCTGCAAGCTGGCTGGACAGCAATAAAACAGTGTACAAGGGTATAGTCCACATAAGACCAACTGGACAAAAGCCACAGCTTGTTTTCAAAAACCCACAGAAGTCACAGAAATTGAGGAAAGGTTTAGAATGACCTGGAAAGAATATACAGAAGTCCCAAATGTGCAGGATGACAAGGATTTTGAATATCGCCATTATGACCCACTGAAATCTGCTTTTGTGGCCAGAGTTAAACCAGAGTTCACTAAAATGTTAAAACTCACTAAACCGGATTGGGACCAGAGCAGTACTAATTACCATAACTTGATGGGCCCAGCCACCCCCCTACTGAATTGCAAGTCCTTCAGGCAGGACAAATGAAACAGACTGCCAGTAACCCCAGGAAGACCCAAGACAAACCCCAGGGAAATGTTATGTCTGTGGGAAGGAAGGCCACTTGGCCAGGTGGTGCTGGCAAAAAGGAAAAGGGAGAAGTTGCCTAAAAAGCAATGAGGAAAAGGAGACCCTGGAATCTGGGAGCAACACCAATCTCGTAGAACGATTTAAAAAGATAACCATCCAACAGCAGTAGGAGCTGCTAAAGTTGACAAAAAACTGAAAGAGCCCACTCTGTGCCCCCTACGCTCCCACTGGCTTTATGCCAGCAAGATGAGATAGACTACATGTGAACAGGAGGGCAGGCGACCTGGACATTCATTGCCTTTTGGATACAGGAGCAGAATTGGCGTGCCTATCCCAGAGGAATGAGACCAAAGTCCTGCTAGATGGGACAGTGAGAACAACTCACGGAGCAGGAGCTGATAGGATTGAAATCAAACGGACCAAACCCATACACCTTGAATTCAGCCCCCACGAGTTAGTAATCTTTATATGGTAGGACCTGTAGTTCAGCCATTCCTCGGGATGGATATCCTCACCCAGCTGAATTCCTCTTTACATTTCAAAGATGGATGGGTAACATGGTCCAGCAGAAACGTAGAAAGGGAAGAACTAGAAGGCAAGGATGACTGTCCTTTACTGAAAATAGAACCCGCCACTTTTATAGGAATACCTCCACCTTGTACCAAACAGGAAAAAGGGACTTTAATAAAAAACACACAGCACTTATAAACAGCCCAGTGCTGCCCAGGTGAAAGGCAAGTGGGGAATGGATATTAACTACAGTTGGCAGGAAAACCGGATGGGCTGTCACGACAGTGCTGAATGTCATGACATTGGGAAGCCTATCCATGGAGCATCTGCACAGCCAGCAGAGTTACAGGCCCTGACTGAAGCCTGCAGAGCAGCAGAGGATTAGTCTACCAACTTTTACACAGACTCCTGCTATGCAGCAGACTGTCATCTTATTATCTTACTGTCAGGTACTAACTAATGCTGCAAGTTCTGCTCCCTCACAGGTATTGGCTGCCTGGCACCACTTGCTGGAGGGACGGTACCACACTTTTCCAACCGAATGGGTTCTTGTGAAAAAGACCCACAAGGAACCTTTAGGTGTGAAGTGGCAAGGATCTTACCAGTACTGTCAAGGTCCAAGGAAAGGAGGCCTGGATTCATATCTCACAATAAACTGGACCAGACACTGACTGACCACCATGATGTTTGTTATTGTTATTTCAACAGTACATGTTTTCTTTTTGTGAAGTGTAGTTGCCAAACTGTTGAAAGTCTGTAAGCTAGGATAAGGATTGTAAGAGATCTCAATAGAATCAAGGGGGTGGGGTGGGAGTGGGGATGGTGAGATATTGTGTTATGAGGCAGTGTGTTATAGGCTATCTTCATTAACTCATTTGCCAATTTGCTATTTTCATTATCAGGCTCCCATTCATTCATTCATAACCCTTTACTAGCCTGTTATTTATTATAGCACAGTTCCATTCATTCATAAAACGACAGTCCTGTAGAATCCAAAATTAAAAACAACCCTTTCAAACCCATCATTGCATTCCCACACCTTATCAGCCTCTGCTACAAGCATGTTTACTTCAGCATACAGAACAATATCATCCCCAATAAGTCTCCCTCACCAACCATTAAAATGCAGAACAGTACCATCCCGGTCAAGTCTCCACAAAACATAACATTAATCAGCCCTTACCATCTCCTGGACGTGAATAGAGTAAGTACCTGTTAAGTACCTTTTAACTGGGCCATTAGCCTTTAAGAAACTAACTGACAAAATAGCATTTGCACGAAGTTGCATGAATGAATGAAACTCATACCGGCAAATAGTAAATAAATCTCACCACACAGCTGCAGTAATCGGTTTAACATCTTTTTTTATTGTAATGTCTAATTTAGAGCATATAGGCCTAGTATTTTAACATTTACTAATTTAAAAGACAAAAGAACTGACACTTCTTGATTATATGAGCAAACGAACAGACACACAATTCCATCAGAAGTAACAACCCAGCACATGTTTTAACCTATCTCCTGTCTCACAGGACAGAAGTCCTTCAACCTTTGTGTACTATAGATAAAAAATGTAAAAACGGTAATGGATTTTAATATATGTAAGAATTGTCTATAAAGGGGCTCTTGTAAGAACTGTATTTTAGAATTCTCTGACTGCCTCAAAATTGTGCTGTGATTGCTGAATAAAGAGGCTATTTTCACCACTCATTGATTTCAGTTGTTAGTTGAACACGATCCCACAGTAACGTGCACCAAACAGATTCAAGGCAATGACCATCTCAAGACATAGCATTGTCATCACTGCATTCCCCACTAACATTCTGGGATTACTATTGAGCAGAAACGGAATTCGACTCGCCATAAAAACTGTGACGACAGGTCAGAGAATGGGAATTTTGTGGTATACAGTTCACTTTTTCACTACTAACGTGCATCTATCATCTAAAAGGCACAAGGTATGAGTGTGATGGAATACTTGCCACTTGCTTGAATGAGTGCAGCTCCACCAATATTCAAAAAGCTCAACACCATCAATATCAAAGCAGCCCACTACATTAGCACCCCATCCACTATCAGCATTTGCTTCCTTTACCACAGATGCAGAGTGACATTAGTCAATATCATCTACGTGCAGCAGTGCATGAACATACCCATAATTCTTTGACACCATTTTCCAAAATCATGACTGTAGAAGGCAGGGCAACAGATGCATGGAAACACCACAACTGCCAAGTTTCTCATACAAAACCAATATCCAATTAAGTCACCACTCCTTCACTGTCACTGGATCAAAGTTACGGTACTTGCTGCACAATGACATCATAGGTGTACCAACATTTTGAGTGTAGCAGCTTTAAAACGGCAGCTCACTACCATTATCTCAACGGTAACGGGGGAAAGTCCCAGGCTTTTGAAATATCAGGTATTATCTTTATACAAAGCATAGTTGCAAAAGTAAAGTCAAATGCATATCATCACCTTTGTCAATGTGTAAAACAAATCTGCCACAAACTTTCCATTTAAAAATATGGGGGCAGAATTTTCAAACTAGACACAAATTGCACTGGCTCAAGTTATGATTGCAAGATCACCAAGTTAAAATCTTATATGAATCAGTGCAATTGGACACTATTTAAAGAAATAATTGCTTATTATTCCTTTTTTTAAATGTAAGGGTGATAGTTAGGTCATTATTCCTTCACTGTCATTGAGTCAATATCCTGGAACACCCTATCTAACAGCAGAGAAATCTACACTTCCAGAATGGCAGAAACCTGAGCCTGCCAACACCTTTTCACAGATAATTAGGTTTGGTCAATAAACACCAACTTCTTCAGCAATGCCAATATCCTATGAACAATTTCATTTTAAAATGCTAAGCAATGCAAATTCACATTTTTGAGAATTACTGACAAGAAACAGAACATTTTTACCAATTACTGGTTTTACTCAAATACCCAAAGTAGAGAATTTGATTTTTTTAACACTGAAAAGCTCTTATGCCTAAAGTTCCTCAAAAGAATACTGATTAGTGCAATTAATTAAAACTAGCCATGTGGATTAAGTCAACATTGGCCAGCCTCTAGCCCAATCTTTTTTAAACCAGTAGAAAAGATTGCAGAAACTGAATGCAGTACCAAACTTACATTTGAAACTCCATCTTCTGCAACAGTTTGGCTGATTTCAGATGAGTTGCACTGGAAAAGCCTCTGCAAGCTACTGAAAATCCAGCCTTGTATGGAATTCACAGACTTTTACATTATAAACTCAATCTTACCTAACCTCTGGGCTGTACAGCATTAACACAAACTCAATCTCTTGGTATCTGAGATAATTCAATGGCAAATGTATTCTCTGACCACCAAGCACATGATTTAAAAACTTTAATCAGTGCACCTGATGGCAAAGATCACACAAACCATTGTCCAATAAAACTACAAAACCAGTTCAGGTTCTACCATTTGAGAAGTTTGGAAACAACCCATCAAAAAAACTACTCCAGTGCATATACCTGCATCTTTCTGGATTACATTAAATAAACATCCATTATTAAATAGATCTTCACAATTCCAGTCTGTTTTATTGTTCTACTTGGAACGAATTCAAGGCAAAGGTCTCCTAGTGGAACATTGGAAATATATTAGGAAGGTCCTCAACACACCCCTGAAAAGATTAAACATTCCCACTGACTGGTGAGAGATCATGGCTTGCATCCAACCAAATATGGAGAAGATTCATTCAGGAATGCACCACTGTGTCCCTGATGTGCCCCAGAAGTGAGGTTGAGGTTTTGGAAAATTCACAAATTTCCAAACACTTCACCTACACAAGTGAATCAGAGAATCCCTACAGCGTGAAAGCAGGTCAGTCAGCCCACTGAGTCCACGCCAACCCTCCTAAGAGCACACCACTCCTCCCTGTAACTCTGCATTCCCTGTGGCTGATCCACATTGCCTGCACATCCTTAGAAACTTTGGGGAAATTTACCATGGCCAATCAACATTTCCTAGATGTCTTTGGACTGTAGGAGAAAACTGGAAGACAGGGAGGAAACCCATGCAGATGTGGGGAGAATGGGGAAACTCCACACAGGCAGTTGGCCCAAAACTGAAATCAGACCAGAGTTCCTGACACTGTGAGGCAGCAATGCTAATCACTGAGCCACCATGCCACCCAACTTTCAAGTACCACCTGCACACAGAGTCTGCATAATCAGAGATTGGATCACTGGATGCTGGAATTGCTGTTAGTTCAGAGTGGAAGCAAGTGACCCTCAGTTCCAATATATTGTCGAAAATGACAGGGAACATCAGTCAAACACTTTGTAGGCTGAGCTCACAGCTTGAAGGGCCCAAGTAACGTGTCTGTCTTGTTGAAAAAAAATGTTTAAATAACGTCAGGTGAGAAGATGTCAATACGTTATCATGTATTTTTGCCATCATCATGCAGCGTCAGTAGAATCCTCCAGAGAAGGAATTGTCAACCTAGAAATCTTGTTTTTTTTGTCACATGAAAAAGTCTTTCCAAAAGCCGTGATCTAGCATCACTGTCAAACTTGAAATGGTTAGAGACAAAAAAAACTACAGATACTTGAATCCAAAGTAGACTGACAGAAGGCTGGAAGAACACAGAAAGCCAGGCAGCTTCAGGAGGTGCAGAAGTCGACAGCCAAAATGTCGACATCTGCATCTCTTGATGGTCCCTGGCTTGCTGTGTTCTTCCAACCTTTCGCCTGCCCAAAACTTGAAATGGTGCATGCTTCTGGAATGTACATTTAGCCAGGACATTTTGAGTCCTTTGGCAGCTACCTATACTTAAAATTAAACCATTTAATAGTCAGCACTACCATAATCTCAGCTCAAGGTATCTAAAGGGCTTGATCGTTAAAATAAGTGGAATGAATCACTTGGAATAATATAAAATTCCCAGACTTGATGGTGCCAGATTTAACTCCCTACATATTGATTTACCTAATCTCAGCTGCAATGTCGTAAATCACCTCAGTGCCTCAGAAAGGCAGAACACCAAAGGGGAAAGACGTGGAATTAACCTCAGTTAAAACCAACAATTATGCATTTTTTATACATTATAACAAAAGAACAGCATTCTTTAAAAACTGATTCTGACTTTGCCAGCTGTTGTTTAGTTGACAGACTCTCACTGGAGTTGAGAAAGTTTAATGCATTCAGGATTTGAGCACTGGCGTTTAGGCTGATGCGTCAGTGCAGCACTGCTGGAGATGATACCTTTTGGATTACATTAAAAAGAGGCCTCATCTGTTAGGTGGACGTAAAGATCCCCTGACACTATTTCAAATAGGAGCACGAGTACTCCCCAGAGTCCTGGCCAATATTTATCCCTCAATACATTTCACAAAAACAGAGATCACCTCTCTTTATCACACTGTTGTTTGTGGGAATTTACTGTGCACAAACTAGCTGCTGCATTTCCTATGTTAAAAGTGACTGCACTTTAAAAGATATTAATTGGTTATAAGATGCTTTGTCAGATCAGCTGATCACAAATACGCTAGGTACATTGTATCGTTACAACACATTATGCACATTTAAACTGCATACCTATATTCTAGATTGTCACACATTGCTTAATCACACTTCACCAAATAGTTCATCAATTCATTTGCTTGGCTCAATTTGCAGTGACTAAAATTCTAAGTTGGTGAGTCACTTAGAACACAGTTGCAACAGTTAGAACACTTAAAAAAAAATCAGACATCTTTCAAAAACAACTGACCCTTCCTTTGTAGGGAAGGAAGGTAAAATATAGCGTGAAGTTCCAGCAAATGTGTGTGTAAATCAATGTAACTGCGAGATGCAATGCAGTTCGCACCTGCAGAAGTAGTCTGACACCACTTTTAAGTTTTAGAATAGCTGTAGTAAAAACAGGAGCCTTTTCAATACAAAATTTGAAAACACATCGAATCATCATGGATTTTTTTAAAAAAAAACTAGAACAGACAGATTGACCTCTAGTAAAAAGATAGACTTGTACTTATAAAGAGCTTGTCACAACCATTGAATGTCGTCAAGTACTTCACAGCGAATGAAGTATGTTTGGAGTGTAGTCATTGTTGTAATGTAGAAATACAACAATCAAACACAGCAAAACTTCAGAAACAGTAATGTGGTATTGACCAACAAAATTGTTCTTGTGATGTTGATACAGAGATACATCTTGGGCAAGAGATTGGGGCAAATCTCCCTTGTTCTTTTGTGAAAGTGTTGTTTTTGGAATCTTTGACATTCATCCAAGCAGGCAACTTCTCATCCAAAAAAGACAGTGCGAAGCTCCTCCAGTGCTGCACAACAGCATCAGCCTTGATTTGTATGTTCGAGTTTAAAAGTGGATGTGGATGCTGTGGAATGGATGGGCATGGGCATGTAAGCTTCACTTTCCTTCAACTGAGACACAATGCCAGATCAACTCAGCTCAGCAATCCTATATTCCTCAACCAAACAAACAATCAGACAAAAACCATACCATACTACAGGGCACTTAGATTTAACTACTCATCACAAATAAAAGATAAATATTTTTTAAAAAGTCCCAAATGCTCAATTAAGAACAATGAGTTGTCAGTCATCTAGGGAATTTCCCCAACAGCTCAAAGTACTAATCAAACATTTCCAATAAATTGTGATTATTCATGCTCTATCAATGCTACATATTTCATATACAGTGTGCAAAATAAAATCAAGTGCCAAACAGTCATAGAGATGTACAGCACGGAAACAGAACCTTCAGCCCAACTTGTCCATGCAGACCAGATATGCCAACCCAACCTAGTCCCATCTGCCAACACCTGGCCCATATCCCTCCAAATCCTTCCTATTCATATACCCATCCAGATGGCTTTTAAATGTGGCAATTGTACCAGCCTCCACCACTTCTTCCGGCAGCTCATTCCACCCTGTGTGAAAACTTTGCCCCTTAGATCTCTTTTATATCTTTCCCCTCTCACCCTAAAACTATGCCCTCTAGTCCTGGACTCCCACACCCCAGGGAAAAAAACTGCCTATTTTATCCAATCCATGCCCCTCTTGATTTTGTAAACCTCTATAAGGTCACCCCTCAGTCTCCAACACTCTAGGGAAAACAGCCCTAGTCTATTTAACCTCTTCCTATAGCTCAAATCCTCCAACCCTGGCAACATCCTTACAAACCCTTTCAAGTTTCACTACATCTTTCCGATAGGAAGGAGACCAGAATTGCATGCAATATTCCAACAGTGGCCTAACCAATATCCTGTACAGCCACAACATGACCTCCCAACTCCTGTACTCAATACTCTGACCAAAGCATACCAAACGCCGCCTTCGCTATCCTATTTACCTGCAACTCCACTTTCAAGATGCTATAAACCTGCACTCCAAGGTCCCTTTGTTCAGTAACATTCGCTAGGACCTTACCATTAAGGTGTGTAAGCCCTGCTAAGATTTGCTTTCCGAAAATGCAGCACCTCACATTTATCTAAATTAAAGTCCATCTAACACTTCTCAGCCCACTGGTCCATCTGATCTAGATCCCATTATAATCTGAGGTAACCTC
>NC_057738.1:20806429-20832782 GCF_004010195.1 Chiloscyllium plagiosum
GGGGGGCGAGGAATGGGGAGGGGGGCGAGGAATGGGGAGGGGGGCGAGGAATGGGGAGGGGGGGCGAAGGGTATCTTAACCTCTGAACTGAAAAATTCCCGCGCCGCCAGAGTGTTTTTGTTTTGGGCGAACGCTGCTTTCCTTTCTCCAGGTCTACCTGCTACCCCGTTCCCTCCGGGCCTTCCCCGAATGCAGTGAGCGGCCTGTTCAATTCCCCCGAGTCCTCGGCTCCTCCCCCGCAACCCCACGGTCGCTCTCACCCTCCTCGGTGCTCTCCATCTTGTCGGTGTTGACGGCCGAGATAGAGCGAGAGAGTGTGTGTGTGAGAGGCCTACGCAGGCCTCGGGCCCTCGCCCCTCTTCTCCTTTCTGTTGCTGCTGCCGTTCGGGCGGCTCCTGTCGGCCGCAGCCCTCACTGCGCCAGGGCGGGCGCTACGAACCGAGAAGAGCCCGCGGCGCGACACTGCCGCCCGCCACTGTTTACGACACGTCTCCACCCTCCCACACCCAGCGCCCCCCACAGGAGCCTGCGCGGAGGTGCGGCAACACTTTCCAGGTGGAGCCACGGGTCCCGCATCATGTTCCCAAACCCCAAAATACAGTACCTGCAACTCAGGTGTGCTTACACTCCCTCCCCCAACTCTTAACTGGAATGCAACCCAGCATACGACGAAAATAAAATTGTAAAAAACCTGCAGATGCTGGGAATCTGAAATAAAACTAAATTGCTGGAGAAATTCAGCAGGTCAGGCAGCATCTATTAAGAGAAAGCAGTGCCTACGTTTTGAGTTCAGTGACCCTTTGTCAAGGCAAACCACATCCACTCTCTCCACAACAGTTGCTTAGTGCCATGATGTGGCAGTGCCGGTGTTGGACTGGTGTGGAGAAAGTCAGCAAGTCACACAACACTGCGTTATAGTCCAACAGGTTTATTTGAAGTCACAAGCTTTCAGAGTCATCAATTCACCTGATGTTTCAATGCTCCAAAAGCTTGTGATTTCAAATAAACCCATTGGACAATAACCAGGTGTCATGTGACTTATGAAGTTGCTCATTGTCAGCGGTGTGTACCAATTAAAATATGTACCATAACAACTCACCAACAATCCTCACACCACACCTTTTAAACCCACAATCACTTCCATCTAGAAGGTCAAGGGTGGCAGACAAATGGGAATACCACCACCCACAAATTCCTTAAGCCACTCACCATCCTGAATTGGAAATATATCACTGTTCCTTCACCATGACTCAGTTAAAATCCTGGAACTCCTTTCCTACGACATGCATTAGTCTACTTATAATGCGTGGACTGCAGCAATTCAAGAAGACAGTTTGCTACCATCTTCCTAACAGGAACAAGGGACAAGCAGCAATGTCCAATTCCATGAACTAATAAGAAAAAAACTAAACATTGCGGACCCGAAAACAAAGTGCTGGAGAAGTGCAACAGTTCTGGCAGCCCTCTGGAGAGAAAAACAAAATCAACATTTACAATCTAAAGTCTCTTCTTTGGATAAATAAATCAACTGGATATCTGAACTAAAGGCATACTAAAAAGTGGTGCTGCTGTCAGGAATCTCAACTTTCAGGCGAGAGGCTCTATCTGCTTTGTTCTCAGCTTAATACAAAATGAAAAGTCTTCAAATAACTTGAAAGACCCTATACAGACAATAAGCGAAACTAATGTCATTTACAAAATACCGTGCAAGAACTGTAACAAACGCTACATTGGACAAACAGACAGAAAACTAGCCACCAGGATACATGAACATCAACTAGCCACAAAACGACATGACCCTTTCTCACGAATACCCTTACATACAGATAAGGATAAGGTTGATGCAGATTGATGTATACATTTTGAACTTCACCTTCAAAAACAAAACCTACAGACAAACAAATGGAAGATGCATGGGATCTCTGATATCAGGGTTCTTAGCAGAGACTTGAACAAACAGCTTTGCCAACCATCCAACCCAAACTTTGGGTCCACTATGTGGATGACACTTTTGTCATCACTAAACAAAATAAATTAGAGGAAATCTTCAAGACCATCAATAATACCCTCACTGCCATAAAATTCACTAAAGAGGAGGAAAAACAACAACAAACTGCCACTCCTAGATGTCACAGTAGAGCGAGCAGCCAATGGGGAACTTCAAACCAGCACCAACAGGAAAACAAGACATAGGACCAAATATTGAACTACAGAAGCAATTATCCCAACATCCACAAAATAAACTGCATCAGAACATTATTTCAATGAGTCACCACACACTGCAGAGCAGAGGAAAATCACCTGTGTTCAAAAAGAATGGATACCCAATGAACACCATCCACTGATTTCTCAGTAACAAACCCAAACAAGCAGACAAAACGCGTCTAGAAACCCTAGCCACTCTCCCCTACATCAAAGACATCTCAGAAATGACTGCCAGACTACTCAGACCCCTTGGCATCATGGTAGCCGACAAACCCACCAACACACTAAAACAGCAGCTAATGAACTTGAAAGACCCTATACAGACAAGCAAAACTAATGTCATTTACAATATACTGTGCAAGAACTGTAACAAACACTACATTGGACAAACAGACAGAAAACTAGCCACCAGGATACATGAACATCAACTAGCCACAAAACGATATGACCCTCTCTCACTAGTATCCTTACATATAGATAAGGAACGACACCACTTGGACTGGAACAACACATCCATCCCAGGGAAAGCCAAACAGAGACACGCATGAGAATTCCTAGAAGCATGGCATTCCAACCGGAACTCTATCAACAAACACATTGACTTGGACTCAATTTACCACTCCATGAAAAAAGAACCAGAAATGACATCACCAACCCAAAGAAACCTAAATATATAAATAGAAAGCAGGAGTCATCAGCAGTACTTTGTCCGGAGACTCACTGAAGATGTTACCTAGTACTGTGACGAAACATCTGAAAATGAACCTTCCAGTTCAGCAAGCAAACCTACATCCAGAAACCCAACCTGAGCTACAAATCTTCTCAAAACTCACTATTTCCCAAACTATTCTGATGTATAGCTTTTGCTTAAAATGTTCCCTTTTTCATATATTGATGGACAAAAATCATTAGAATACACAAAAGGTGATTGAATCAGCTAATAAATATTATTATGATATTAGCAATGATATTCACACAAGTCACTTTGCAAACCTGATCAATTTTGAAATGCATCTGATATGTTCTCACTAACACATTAGTTTGGTCATAGGGTACAAGGTACAGATGGTACAAAAAAAAGAAGAAAGATATATAACATTCATACATTTGATTTTAATTTGAAATCTCACTCAAGTAAAAGTAAGTGCAATTTATTATCTATGAGATTTCTGATAAGTCCTCCTTGAAGCTCATTACCTCATAATGTCAACAGCCACTTACATGAAATCTGGATCAGTGGTGCTGGAAGAGCACAGCAAGTCAGGCAGCATCCGACGAGCAGCAGTTGCTGCCTGAATTGCTGTGCTCTTCCAGCACCACTGATCCAGAATCTGGTTTCCAGCATCTGCAGGCATTGTTTTTACCTCACTTACATGAAATCTCCAGCACAAAAAGTTAGCATTTGGAAGAAGTGCCTCCTCCCAATTTAGTTACCCCCTTCCATGTTGTCTCATTCCCCTGTCCTATCTATGGACATTAAGCCTCCTTTTTAAGTGCACTTTTATCTTCTTCAACCATTCTACGTGACAGCAAGTTTCACATTCTCATTTCACTGTGTAAAGAAATTATTTGCTTTGTTTATTGTTATCTTATGTTCACAGTTCATTATTCTGGAGTTACCCACAACTGGAATTCACATTTACCTGATTTAAATTGGGAAAGTTCAAAGGGCTCTCTACAGCCAAATGGGCCTCAAATCTCTCAGCAGTTGTATCCACCCAATTTTGGTGGCCCCTCTATAATTTCCATTCAAATCCAATGACTTGAGATTTAAAAAAAGTAGTTTTGACTTTTTAAATCCAGTGACATACAATCTATGGTAGTGCAGAGAATAAAATTTCAGAAAGTAGAATGACCAAATTCCTTGCTGTCTCCTTCAATTAATCAATAATTACACTCAATGCTAATACCGCTAGAACACTAACTGTTTTGTAATAACCTCTATTGCTTTTTATTCTATTATACTGTGATATTATTTTAAAGGGCACAACTCATTTTAAAATCTTATTCCGCTGACTTGATCAGCACTAAAAGCTAATCTTGTGGGATTGTGCCATCAATAAACGTGTATGGCAAATATCAGAAGAAAGTTCCTCCTCCTTAGCCTATCAAATTTATGTATACTAGCTATGTTGTCACATTTAAGAAAACTCAAAAAAAGGATCTTAAAGTCACAGAATCATACAGGATGAAAACAGATCCTGCAGTCCAACTCAACTATACTGATAAGGTTTCCCAAACTAGTCCCATTTGCCGGCTTTGGCCCAGAACCGTCTAAACTTTTCCTATTCATGTACCTATCCAAATGTCTTTTCAATGTTGTAACTGTACCTGCATCTGCCACTTTATCTGGTAGTTCCTAGTTATGAACAGTGCAGCAGGTCAGGCAGCATCTAGGGAGCAGGAGAATCGACGTTTCGGGCATTAGCCCTTCTTCAGGAATGAGCCATTCCTGAAGAAGGGCTAATGCCCGAAACGTCGATTCTCCCGTTCCCTAGATGCTGCCTGACCTGCTGCGCTTTTCCAGCAACACATTTCCATCTCTGATCTCCAGCATCTGCAGACCTCACTTTCTCCCTAGTTATGAACACCCCACCCTAGGGAAAAGACTTTTGCTATTCACTTTATCTGTGTCCCTCATGATTTTATAAAACTCTATCAGGTCACTGTCTAAACAACAGTGAAAAAAGTCCAGCCTCTCCTTATAACTCAAACCATCCAGCCCCAGCAACATTCTGGTAAATCTTTTCTGAACCTTCTCCAATTTAATAATGTCCTTCCCATAGCAGGGTGAACTAGAACTGCATACAGTACGCCAAAAATGACCTCACCAACATCCTGCACAACCTTAACATGGCATCCCAACTCCTATAATCAATAGTCTAAGCAATGAAGGCAAGCATGCTAAATGCCTTCTTAACCACCCTGACTATCTGTGAAGCAACTTTCAAAGACCTCAACCCTGAGGTATCTCTGTTTGACAACATCAACCAGGGCCCTACCATTAACTGTATAAGTCCTGCCCTTTGTTTGCTTAATTTGCAACATAGCAGCCATAAGGGCGAAGCCTATATTTTTTTGGGTAGATTCATGTTTGTTCCAGCGCATCAGTTTGCTTGTCAGAATTTCTCAATGTCAGTAAATAATCTCTATTGAACAAACCAGTGGAAGTCAGAATGGCTTCAGGCATGCTCTCAAACCAAGGGTAGATATTTCTTAATCAACCTGTTTGGAGGTGGTCTAAAATACCACTGGGGTAATTTGGACTTGAACCTGGGCCTCCCAATGTAGAGGATGGGGCACTACCAGTCTACGACAAGAGAACCTTCAAAACAAGGGCGACACAAATGATATGACAATCTAGCTAAATCATCTGCCAGTAAATTTAAACAATAATTTGCAACACACAAGCAACTTAACCTGCTGAAATTCTCACTCACATCAGGGGCACTTGTGACAGTTGTATTGTTGCTACCTCTAAGCCAGGAGACCTGGGTTCAAATTCCACCTGCTCCAGGGGTGTGTAATAATTCTGAATAGATTGATTCAAAAATTTCTCTTCAGGAGCTTCAATGGATCTTCTGACACTACATGGCTAACTCCATGATAATTTAACATGTGAACCATAGGTAGCAACGTGTATGAGTAGTCCACAAAGGTTGAAGCTATGTGTCTCATGCTGGTGCTTTGCAGTAGACACATGATTGGTATTCTCCACTAACAGGAAGCCAAAGAGATGTCCTGTACACCGTCTGACTGATTAATATGGAATGAGTTTGTGTCAGTGAACTGTCAAGTATGTAGACCGTACCTTGGAACAAATGGTGGATTAGATCATACCATACGTGCCTTGGACTGTCTGCTGTGTGCCACGTACTCAACTGTGGTCAACCAGTCCATGCTTGCAAAATTCTGAACATAGTGTCCAACATTATATGTGATTCTGCTATTGGATACAATTTAATATAATATTAATATTTATGCTAAAAATTAATCTTAAACTGGAAACCAATTTATCAGTCAGAATCTGTGACTGATTTGCACGTATCAGAAGATATATTTTTCCATACACAGGGCACCGTTCTTTGTCAATATGTGAACGTGTTCCATATATTGCAACATTTTCAATGGGTTAGTTTTGGAAACAGCCAATCCTTCCTGTATCCCCAAGGCAACAATCTGACCAATCTGAATTGACTTGCCTAGATGGAATTTAATCAGTTAACTAAGCATGACAGAGAACATTTCATGCAGCTTTCCCATGCTAACAGCTAGTCAGCATCCTCTTTTCATACTGTTTAAATTGTTATTTGCTTTTCAAATTTGATTTCATTGCATTTTAGTCCTGATGAATACAAGATGAAAAGCTTTGACTTCATGTCAACTTTTATCAATGTTTAAATTCTATACTACCAAGCAATTATTAGTTCAGAAGACCCAAGGTTATATTAGAAACTGTGGATGCTTCCTTCTTTAATTAAACAATCTCTGAGAGGTAGAATGATTATCATTCACATGCTACCATGCTGTACACTCCTGTATACTGCTAGAGATTATAGTATTTCTATCCGTTCATAACCCTTCTTCATTTGTTGGGCAACTTTGTGTGAAGTGGTGTAGAGCTTCTTCAGTGTTGTTGGCAACTGCACTCAACCAGGCAAACGGAAAGTATTTCCTTACACCTCTCATTTGTCTCTTTATATATATTGGATTGACCTTGGAGGATCAGGATGCTAGATATTAACTGCAGAATTCCCATCTTCTGACCTATTTTATAGCTAAAGTATTTATCTGACGGGCCTGGTTCAGTTCAGTCTCTGGTTAATGGTAACTCCCAGGATGTGGATGGTGTGGTAATCATTGATGGTAGTGGCAATGAATATCAAGGAGAGATGGTTAGATTCTATCTTACGAGAAATGATTGTTTGGTAAGCGACATCCATGTCTCACTTAAGCCCAAGCCTGAAATGTTGTCTAGGTCTTATTTCATTGACTGCTTCATTATCTGAGGAACAACAATTGAGACTGAATGCTGTGAAACCATCAACAAACATCCCCACTTCTGACCTCATGATAGGGGAAATGTGATCAACATTTCAGTTTAAGATGTTTGCCTAAAATGCTGCAATGGGAACTCCTGCAAAAGCAACTCAGCCAGACCAAGTCCCCACCTTTTCCCCAAAAGACTGGCAAATATTTTTGCATCATTTAACTCTCCAATTCCCCATTGAAAGCCACAACTGAATCTGTCTTGACCACACTCCTAGGCAGTACATTCCAGACATAAAGCAAGGACTTCATAAAAACGTTGTAAAGTAATCAGGTGTAGAATATGAGAAAAGGGTCAGAAGACAAATTCTAATGGTGCATCACAAAAGTCATATTAAAAGCAATTTAAGTAGGAAATAAAACATTTACAATACCCAGAGAATGCGTGAAGAGGAAAATATGACAATTTGATGCAAAGCCAGACGGATAAATGGGGGTTTTGTAACTGATGCAAGATGTTTTACTGAAACATTATGGGAGATACATGGTTCTTAAGGGCTAACTGATGTTGATTTAGAAGCTTATTAGTAACCGATCCTTAGGATGTACAAGCACATTGCTATGCTGACATGATGGAGTTGGGAGGTGAAGCGATTAAAAAAAAATGGCTTAAGTTTCTAGAAGAGCCCTTCCTGGAACTTAGTAAAGCCAAATGCGTTTTTTAACGTTGCTGATCTCATAAACCGCTGAATTTTTCTTTAAAAAATACGTTAAGAAATGCGTATTTGACTTTTAAACAATATTGCTGTAATATTTGCAATTTTAATTACATATAAATGAAGGACAACGGCAATTCTTTGACATTAGAAGACAAAACAGTGGACATCAGTAAAGGCAAGCTAATGTTTTTGGATTCTGGTCAAAAATGTCAATTGTAAGAAAGCTAAATTCATACACGTACCTGACCAGCTGAGCGTTTCCAGCATTTTTTTTAAATTTTCTTTTGTATTTCCTTAATCAGGTGCGAGGAACCTCAGGGATGCTGATTTAACGGCGTTAGGAAGAAGACCCAGAATTCTGCAACGACACCAAGTCAGCGAGAATCTTATTCGACAGGAAAAGGTGAGTGAGACAGGCTCTGTGAATGAAAGAGGTTCGCAGACTGGGACTGGTCACCTGACCAAGGGCTTTTGCTACACCGGGTTCCATGGTCGCCGGGCCCGGAGCTGCGCGTGCTCCTGGGGCTCTGCTCCTTTTCCTTTCTCATGTCAATGACAGCCAAGGGGGGCGCAAGGAAACATTGTGACATGAAAGACAGCACTGCACCCACCCTCTTCACATATGAAATGCACAAAAGGTGCACCGGTATGTTGATAAACTTAATAGTAGCATAATAAATGTTCTAGCCGGAAAGGCGTATCATTAATATATTACTATTTTTCAAGTAATTGCACGGATCTACCAGAGTCTTGTACTCTTGGAGTCAAAAGGCTATCGTGGCGCCGTGGCTTAGTTGGTTAAAGCGCCTGTCTAGTAAACAGGAGATCCTGGGTTCGAATCCCAGCGGTGCCTAGGTTTCATTTTCCACTCCAACTTCACTGTTTGTCAATTTCCCACTCACAACGTAGATGATGCATTAAACTTTTACATTTTAAATTAAGCATTTTTCGGTGTGTACTCAGGTGGCATTTTCTTGCATTGAATGTGTTTTACACCAGTAAATCTGTGACCGAAATCAATCCGTGTGAGGTCGCTCCAGTGCAGTTTCATTTTGGTCAAGTGTCAGCTGATGAACACTTCAAAAGAAATAACAAGAACGGCATCTCTTCTTTCGCCTTGAGTCTTCTCAGCAAAACATCTGTAACAGTGGAAGAGTCTTAGTTGAGGCGTTGCAGAGAATTTCTGCAAATTAACTCAAATCTTGAATTCATAAAACAACAGAAAACCACATTTATAGCTCCTACCATTTACTTATCAGGACCCGACTGCAGCAAAATGCAAATGATTTTCTTTTTCTCTTCATTCTGTACTTTTTCTTTATTCTATCTCAGCAGTTAAAACTTAGGTCAGTTAAAAGTCTGTTGAAACAATTTATAAGTCTCCTGGAGCTAGTCGTGTAAATAAATATACCTTTTATAATATATAGGAAAATATACAAGTGCCTTAAACTGCATCTATCTTTTTCGGTTTGTTCTGCTTACTGGTCAATATCTGTGAATTAAATTATTACACCGGTAATTCTTTTAGATTACATTTAGATATTTTCACAGTGTCATCTCCTTGGAAACATTTTCTTGGCAGCTCATCCATATTCTGTGACATATTTATGCAGGGAGAAAAGAGATATTCATGACTTCCTGTTATTCTTTTTAATGGAACTTAATATAATTACGGAGTCAGGGACCAGCTTTTCAGTCCTTCTGAAACAATTGCTGAAAAGGTACAGAGGGTGACAAGTTATTTAGCAAACTCGCATGCAAAGTCTTTGTTAAAATATGTCCAGTACAGATTTAATGAGACTTCATTATATGTCCCCAGGAGCTTGTATACTAGAGAAATCAAAATCTGCAGTTTGATGTGTGACGATGCTGCTCCTTTAACAAGGGTGTGCCGTCCTTGGGTTTTTTCCAAGATGGGTTGTAAAAGGCAAAGGTTCCGATTTGGCTGTAGGTAGGGTCTTTGTTAATGGCTAACAAGACAACAATCAGGGAAATGGCCTTTAGACTCTTTTAAAAACAGCTGTACAACGAAAGGGGAATGGCCAGTTCTCCTAGTTCAGGGTTTTTCTAGTTTGGTTTAGTTTCAGTAGTTAGAAACTGCCAGGGACAAAAATGCAGCTACAGTGAAAAGAGGTTCTATGCTTCAGCAAATGATCCCTGGCTGATCCTCTCTCTCTAACATCTCTCCTGTAAGAACCTGGATTTGAATTTACCTTTTTTTGCCAAGGGGTGTGTTTATGGGGATGTTGTAGGAAATGGAAACAGAATCATTCAGTTGTGATAGAGCCAGTTGGGTTTTCAAAGCATTGTTGTTCTAAATTCTGTTTCCTTTTGCTTGTGTATCATTCAGTGGTGTGTAAATAAATTCTGTTTTACTTGAAACAAAGTGGTTTGATCAGCTGCATCACTCCTGGGATTTCCACAATACACCTGCCTAAAACAACTAGAAAAGTTAGGGTCTGGGTTACCTTCTTAAAATGTTTCCAGGGCATCTGGCCTGGTTCATAACAGATTAGATTAGATTATCTACAGTGTGGAAGCAGGCCATTTGGCCCAACAAGTCCACACCGACCCTCCGAAGAGTAACCCACCCAGACCCATTTCCCTCTGACTAATGCACCTAACACTATGGGCAAATTAACATGGCCAATTCGCCTAACCTGCACATCTTTGGATTGTGGGAGGAAACTGGAGCACCAAAGGAAAGCCACACATACACGGGGAAAATGTGCAAACTCCACACAGACAGTCACCTAAGGTGAGAATCAAACCTGGGTCCCTGGGGCTATGAAGCAGCAGTGCTAACCACTGAGCCACTGTGCATAATCAGACTAGTGAATTGCCTCTGCATGTTGTTACTGGTTTATTATCTATATTTTCCTGCAGTTTAAAGATCATACCACGGTCTATTTTTGGTTAGTTTTTGAACCAGAGGCCTGTGACCAGCGGTATGCTGTAACAATTTTGCTGGGACCACAGATTTTCGTCATTTGGATGTGAATATAGGAGGCATGGTTGGTAAGTTTGCAGGTGGCACCAAAACTGCTGGTGTACTGGACAGTGAAGAAGGTTACCTCAGAGTGCAGCGGGACCTTGATCAGATGGGTAAATAGGCGGAAGAATGGTCGATGGAGTTTAATTTAGATAAATATGAGGTGCTGAATTTTGATCGAGCAAACCAGAGCAGGACTTATACACTTAATAGTAAGGTTAGGGGTGTTGCCTGGGATGCAGGCTCATAGTTCCTTCAAAGTGGAGTCACTGTTGGTTGGGGTAGTGAGGAAGACATTTGGTAGGTTTGCTTTTATTGGTCAGTGCATTGAGTACAGGTGTTGGAAGGTCATGTTGATGCTGTACAGGACATTGGTTAGGCCACTTTTGGAATACTGCGTTCAATTCTGGTCTCCCTACTATAGGAAATATGTTGTGAAACTTGAAAGGGTTGAGAAAAGATTTACAAGGATGTTGCCAAGTTTGGAAGATTTAAGGAGAGGCTGAATAGGCTGGGGCTATTTTCCTTGGAGTATTGGAAACTGAGGGGTGACCTTATAGAGGTTTGTAAAATCATGAGAGACATGAATAGGATAAATAGCCAAGGTTTTTTCCCCAGGGTAAGAAGTCCAAAACTAGAGGACATAGATTTAAGGTGAAAAGGGAAAGATTTAAAAGGGACTTAGTGAGCAACGTTTTCATGCAGAAGGTGGTCCATGTATGGAATGAGCTGCCAAAGAAAGTCATGGAGGCTGGTAGAATTACAACATTTAAAAGGCAGCTGGATGGGTGTATGAGTAGGAAAGGTTGAGAGGGATATGGGCCAAATGCTGACAAATGGGACTAGATTAATTTAGGATATCTAGATGGCATGGACTAGTTGGACCGAAGATTTTGGTTCCATGCTGTATAGCTCTATGACTCTAAGTCGCTTACTACTCTACAAAGCCAAGGAGTTCAAGTCTGAGCATTGAATCACGGAAATCTAGAGAATAGGAACAGGAGCAGGCTGTTAGGCCCATTGAGCCCACTGCACCATTCAATGTGATCATCTATCTCAATGTCATGCTCCCACTGTTTTTCCTCAACCCCTTCACGCTTTTGATCTCTAGAAATTTATTTATTTATTAAATATGCAGAGTCCTGGCCTCCACAGCTTTCTGTGGTAGAAAATTCCACAGATTTACCAACCTCAGAATGCAGAAATTTCTCTCTGTCTCAGTCTGAAATGGACTACTGTGTATCCTGAGGCAGTGACCCCTTCCTTCTTCCAGACCCCCCCAGACAGAGAAAAGATGATAGGGTAAACACTTTGCATCTAGTCTGACCATCCCTGTCAACTGTTTTTGTTTCAGTGCAATCCCCTCTCATTCTTTTAAACTCCGTTAAAGACAGGTTCAGTCGCCCCAAGCTCTCCACATACCCTGAACCTAATCCCTATCTTTGGGCTGGGCAGCCTGGATTCAAGTTCCTCCTGTTCAACAGGTATGTCATAACATCTCTGAACAGGTTTATTAGAAAGTATGTACTCATACATGACATCTTAGGAATCAGTCTGGTGAAAATGTGTTGCACTCCCACTATGGCAGATCTATCTTTTCTTAAGTAAGGAGTGCAAAACTGCATATAATACTCCAGGTACAGTTTCACCAAGGCCCAGTATAGCTGTAACTAGAAGTGCTTCTGTACTCAAATCCTCTGGCAATGAAGACCAATGTATCACTTGCCTTCCCAACTGCTTGCTGCATCTGCAACCCTGATTCAATTCCACCCTCAGGTGACTACTTGTGTGGAATTTGTATGTTCTCCTGTGTCTGTGTGGATTTCCACTAGGTGCTCTGGTTTCCTCCGACAATCCAATGACATGCAGGTTAGGAGGATTGGCCATGCTAAATTGCCTGTAGTGTTCAGGAATGTGTAGGATAGGTGTATTAGCCATGGGAAATGCAGGGTTACAGGGTAAGGGAATAGGTCTGGGTGGGATGCTCTTTGGAGGGTCAATGTGGAATTCTTGGGCTGATTGACCTGTTTCCATAGTGTAGGGACTCGATGGGTTGTGAATAACTGGGGCCCAATGGTATCCCACTTGTCACAGCCTTTCAGTCCAAAAATGGCTTATCTTTTTCTACTCTCTTTCATATCTGCTAAGTAGTTCTCAATCCATGCCACTAAACAGCAACCAATGACATGTGCTTTGATTTTGCACAGGGCAAAAGTGAGGACTGCAGATGCTGGAAACCAGAGTTTAGATTAGAGTGGTGCTGGAAAAGCACAGCAGGTCAGGCAGCATCCGAGGAGCAGGAAATTCTACCAGCTATATCCTCCAAAAACTCCACCAGGTTTGTCAAACACAACTTGTCTTTCGTAAGTCCATGTTGGCTTTGCTTAATTCCAAGGAGTATATGACAAAGGACCTTAAGATCAGGTCCTTTGTCATAGACTCCAGCATTTTCTCTACTACTAATGTTAAGGTTATTGGTCAGTAATTATTGGATTTCTCCCTCCCTCCTTTTTAAGTAGTGGGATTACATTTTTAACCCTGCAATTCACCAAGACTGTTCTAATATCTACAGATTTTGGAAGATGAAAACCAACATATCCATAACTAACCTGTGATGTTGATATTCGGACTATGGGAGTTATGAACTTTCAATCTCATTCATTTTTTTGGCACTTTATTCAACTAATACTAATATCCTTAAATTCATCTTTTCCAATAACCCTTTTATCACTGTGAACCAGCCACCCACTGTTTCCTAAAGGCCAGTGAAAGTATCAGAGAAGGAAAACAAAGAAACAGTATCCTAATCAGCACAAGAACCATCTCCGAAGATTCAGTGAACAGGAACTGCTTAGTTTTTCCCTCTGCTATGTTGGTTTCCTATCCATTTCTGTATGAATGTGTAAGGGCAGCTCATAAAGAGGTTAACATTTTAACCAGTACAGTTATATACTAACAGTTTATAACTGTTTTTCTGTAGTTACAGTATACAGAGAAAACTCGATTATCTGAATATCAATCATCCAAATTTTGGATTATCCAAAAAAAGTGGGGCGGGGGGCTCACGGGGGCTGATGGGTTGGGCGGTGGCTGCATCGGACAGGGGCTGATGGGTTGGGCGGTGGCTGCATCGGACAGAGGCTGATGGGTTGGCGGTAGCTGCATCAGACAAGGGCTGATGGGTTGGGCGGTGGCTGCATCGGACAGGGGCTGATGGGTTGGGCGGAAGCTCGCACGCAGTGTGCTGCTGCCAGTGTGCTCCTGAACAGGGAGTGGACTTAGCAAGTGCTCATTGTATCAATCCCATTGAACTGATGGTTGGGGGGGGGAGGGGGGGGGGAGATTTCAGCAATGCTGCAGGTCCCTTACACACAAGTGTGTGTCGGCTCAGAAACAAACCCTGAGACAGAGAGAGAAAGCCAGGCAGGCAGAGTGAGGAAAAAGGAAACTTCAGAAAACTCCGAGCCCCAGAGGAGAGGCATTGAATCAATTAACTGAAGGCAGGCAGAGTGAGGAAAAAGGAAACTTCAGAAAACTCCAAGCCCCAGAGGAGAGGCGTTGAATCAATTAACTGAATAATCAATTATCCAAACAAAATAGTGCCCGCCCATCTTGTTCAGAAAGTTAAAGAATAAATAGTCATTTTTGTTATGTTTAGAAACCTGGTTCATGTTTTCTGTTAACCTGGGTCTGAAAGTCAGGCAAATTGGGGAATTCTACATATTTAAAAAAAAACACTAACTTTTGTGATGATTCTGGAAAAAAACAGGGCTTGATGTTTAGCACATTACCCTAGTTAGGCATTGTAGTCCCAATGGACTATGCATAAATCCTCACTGTTTGTTTGGGTCTCTCAAATATAGCTATGCCAGCATGATTTCTAATTCCTATCCACACAGGATGTATTATGGATTGACGTCTTGTGTTGAGAGCCTGCTGCAGCATGTGGAATCAAGAGAAACAAGGCTTACATTGGGCAATGGATTCTACTGACACCATTGCCCCTCATCATAAAACATTCTCCTCTTTCCCTGATCTCTGTGTCCAAAGGTGTGAATAAACTAGTTATTGATGTTTGGGTCAGGGAGGTGCATGACAGACATGGAGCCAATGTATTAGGATGGCCAAGGATTATGGGTTCTGCAGGTCCATGCCCTGTCTAGTACATGCGTCTATGTGCATTACTGTTTCCCTTTCCTCACATCAGTGGGTCCTGCAACCAATTTCCTCAAAGTCAAGGCATTTGTCCACCTCATTCCAGGTGTAGTCACAGCCATTATCACCAGCATTACTTATTTTCCCGTTGCACCATAATGGGGAACAATAGTGTTTGGCCAGTGGCTTTCAACTTCCGTCTCTGCTTGATAGTGCGGCCCTGAACTTCCTAATAGGCCTTCCTGTGAACTCCAGAGGCGACACCCCTCTCTAAAGCCCAACCTAATCCTTTTACATGAGCCGAAATCTGCCCACCTTTCTGCCCTAGCCCCTGGCAACTGTGATCATACACTATCCCTTCACTTTGAAAACTAGGGTGCTCATGACCATGGAAGAACCTCCCTCCACATGACCACCTTCCCATTCATGCTTTGCTGCATCACCCCCTTACAGAAAAAGTTGCAATTCACAATTATTGTCACCAGTTTTACCCCAGTTTGCAGTCCCCAATCTTGAAGAAAAAGGTATTTAACTCTCCTTCCCGTGACATGGCCTACCCTTGTCCCGATTAAGTCCACCCCCCCGCCCCTTGTTTTCTTCATATGGAACTAATGCATTGACTGATATTGAGCTTGTTGTTTGATACACTGATTCCACACTGTAGGGATTCTATGGATTGTGAATAGTTGGGGTCCTCTGGTCACAGCCACTTGTCAGAGCCTTCAGTTTCAAAAATGGATAAAATAGATAACTGAAGTTACTGAGGGGAAGTGGGCCATTAATTTAACATTTAATAAGCTATAACTCCCCTTGATAGACCACTTAGTCTGACAATTTAGCGGCAGTCAGTGGCAATGCGTACTTGTGAGTGGTGGTGAAGCTTGGTGAGCACATGCGGGTCTTAGCCCAGCGTGGGTGAAAGCATGTCCAGAGTGGGGAGAGCAAGCCCTCTTGGGGAAGCCCAGCTTGGAGCATTTGCAGGCCCATGGCTCCAGGAAGGAATGTAATGTTTGACATTTTAACTTTATCTCTTTATTTTTCTACTTTTACACTAAGAAGACTGTAGTGCTCAACTTTTTAATATATTTCTTTACTTCTCTATTTTTGTAACTAAGATTTTATATCTAAGATGGCACAGTGTGTGGCGACATTGTACACTTTCCACTGTATTCTTATACCGCATACTTGATTATGTGACAATAACACTTAAATCAAAATCTAAATCTAAATCTAAAAAAAACTTGCTTCATCGTAGTGAGAAACCCACCATACAAGCATGGAAGATGCAGGGAAATGCTCCTAATGGTCTCATTGGACTTCTCATTTAATTCTGCCATAAATCTCACTCAGACCCCCAATAAGATTCCACCCAATGAATCACTTTACACTTTACATTTAATTTTATCTGGCATATTTCTATCCATTTCTGATCATGGCCTCCTGATGGCAGTTACTTTTCTCTTCATTACCTTACTACACTTCTGAGATATGTGTCATTTGCAGATTTTGAAGTTATGCTCTGTATGATAAAGTCCAGATCGTTAATATATTCCAAAACAAGCACTGGTCCCTGATATCAATCCCTGCTGACCTTGAGGAAGACATCTAGAGTGAAAGCCCAAAGATCAAAATTCCAGTCAAAGCAAAGTTACTTCCTTGTACTTGAGCATATCTCAAATTTCATTCCAAATCTTTTCAAGATTTTTCTCTCTCATTCTTCACTCTCATTCACTCTCAGTGCGGTGATTGATGAGAGATCATCCAATTATAATAAAGTATTCCTGTTGAAGGGCTCCTGCCCGGAACATCGATTTTCCTGCTCCTCAGATGCTGCCTGACCTGCTGTGCATTTCCAGCACCACTCTAACCTTGACTCTAATCTCCAGCATCTGCAGTCCTCACTTTCGCCTAAGGTATCCAAATACTACTCTTACGTTGCTTTGGAATCTGTAATGTAAACATTTCCTATGAGAAAGCCAAAGTTTAAAAAAAAAGCAATACAGTACTAACATGCATCTATGCTGCCATTAAGGCATTTATAAAGATAATTCCAATTTCTTTACTCATAACAGTTCCTTATCTCACCATGAGGTGATGCTATAGAACTTCTGTTTCATCTTTTCCTTTGCATCATTTGTATTTGGAAAGTAATATACATTATCTTTCATTTTATGAAATTTTAGAGTAGATTTTTGGTTTTATTGCTTGGCACTAAACTAGTAGGAAATCAGGTTGGTTCTGTAATAGGCAGACAATTGTTCCACATGTTCACATTTATTAAATAACAGTCACCATAGTTTTAAAAGGACTAAGTATTGTCTCAAATGGTCTAAACATAAACCTTTCAGCTCCTCTCCTTAGTGTGACATGGCTGGTATATGTCTTGACACTGTCCACCTGAGTCCATGGTGTCTCTTGATCTCCTTTCCTCTACTTCATTTGGGGATATTAGTTGGCCAAGTGTGTTTATAAAATATTTTGTTTTGATACTTGTATGTGGGCATCCTGACAAAGTTGCCATTTATTCCTTGGCTTTGTTATCCTGAAGGTGGTGTTCCTCCAATTTTGCCCTTCTCCATTAAAACAAAATCAGTGAGATCCAAGATGGCGGCAGTCTGAGTGGTCTGCTGTGCTGTGCTCTGTGACATAAGGCACCTTGGCAAGGTGGAACTTTACCCCAAACCCGGTAACCACCTCTTGGAGAAAAATCGATAATATAAAGCTACTGAACACCTGGAGCTGCTAAAATTGTGGTTTGACAGCTCTAAGATCAGGATGAAGGTGAATAAAAGAAAATGGGCGATAGGAGTACAGCAGGCAGGACACTCCCCTACTGTGTCAGGGATGCTCATAGCCATTACTCAAACTCCTGGGGTGGCCCCTTTGGATTTAACGGGCCAGCAGCATTTACTCTTGGAGTTTCCAAACTCTAAAAAAAATTGTAGCAGCAGTGGAGTCACTATCTGCCATGCTTATGTTAAATGTAGTGCTTAGTTTTTTAGTTGTAGTAGTTTTTGTAGGAGTAGTCTTTAGACTTTATAGAGCTAATGTCTTCTTCGTTCACTGCATCTCAGATAAATTTCCTCCTCTTGAGAAACCACGGACTGCCTTGGATGACCATGGCTAGTGATTTGTTCAGGTGGTGCACCTGGAATGTAAAAGGGAGCCATTCCCCCATTAAAAGAAAGAAGGTACTGTCAAGCCTTAGAAAGGAAAGGATTGACATCGCTCTGCTGCAGGAGATGCATTTAACCGATAAGGAACATCTGAAGCTGCAGGGAGGGAGTCATGATTGGGTATTCTTCTCCTCGTTTAGCTCCAAGAATAGAGGAATGGCTATTCTGGTAAGAAGGAACCTCCTATTCCAGGTAAATGAGCAAATTAAGGACCAACATGGACGGTTTGCCATTCTTAATGGTCTAATACATGGAGAAGAGTATGGTGTTCTGAATGTTTATTGTCCCCCGGCACACCCTCTTAAATTTCTCATTGATGCAGTTTCTAAATTAATGAATCTTGGGGTGTGCCACATGATCATAGGAGGGGATTTTAACCGCCTAATGGATCCTGGGGTGGACAGAATGCCAAGGGGCCCGGCAGGTACGCCCACGCAATCTAGACAGTTGGTAGACATGTGTGAGGAGTTGGGATTAGTGGATGTGTGGAGGCATCTCCACCCTCATGGAAGCAATTTTACTTTTTATTCCAACCCACACAAGTGCCACGCGCCAATTGACATGTTTCTTATGCCATTGGCTTGTTTGGACAGAATATTGGCTTGCAAAATTGGGAATATAACTATCTCAGAATCAAGGGTGGCGGAATTGATGTACGGCACTGGTGCATGAACCCATTCCTGTTAAGGGATAGCAAATTCATTGGGTACATTACAAGAGAGTTCAGGGCCTTCTGGGATATAAACTCAGGTATGGCCAGTAATTCGGCAATATTTATGAGGCCTGATCATTTCGTATTCAACGACTAGAAGGCAGCAGAGGGAGGAGCTGCAACGGATGCTGGAGACCCGCCTGAAGGTAACTGAGGAAGCATATTATAAAAGGCCTTCATTGGTCAAGCTGCAGCGAGTCACGGCTCTCTGGGTTGCTCTTGACTCAGTGCACACACAGATGACAAAAAAAGAGGTCTCCTTTGCTAAACAAAGATTGTTTGAATTTGGAGATAAGCCAGGTAGATATCTGGCCTATCTGGCTAAAAAGGAAAATGCTTCCCAAGCCATTATGTTGGTTAGAGAGAAGGCTGGCACAGTTAGCCATGAGTTGATGAAGATCAATGTTAGATTTAGGAAATACTTTGCAGAGTTATACTGGTCAAAGGCCGGCGAGGATGGTGCAGTGAGAACGCAGTCCTTTTTTGAGAATCTGGACCTCCCCAGTGTAAATGTGGAGAAGGTCTCCCTGTTAAATACACCTCTTTTGATACAAGAGATGAAGGAAGCAATAAAGGGTGGCAAAGCACTGAGACCAGATGGATTCCTGAGTGAGTTTTATAAGGAATTCATAAATGTGTTGGTGGAGCCACCTTTGGGGATGTATAGCTATTCATATAAAGGGGAACCTCGATTATCCGAACGAGATGGGCGGGCACTATTTCGTTTGGATAATCGATTATTTGGTTAATTGATTAAACGCCGTTCCTCAGGGACCTCAGGTTTTTAAAGTCGGCTCCCGTTTTGGGAGACTGCAGCAGCACATCGCGCGCGAAGCCCCGCCCCCAACACCACCCCCGCCTTCCCTTAACCCCATACAACACTGCCACCCTGCCCTTACAATGCCACCATCCACCCCAACCCCGTCCCAAACCGCCCCGCCCCCAACCCATCCAACTCTGCCCCCCACCCCCAACCCCGTCCAACACCGCCCCTCTCCTGGGCAGCTGGACTGGCACTGTTGGAGACACATCTTTGATGTAATGTTTCCATTGGGACCTCGAGGTCTCCTTTGGATAATCCGATCTTCAGATAATTGGTATTTGGATAATCGAGTTTCCGCTACACCATGCTCCTAATATCTTAAAACTATGACCCCTCGTGCCAGTCAGTCCAGCCTGAGAAAAGGTCTCTGGCTATTGACTCTATCCATGCCTCTAAGTGCAGGCCATGAAATTGAAGGTTTTACACAGGGTTCATATGGCGCCAGAGAGGCTAGCTAAGTTCAAGAGAGGACCGTCACCAGGGTGTCCCAAGTGTAAAATTTGTATAGGCACTCTCACACACTGCTACTGGTCATGTTGTCAGATCTGGGGATACTGGAGGGTTATTGTAAGGGAGCTGGAGGACATCCTGGGAACTGAACTCAAAGTGGACGTGGTATTTCTTCTTCTGGGTTTGCCAAATTTGCCCTGTCTGGCGGAACATGGGAAAAGACTGTGTAACATTCTCACCCACTGTGCGAGGAAGAACATTTCAATGAATTGGACATTGGAAACCCCCCAGTTCTTATGGGGTGGTGCAGGCTGGAGATGGAGCATCTTCCCCAAAACTATCTCACAAACATGGTGCACCAAAAAAACGGAGCAGTTTTAGAAGACGTGGCGGCCCTTTCTAAATTATATTGATGCAGATTTATTGGCAATATTAATTAGGGCCGTGCTAATAGCTGTGGAAATCAGTTTGAGCACCTGTGGGGCCTTGAGAGGGGGAAGCTGGGGAAACAAAAAATACAGATACAATGCATGGTGCTCCCAGGGGTGGGAGCTTTTGTGGAGGTTTGGTGAGTGAAATAGAATGAAGTAATGTGATATAATTTAATTTAAGATAATTTGAATTCAGCTAAATTTATTTTTTATTTAATTTGATTGTAGTTTACTTTAATTGAAGTAGATATGTTTGTTCTGGTAGAATAGTAGGTAGCTTATCATTAATAGTATTGTGATATGACATTGTTGTACCACCTCTATCATTTTGTGTTTTGGTATTGTGTTTTATATATAGTTGTTCTGTAGAAGATTTGAAAAGGTTTTTAGTAAAAATATTTACATATAAGAAATCTGTATTGAAAGCACATGGAGTTAGTAATAATCAATCTATCTTATTTAAGTTTTTATTTAAATACCTCACTCATTGATTTGCTCCAAATTCTGGCCATTAAGTTGGATTAACAGAAGAAAGGTATTGCTTTGTGCTGACAGTCGCATTCTGGAATTTAGCATTCAGTTTCATGTTTGAGTGTGATTTCTCTAAATTCTCACAAACACCATTTCTGACAGAAAGATACCCTTGGTTTATCCATCCCACTTACCCATAGTTTTCCCTTTGTGCATTATGTAATATTCCTGAATCCCCTGTGTACAAGAATGTGTGATGTTTGCAAGTGAAAAGCTTCCTTGCTGAAAAAGGAGCAAGTTTTTCCTGTGCCTATAAAAGATTGTCATTGCTTTTATTTTTGCAATACTCTGCAGTATCTCGTTCAGGGATCTTTGTCACACAAGAAATAGTGTGCAAAGCCGTATATAATATTACATATGATTCACAGTGAAATGAGCCATTTTACTCTATATATACAGTAATAAAAGGAAGAATTTGCATTTACTTTATATAATAAACATTTTTCAGGATGTTCCAAAATAGGAAACACATCAATAAAATGTATGTGGGAAACTTCTGGCAAACAGCCATGAGAGAAATGATTGTAGAATTTGTTATAGTGATGTTGGTAGAATTTTGGTTGTTTCGTCTTTCTCCACCATTTTGGTGATCTTGTTGTCTCTTTAATGAGTCTACAGTAATCTAGGTGCATCTTAACAACAATCCTTTATTTACAGACTAACAATATGCACGATGACAGATCGCAGTTAGTTCAATGTCTCTTCCATGAGGTGTCTCTCCATCATCCTCTTAGCCCATACATTACCATTCAGTAAATTCATGCTGTTAATCCATTCCTCCACATAGTTATCGGCAACAGCACCAAGGTGAGCTCCCCTGTTCTTCTACATGCCATGAGTTCTTTTAAAATTCATCTGAGAGACTTTGGTTCAGCATCTCATCCGAATGTACTTCCTCAGTTCTCCATTGATATGTAACACTAGATTAGGTGAGACTTGAACTCAATCCACATACTCAGAGGTGAGAATATTCCCTTTTGAATCATGGCTGACCATATAGATAGCTAGGAGAAAGTGAGGACTGCAGATGCTGGAGATCAGAGTCAAAAAGTGTGGTGCTGGAAAAGCACAGCAGGTCAGGCAGCATGCGAGGAGCAGGAGAGTTGACGTTTCGAGCATAAGCTCTTCATCAGGAATGACATCAGGTATGAAAAGCTCATGCTCGAAATGTCAACTCTCCTGCTCCTTGGAGGCTGCCTGACCGGCTGGGCTTTTCCAGCACCACATATAAAGATAGCTAACTAATTTTACTTGTACTCCACAAATGTTTTGAAAGTGATTTTCTCTCTGTTTTAAAGTGGTTTTAGAGTTGGGAATAATATATGTAAATTAGGTCTTTTCAAACTATTTATAGTTGCATTTCATAGCTTTTTCTATCAGGAAGAAGCTCAAACTGAACTATTTGAAGCAGTCGTAAAGTTTATTAGAATTGCCTAGAACATTTTATTGCATTTTTGCAATTGTAGAGGGAAAAAAAGAACAAAAGTGCAGCACTGGAACAAGCCCTTCGGCCCTCCAAGTCTGTGCTGATCATCATTCCCTAACTAAACTAAAAAAAACAAACTTTCTTCCCTTATTCGGTCCATATTCCTCTATTTCCTTCCTGTTCATGTAACCAGCCAGATGCCGATTAAATGTTGCCAATGTGCCTCTTCTGGCAGTGTGTTCCAGGCTCCTACCACTCTCTGCGTGAAAACCTTCCCTCGCACATCTCGTGGAAACTTTCCCCCTCTCACCTGGAACCTGTGCCCTCTTGTAACTGAAACTTCAACCGTGAGAAAAAGCCTCTGATTATCCACCCTATCGATGCCTGTCATAATTTTGTAGACCTCTATCAGGTCTCCTCTCAGCTGCTGTCTTTCCAGTGAAAACAATCCTAGTCTTTTTAATCTTTCCTCATGAACAATGCCCTTGAGACCAGGCAACAGCCTGGTGAAACTTCTCTACATTCTCTCCAAAGCTTCCACGTCCTTCTTGAAGTATGGTAATGACAGCTGCACACAATACTTAAAATGCAGCCTAACAAGGGTTTTTTTTAGCTGCAGCATAGTTTGTCAACTCTTGTACTCCATGCCCTGGCCGATGAAGGCCATATGCCCTCTTAATCACCTGTGTGGTCACTTTTATGGAACTATGGACCTGCACACCCAGATCCATCTGTATGTTCTCAAGGGTTCTGCCATTTAGAGTATAATTCACACTTAAATTTGATCCTCCAAAATGCATCACCTTGCATTTATCTGGATTAAACTCCATCAGCCATTTCTGTGCTCAGATCGCCAATGTATCCTGTTGTATCCTTTCACAATCGTCAGCACTAACAGCAACTCCACCAATCTATATGTCATCTGCAAACTTACTAATCAGACCACCCACATTTTCCCATAGATCATTTATATATACTACAAACAACAAAGGACCTAAGACTGATCCCTGTGGAACACTGCTAGTTACCAGTCTCCATTCTGAAAAACACCCTTCCACCGCTGCCCTCTGTCTTTTTTGACTAAGCCAGTTTTGTATCCATCTAGCCAGCCCACCCCGAAATCCATGTGATTTTAGTTTTTATACCAAAAAAGCTTACTGCACCTGGTATTCCCAGGCAGTCTCCCATCGGAGGACTAACCAATCAGACAATCAGACAAGATCAGGCATTTTTCAAACAGCATGGTTATAGGCAAGAAAGAAGGTTCCACTGAGATTAATGAAGACTTTTGGTTTCCCCAAGGTGCTTTGGAATTCCCCTCCTCAAAAGTCAGTGGATGCAGAATCTTTAAATATTTTAAAGGTAGAGGCAGATTGATTCTTGATTACCAAGGGGATGAAAGATTATCGAGGGTACGCAGGAATGTAGAGTTGAGGTTAAAATCAGATCATCCATGATCCTATTGAAAGACAAAGCAGACTCAAAGGGCTGAGTGTCTGACTCTTGCTCTTGTTTTTAAACTCTTAATTCATTTCAGATTCACATGCAAAGGTACAGAAATTGTTTTAACCACTATCATTGTTTTGCACGGCAATTTAGAAAAGGTCTGGTATTGTTTCTTTCAAATAAGGACGATTGTGAAGCTTGGCTCTACTATCCATTGTATAAACCTTGCTGATTCTGATTTTTGGAAAATTCACAGGTTTCTGAATGAGGAACCTTTAAGAGCAAGGTTCTCTGAGGTTAGTTGGTGGCAAAACCTTAAAGCTCTGAGTGAAATATCTCCATGGTAAATGACATTGCCAGGATCCTTCCAGGGTTGACATCACTGGTGCCATATTGAAAACCAAGCTGCAATCCAAGAACTGTCTCTCACACTGTGATGTTCCACCTCTAAGGCCCAGAACAAAGCAAAGCTCACTCTCAGCTTTGCAAACTGTGACCTGGAGGGACTGGTCAATGGGAAGTGAGGAAGACATCTGTCCTTCATCCAGCAAATTGCTACAGGAGGCCATGCCACCACATTCAGCCAAAATGCAGACCCAGGCAGCACTGTGTCCAGAGTGAAGTGGGATGACCAGCATGAAAGAAAAAGGTCTTCTGTGCTCTATAACAGTAAAGACCACCATCTTTTCTCTGCTACGTCGCATTCACAGGGCTACCACTGTAAATCTGCCACTGCATAGGCCTCTGTTGTGATCCCAGCTAATGGGAGTACTGGACAAGATTCCAGAGTGAACTGACCCTTAAAGTCATAGAGTCATAAAGCATGGAAACAGACCCTGCAGTTTAACTTGTCTATACATTCAATCTGACCTAGTTCCATTTGCCAGCATTTGGCCCAAAATCCTCTGAACCTTTGCTATTCATATACCCATCCAAATGCCTTATCAATGGCGTAATAGTATCAGGCTCCACCACCTCTTCTGGCAGCTCATTCCATCCATGCACCACCCTCTGCATGTAAAAGCTACCCCTCAGGTCCTTTGTAGATCTTTCCCCTCTCACTTTAAACTCATGTCCTCCAGTTTTGGACTTACCCACCCTATGACAAAGACCTTGACTATTCACCCTATCCATGCCTCTCATGATTTTATAAACGTCTAATAGGTCACTCGTCAGACTCCAACATTACAGAAGGGAAACAAAACCCAGTCCATTCCGCCTCTCCCTATAACCCAAATCCTCCAGTTCTGGAAACATCCTTGATTATATATAGCCTTAGATGCCAGGGATCCTTGAACCATTGAGGACTGCAGCCAATGTATTACACTTTATACACTGCGTCATGAGATCATAGAATCCCTATAGTGCAGGTGGAGGCTATTCAAGGCTACATTGAATCTGTATCAACCCACCAAAGAGCATCCCACCCACACCCACCCCATCCCAATAACCTACATTTACCATGGCCAAATCACCTAACCTACACATCTTTGGATTGTTGGAGGAAATCAGACCACCCAGATGGGACCCACACAGACACGGGGAGAGCATTCAACCTCCACACAGAGAGTCATCCAAGGCTGGCTCTCATGAAATTTCATTGTGCAACTGTTGGATATTACATCCTGTTGGAGGCCTTCAGAGTGACCTAACTTTGTGATATTTGCACAATGTTCCGCTGACCGCTGCCTTTTGTCTTTGGGCCAGAAGGACACATAATGTGTAGACCCTTTAAACATGTAGGGGAGGTGATGGTCTGGTGGTTTTATTGCTGGAGACCAGTTAATCCAGAGACCCAGGTAAAGGTCGAGAGACTCCAGGTAAAATCCCACCATGGCAGATGGCGGGAAATCTGGAATGGCTATTGGAATAACAAATACTATGTTGATTGTTGGGGGAAACTCATCTGGTTCATTAATGTTGTTTAGGGAATGAAATTGCTATCTTCACCTGGTCTGGTTGATATATGACCTCAGACCCACAGCAATGACCCTCACTTGGGGAATTAAAGATGGGCAATGAATTTTTAAAAAATGGGATACTTGGAATTAGATGTTTATCAGCAACGCAGAACTGTAAAAATAACAAAGTCCATGTATCTTCGGGCTGCCTGCCAGAACATCAACAGGAAGTTGAGTAACTAAACAATATAATTCTATTCGTTTTAAAATAGTGATGGAAAAGGATAGACCAGATCTAAAAGTTGAAGTTCTAAATTGGAGAAAGGCCAATTTTGACAGTATTAGGCAAGAACTTTCGAAAGCTGATTGAGGGCAGATGTTCGCAGGTAAAGGGACG